>NC_047659.1:75353438-75664688 GCF_011762505.2 Arvicanthis niloticus
TAGATCATCCATGATTAGAGGTAGGACAATACAGAATCTTAAAAAAAAATTAGGTATGAACAAAAAGAAAATAAAATTGAGAGGGACTGAGCTTGGTCCCCTAGACCATTTTAAAGAAAGCACAATCTCAGGGGACTTTAATTGCAGCATCCTGACTCCTGCTACAATGCTCCTGACACAGTATATTTTATAAGATGCTTGAGCACGCTGTTCCCAATAAATCCGAAACTCATGGCCATGAAGCATCATTCCGAAGCACATCATGAGCAAGTCACTCTTTTTCCACTTGTGTGATGTCTTTGCAGCTCAGACGTTTCCATCTGGGAGCCTTTCAAGCTGGTATCACCCCTGCTTCCACCAGGCCTGCCAGTGCAGAAGGAGGCTGGCAGCCATCCTATTGCCCCCACACCACTTGTCCCATCCTCTGACTCTCATGTGACGGGTGCCTAATGAAAGAGTATATTGTTCAGCATCTACTTCTGAACGAGGCCAAAATCATTCCTGGTGCTAGATAGCCTTTGGCTGCTCACTGCAGACCATGAGTACCTAGTGACTCAGTCTCTCCCGGAATCACCCCTAACGAGGGCGGGGGTTTAATGAGCAAAGAAGACAGTCATGCACAATCATATGGAGGGAATTTCCTCCAGAATTTGTCATGGGGTGCTTTTAATTGAGCTATTCATCTCTTGCTGCTTAGAAAGAAAAGGCACCCCAATGTCTGGAAGGACTGGCTGAACACCCTGACCTCTCAGACTCTAGTTTAAGGGACAAGGAGTCCATCATGAGCCAACAGGATTCTATGAAAGAACAACCCTCTGAGAAGCTGTCACCCTGGCCATTCCTGCCAAGTCCTCCAAATAGCCAACCCATTGCATAGTCTAGAAATGCCTTGAGTTGGTTTTAGAATTTGAGAAGCCTTTTTCCTGTCTTTTGCTTCAGTGCTGGGGACATGGGCAGTCTGCTGAAGATCCCACCCCTTCTTCTGGATTCATCAAGGTGCATTCTTGCCCCTAGTGTTACCTCACTATGTAAGAGTTCTGTAAGTCCAAGTCCTCTGTGGGGAACAAGCCTTCAGGAAGACAGATGAAACAAGAAACCACAGTGTGTACGTACCCTTACATGTTGCCATGGCAACCAGGAAATCCACTGGCCTCAACACCTTTGTTTTTTTCTCTTTTGGATCTTATTGATTTAGCAGATTGACTAGCACAAACCCAGGATGTGGTTAAGTGGATTGACAAAGCAGCAGAATGCCCCATATGGTTTTTCCTGCTGTAGTTCAGAGAGGCAAGAATGACAGCTTCACTTTGTCTTGCAGTTACATTTTTTTTTTTCTGGGCAGCTGTAATTACTTCTACATCAACTAATTAGAGTATAGCTTTTGTACAAGTCTAGAGGCAGCACTTTGAAAGAATAGCAGATCAAGAGAAGGATCTTGTGAGAGACAAGGCAGAATGAGAAGCTGTTATTTGTTAATATCTGCACTTCAGAAGTAATCAGTGGGTCCTGGCATGCTGGTGAGCCAGTCTCTGTCTGGGAGGAGGATGCACCTGTCACACCCAAATCCTGTGCACTCTAAGCTGTATGACCTTGAAGTACTCACAATAGGATCCCTGACACATCTAATCTTTCTCCATGCTTCAGTAAAATAAGTGTATGCTCAAAAGGCTTCATATATTTTTATGAACATTATGCACATGTCAACTGGAAAATAATTTTTAGAAGAATAGAAATCATAATACTAACTAAACAGTATAATCACTAATCACAGGTAATCTCAAATCTAAATAAAATTAATTGATAGCATCATAGCTAGGACACCTTCGGGGCTTGTGAGATATCTGTTTGTACACAGGGCTCAGAGTATCTGTTTGTACACCTGAGGCACATTCAAATATCAGAAAATTCCTTAAAATTTACGCAACAAGAGATGTAGGGATGTACTTGAGAAATACAGATGCTGCCTCAGATCCTCTGGGTCTATTGATCTCCTCAATACCATGTGGTGCTGTTGTTCATTGCCTTGGGTTGACACCAGGACAAGGAGGGGCAACAGTGACATTCATAGAGTACACTAGTGGTGTTCAGCTTCTTTCTTTCACTGCCATGATGCATTGGAAAGATTCAGGATGGCTAAGACAAGTGAGAGTATAGTTATCTGAGGTGGAGCCAGAATGATGGCTTTGAGATAGACCTAGAACCTGAATCCACCTTGTTTATTCTCACCTCAGTACTTAGCCTGCCCCTTCAGTGACCCTGGCACTCCCAAATCCCTAAATGAATATCTAAACCAGTCTGGAAAATTCTGAGGCAGAGGCTAGTCCTTAAATGATAATCATCATTTGGTCAGTCTTAACATGAATGTGCCAGGAAAATGGGTCACCCCACTGATGTCTATGGAAACAGACAATGAGCAATTAACACAGAGCCCTGAAGTTCCAAGAGTGTCACATGTAAGATACATCACATGAAAATGCTTTAGAAGTAATCTGCCTAGTACTATAACTTTCATATTTCTCTCCTTGTTTCAACCATAAAAGTAGCTTGCAAGTTAGAGACCTCTGTGAGGATCACTGACCTTGCAGAGAAGAAGTAGAAAAGTCCGAACTTTCTGTATATTCTGCCGTGACTGTGGCTGGGTAAACAGTGGACCTGATGAAATATCAAGACTCTGCCACTGAAGTAAGGCCTATTGTCCTTCAAGATGGAATCATCTAGAGGAGGAATTCGAAAGACCACCTCCAGTTCCTACAAAGCTCACTGACCACCTAAAGTCCAAGGTAGGGCCTGTTTTTCTTTCCCCTTTATCGGTCTCTTTTAGCCTCTTTTTGAGTAGAAGTGAAAATATTCCAGCATGTACAGAGCTGTCACTCCATGTGGGATGGCAGCCTAAGTGTCCTGAAGATTCTGCATCCTGGACTCTCTGAACAACATCCAGAGACTGGATAAATAACTTTCCTTATCTCAAGAGTTAAGGGAAGCACAGCAAGATTAGCATCTCATCATGAAAATGGAAAAAGATAGAGGCCCAGCTAGTAAGCTGAGACTCAGCTCATGAAAGCCAAGACTGCTTTGGGACACTTAAAATGCAAGCCAACTGTGGGGTGCAGCAGGCTGGGAAACACTGGTTCTGATCATTTCAGCCACTGAGCCCTCGTCTGGGCTTCTGAGCTGTGTTAACACAAAGGGGCACATGGTATGCATCTACTATTCCCTGCACAGTGATTGCCTCATCTAACAGCAGTCATCTGAGATAAGTGTTGTAACCATCACAAGCCTTTACACAGAGAGCAGATGACAACACTGAGACTGGGAAGTTAAGCAATCGACCCAAGAGGGTACCATTAGGTGTCAAGCAAAGGCCTTCCTGTTTTACTCATGGAAGCACATGTGGCTGCCTTTCACCTTGGCTTCCAGAAGTTCCAGAAGAGAAGTGGAGCCAGGTCTCTTTCTAGACAGTTTGGAGACCAGAGACTCAATATTCTAATTCCATGCAAATAGAGTTGGTAGGCAGGAGATGATCATTCCTTTCTCTCTTTAGGGTAAAGAATTTCATACAGAAATCTGCACTGCAGTGGGACTTAAGGGCTCTGTGGCTAACAGGGTGGACCTTTTAGGGACCTAGATGAAAAGAAAACTCCCAGCTAACAGATAGGATTTCTGCTTGGCTGGTGTAGTAGGCAGGTCAATGCCTCTCTGCTCTGCCAGAATCTCTTTCAGATACTATTTAAATTGATGCTTGTAGCTCCTCCCTCCACGTTATCACTTTAGTTCCTGGGTTGAATGGTGACACTTATAGTCTAGTAGCTACTAGATAGTTTTCCACCCCCAGTGGCCTCTGCCTGTCACTACTCAAAAAGCCTTATCCAAATAGCTATGACTTTGGTAATAAATTAAGCCTTAACACTTATCTGTAGCTCACCTTGTAACCAATAATGACTTAAGGTGGATTAGAATGGAACAACTCCAGAGGCTAAGTTTGTGTCTTAATCAGGGTTATTATTGTTGTGATAAAACACCATGACCAAAAGCAACTTGTGGAGGAAAGGCTTTATTTGGCTTACATATACTGAGCCACAATCCACTGATGGTTGCCAAGGCAGGAACCCAAACCCTATGGGTACCTGGAGGCAGAAGCTGATTTAGAAACCCTGGAGGACTGCTGCTTACTATCTTGTTTGCTCCATATGGCTTACTTAGCTTGCTTTCTTATAGTACCCAGGACTACCAGCTCAGGGTGGCACTACCTACAATCGCTAATTAAGAAAATGCTCTACAGGCTTCTGTATAGTCTGGTATTATGGAGGCTTTTTCTTAATTGAGATTCACTCCTCTCAAATAACTCTAGCTTGTGTCAAATTGACATGAAACTAGCCAGCATAGTTAGGAATTATCATGAGTTCTGGGTCATCTTGAGCTACATATAAAGACTCTCGTCTCAAAAAAAAAAACAAAAACACAAAACAAGATTCATGCCTTTAGATGACTTTCTCATCATCTTCCAGTTTGTCAAAACATAGTGATGTGACACAGTTATAAAAGTATTTATTTGGAATGACAAAGCATTGCAACAACGAGGCAGAGTTCTAGGTCCCCACCACTTCCCAAGTTGGAGGCACAGAAACCATCCGGTCTCACTGCAACATTGCCATGTCTCATTTCTCATTTTCTCTTTGCATATTGTGTGCTAAAATAAGTAGGTAGGGATCCCACGGAGGTATCTGCTTCCTCCATGAGTCTGACTTCTGTTCACTCTGCAGACACCTTTGAGCACACAAACAGGGTAAAACAGATGCAGCAGAGACTAGACTGTTGGGGAAATTTTTAAAAATCTGGGCCAAAGAATGTCCTGGATTAGGACTTTTCCAATCACCCCAGTAAACAGAGATATTGTGATTCATGCCTCTTTGTGCTTCCAACCTGTGCAAGCAACTACATCTGTAACAGAGATGCCAGTCTCAAATGCCAAGCTCCCAGAACTCATTTCTAACAAGCTCTTACATCCAAGTAAAGCCACAGGGTTTGGACAAGAATCTTTAGCACTTGTTACATGTTCACACAGAGTAGGCCAAACATAACTTCCCGTTATTAGAGAAGGCGGCTCATGCAAAGACCCAGAAGTCTGGAAACACAGGAAGATACAAATGACCCCTCTATCAAGGTGCCAATAGAAAATAAGGTGTTAATTTCCCTTAAAATAAGTGGTCATTCAAAATGACAAGGGAACACACATGCCAAAGGGCTCTTCTTTTACTACAGAGACCTCTAGAAAGTTTTGGGTGAGAACAATTACCACTTGGGATAAAATCACACAAACACACACACACACACACCGCACTCGTGCCAAACACTCATCAGTCTATAAGGACATGGTGAAAGGTGTTGACTCACAGGGTCATCCATAAAATATGGAAGTGTATGCCAGCTGTAATCCTGGGTACAGGATCAAAGAGTATGAGGAAGCAAACAGCACACAGGTAAGCTGCTAACCTATAAATGAGGCTTGGGTCCCCTTAGGCTCAATCTTATTCATCTTTACATCTACAGTGCCAGAGAGTGTGACACAAATTATCTCTGGTATAGTGATGGAAGCACTAATTTGACGTGGAGCTCTGTGCTCATCTCCTTACTAGTAAGTTGTGAGTACTTAAAGCATCACTTCAGCTCTCTAGATCCCAGTATTCTCATCCAAGAAGTGGGATTTGAGGATCTCTAGTTCCCAACCTAGCCCTCGGCGTCTAGAAGAGGTCTGTGAGAAAGCTGATCAACTTTCCCAGTGATCCAGAGACTGGGTAGTGGCATTTTGCTCTGTTATCTGGACAGCTAGAATGTAATGAATATTTCAAACAGGGTGGACTGGCCAGCAGAGTGAAAGAGCAGACAAAACAAAAAGCGTGGATAGCATCCTGTTCTCGAATTGCAGCACACAGAGCCCAGAGTCCACCCATCAATGGAGCTCCAGGCAAAGAGTGGTTTCAATTAAGTGAAACACAACAGAGTTGCTAATTTCTTTAGAGAGAATCTTCCTAAATTACTACAAACATCCCCACTGTGCCCTGCAGTGAATTTCAGTATTTGGGGCCAATTCAAACCATTCTGTAGTTCTGGGGTGTCCCTTGCCTGAGGAACTGCTCAGTGGAAACAATGGGAAACTGCCCCCCTAGGCTGGCTCCCTGAACCCTGGTGGTCTTAGAGGCCCCATTGTCCCTGAGAAAAAGAGGAAAACTCCCATCCTCTCCTTTCCTGCTTAACAACCTTTCTGAGTTGTTACAACTGGGTCTTCTTACTCAAAGATGCAGGAAAAAAATTAAAAAAAAAAAAAAAAAAATCTAGATTCTTCAAAGACAGGAAAGAGACATTGATTTTTCTAGACCTCTGAGTCCCAAGAGCAGAAGAATAGAATTAACTGGACAAAGGTCAGCTGGTGGGATCATGAGAGTTGGGGAAGAGGAGGCAACTCTGAATTAAATGCTATCCCAAGCACATAGGATCTGAGGCATCTTAAACAAGTGACGATTCTGATTCTTGAGTCTCTATTTCTCAGACCCCCGTGACTCTGAAGAAATATTGTCGCTCATTTATTCAATACATATTTACTCAAAAGAATAGATGAGTGTAAGACAATAAATGCATGTAAATTGCCAGCAAACAAGTAGATGATAGTATATGCTCAGTAAATGCCCTTCTCCAACAAGAAGAGAAAACCATAGGCACTTAGCTTTGACTCCCCCAGATACCAAGAAAGCCTATGAGTTCTGAATCTATTTTATCTTTATACAATGAAAAGTCATCTTTGATTTGATAATCTGTTGTTTCATTCCAAACAACAGTGGGGGAAAAAAAAAAAAAACTAAGCCAAATAGAAGGAAGATAGAAAGCTGACTCAAATGCAAATACTCCTATTAAAAGGTGTAAAAAGCCTTGCTCAGTTTTGGGGTGTGGCTGGGAGTAGCTTTTGGAGGACAGCAGAACTAAGCAGTTAAAGGCAATTACAGGTATTTTTGGAGGTGAAAGAATTGAACATCCCAATGACAGGTAGAGAGGCATTTACTCTATGCACTCAGAAACTGGCCCCCAAGCTGGGACTTGTGGGAAGGGTGTGGGCCCTGAGAAACTGCAGCAGAAGGAAGCTATTGCATTAAACTAACCCCCTGAAGGCTCTTCTGTGCTCTGAGGGCACAGAACAACACTATGAAGAAGTGTCTCTATGGCTTGGGCGATGGCTCAGTAGGCAAAGCAGTTACCGCACAAACAGGAGAATCTGAGATCAGGCTTATAGCCTCTATCTACTATGTGAGGAGGGGAGTACCTGTGCCTATAACCCCAATGTTGAGGAGGGAGAAATGGGGAGTCTCTGGAAATCACTGGTCAGCTAATCTCACTGAGCAGGTGAAATCCAGGTTTAGAAAGAGACCTTGTCTCCCAATAGTGAGGAAGAGAAAGATAAAGACATCCAGGCACTATCCTCTGGCCTTATCATGCACACCTGTATGGAGTCATGCTTACAGCCCATGCTCACACCTCATGTACACACACACACACACACACACACACACACACACACACAGGCAAAAGCCACTCCTCCTCCAGCCCCACCACCAACTGGAAGAACAGGAGGCAGGAAAGGCTGATCCTGCTGACACAAGCAGCCTGAGAGATTGACTGTAATTGTGCAAGTAAAGACAGGACCCAAAGTGTGCTTCCCAGTTTGCTTTTCACCAGCTACAGCCAAGGTTCCCGGAACTTCACAGGCTGCTTCATCTGCTCAGAAAGCATTCCAGTAAGCCTGTGCAGGAGTCAGCACCCTAGGGTACTGACCCCACCAAATGAAATGAGAATTCATCGGCTAACATTATGCTCAGAAATGAAATGAAAATTTTCCCAAGGCAGTTGAAAGCATTCCTCAAACGTGCCAGGAGCACAGTTAGGGCTGAATGGAGAAGAGCGAGGTCTCAGAGACTTAGGATCATAACAACGATCATAATTATTACTCTTGAATGCGTGTTCCATGCCAGAAATTCTATCAAGGGCTTCATGTACAGCATCGCAGCAGTCCTTAAGCCATGGGAATTAAAACTCTGTTTCAGAGAAGAGACAAATGAGACTCAGAGAGGCTAAGTGCATTACTGAAGGCAGCATAATTAGAATCCAGCCATGACGCCAGGGCCGGCATTGCTTTCCGAGCATATAGGACACGGGATGGTCCTGACAGTCCAGACTTAACTATGTGGTCTGGAGTAAACATGTTTTGTTCCAGACTTTAGAAAAAGATAAAATGCCTGGCTGTAAGGAGACATTGTTTCTTGGTCGCCTGTTTGAAGTAGGGGCCTGTTTCTGAATGTCTTCCAGGGGGGTCTGGGAAAGTTGTTTGGAGAAGAAACCAGATGAGTTTCCCTAAGTTTTTAGCAATGCAAATAATGCAGAATCCAGAAGTGGCTGATGACTGTAACACTCCAAAAACAGAAACAGGAAGCTCACAAACTTAATAGGACATTTTTTTTTTCCCATATGAAGAGACAGCCGCTAAAGGAAGCCTGGGGTTTACCTAATGGTGCTTGTTCAAAAGAAGACAGAACTCTTCCAAACACAACTCTGAAGAGAGTCTGTGGGAACTTTGTGCTTCACCAAAAGGGGTCTGGAGTATCCACAGCTTGCTTCCACAAACCTCATTACCCCCCCCCCCCCCGTGTCCTGTGTTTAGAAGACCACTTCTCAGTCTTTCACATGTATCCTGAGTGGTCAGATGCTGTACACTTCAGCTTCTGTGTGGCACGGTTTGGGGAAAACACAGAAGAGAATCTCCTGGATGATGCCACTCATGGAGGGACTGAGGACAGTGGGATGACATGCACCAGAAAAAGAAAAAAAAATGGAAAAAGATGGATCCTGTTGATAATCATCCTTCATGTGTGTGTGTTGGAGGGGGGTATGTGTATGTGTGCAAGAGAGAGGATATGAAAATAGTTTAAGGAGATAGTATGAATTGATAAATAATAGGCTCAGAAGCTAAATGTAAACAATATAAGTACATATATGGCAGATAAATAGATAGACAGACAGATAGACAGACAGATAGATAGATAGATAGATAGACTCATTGCCAGATAGATAATCAGAGAAATGTTTTTTTTTTCAAAAATTCAATTTCAAACTTAGTCTAAACTATGTCTAACCATAAACTCACCCAAACCTCTCCAATCCTAAAGTAAAGCACAAGCCTTCAGAGAAAGGAATTCCAGTCCCAGTCTCGTTTATTCAATAAGGATTCTTCCGATGATTCTATGTGCAGGGTACTATGCTCCTGGGGTCAGGACATTCAATAAGACACACAGGGTCACTATTCCAATAGAAGTTATGGCCCAGTGGAGAAGCCAGACATTAGACAAGTCAACTATACAGCATAGTGAGTCATGGTAGGAGCACAAGGTGTGGCAGGATCCAAGAGCTTGTTCTAGCAGCAAGCCTTTGCTCTGCAAGGTCCCAGCTGGGAACTGAAGGATGAGTTAGGAACTGATTTCATGAGCTGAAGTTCAGCTAGGTGCACAATCATGACATTTATCTCAAACTAAAGTCATGTTGGCTCAAGAGAATCTGTTCCCTCTAGCTCCTTCATCATTAGATAGAGAGAAACCCGGCTCCCTTCTTTTCTACTAAATGATCACATCCGTGTGACCCGTCTTTAAACATCCTTGCATAGTGTTGTAAATCCTTAAACTGTATTTAGGCAGCCAAAGAAGAATGGAAAACCACCACAAGAAGGAAAGAATGTAAGGGCTGGGGAGGGGGGAGGGGAGGGGGAATCTGTGCTCCAAAAAGACATCCTGGACATGGCGTGACTGTAACACTCATTAGCTCTCCGTGGCTGTGGTAACCTGCACAAGATCGGACCTGCTAATGTTTCATCATGAATAGAGGAGATGGTAATGAGGCCTCACCCCTCCCTAAGGAACGAGCAGCAGTCAGTGGCTGCTGCGAGAAATGGAATCACTTTCTTCAGTGATGTAGACACTGACAAGGGGCTGGTGTCCCAGTAAATAACTTTCCAACCATGCTCATGTGAGCAACTATAACTAAAGCCAGTCGCTCACACACAAAAAACAGACTTGAGGGCAAGAAGCAGACTCATGGGGAAGAAGAAAGACTTCGGCTAAAAACAGAAAGGGAATGAAAGAAGAAACTGGGAAGGAAAATGACTCAAAATCATTACATACATGTATGAAATGGCTAACAATATTTTTAAAATCCTGATGTTTTCTCCCTCTCTCAGGATGTGAGACTCCTGAGCTAAACGCACTGGGGCAGAGGGTTGGAGCAGAAAAACAAAACCTCTTGTCTGTTCTCAGATTTATTCAAAGGTTCATATATTGAACACTTGAACTTTGAACTCAAAGGAACTAGAAGAAGGGCTCCTCCCACCTGTGACAGACAATATTAGTATAGGATTCAGTAGTCAATTCTAGACCCCCTGAAGCTAAATCAGCCCCCAGGGAGCTAATGAAGGCACAGGCAAAAGTTCTGAGGCTATAATCTAGGATTCAAATCCTCAAAGTACACTAATTAGCTCTGACCTTGACTTGTAGTGAACTTGAGAGAAAAAAAATCATTAAAACTTCAATATGGTTAGAAAAAAGTTATAATACTGCTAACCACAAAGTTAATGTGAATACTGGATTAGATAATGGAGCTGAAAACACTTCACACACATTAAAACACTCCAGTGGAAAAATGTAATAGAAAGGGAAGCTGGCCATTTCCCTTGGGGGTCATCATGTCAGAACTTACAGGAAGAGATGCTCATCCAAGGTCAGGGTAATTCTTTTTTAATGGATCACTGCGGGGAAGTGGTCCTCATGTATGGGGCAGCTCCAGCAGCGTGGAGATGGGCTGCAAGTCACGAGTTTCCAGTAATAAAGTGCTCAAGCATGTAAAAGATGAGCCCAGGAGCTATCTTGTATAAACTAATACAAGTTTCAGATTGTTTCTCAATGTTTTTTTTTTTCCCTTTTTTGGAAGAGAGAAAAAGATACATTTATAGCTACTGGAACTGAGAAAAGGCATAGAACAAGGGAGCCTCAAATTGTAATGAGTCTCTCACAAAGCCTAGCCATGAGGTGCAGCTTCTTGGAAAAAGCTAAAGGACCTAGAAGACGTGGCTCAGAAACAAGAAATTACCTTTGTCTTTTTGGCTTTGCCACATATTGACTCTCAAACCATAGTTCTACTGGATTGATTGATACATTCTGTGTCCTTATACATCATAGCAGACATTGGCAATATAGATCTAACTGAACCCAAAGTTGCACAGAAATTTAGAACCTGTTCTGAAGAAGAGAGGACCACACTTTCATTTCCAATGAATGGATCATGATTGGCTGAATGAAGTCCGTTACTGTGGCCTAAATTCTCCTTGCCAGTCATATGATCCTATTGATCCAATGAAAGAAAGGAGAAATCAATCAAAGACCCTCTCCATTTTAAAAGAGCAATGCTTATAAATAAAGCATCCCTTCTGCTGAAGGATACTGATACAGTTTTCATGCATGGAGCTGTGGATGCCAAATGGCCAACCCGAGGAAGACTTGTTAGAAGACAATGAAAATAGCAGGGTACAAAGTTAGAAAAAGAGAACCATGGGTCTCGGCACCATCACTGAAATCCTAAAACTACAATATCCTCACATTTCTTACTTTGGGGTGGGGGGAGTTATTTCGAGAGAGCTGATTGTTCTATTGCTTACAGAGATGCCCAGCAGGATGCCCTGACAAGTGTAGACCCAGATGCAGGTGATAGGTAACAAACATGTGGTCTGCTGCCTCGATGGGTTGTAGTTTCTGGTGGGCTGTGGTAGTTGTAACTCCATCCCTATCTCACCTACCCAAGGATGTACAAGAAGATGAGAAGGATGCTATCATCATGGTGGAGCAGATACCCTTCACTTTTCTCTCTTGTATCAGACATGGTTGCTGACAATAGACCATGTGGGGCAGCTGCTGCCTATACCATCTGGTAAACATTTTTTTTTTAAATCATCCCCTGCATTTGACATCGAATGTTTGTTTTCTCACCACATCCACATCACTAGTTTGAAAGAATCTACTCTCAACATCTTCAGAGTCAGCAATTACCACGAAGATAAAGCAGCGAGGCCCCTGAAGCCAAACGGGTTGACATTCATATTCCAGAGTGCATAGCTACTCATCTTGTCTGAACCCAAAGGATATACCTGCATGACCACAGGAAGTCATTCAACATGCCACCTCAAACATACATGTTACCAGACCCTAGATCCAAGCCAAAAGTTTTAATCCTACATAGAGGGTTAGCATCACAACCTGAGAGTAAACGTAAGTTTTTCCCAGTGCTGCTCTATGCTGCACCTTCTCCAGAACTTGCCTTCTTTTGCCACTCCAGAGATGCTTCAAAAAGCTCAAGTCACTTCATAGATTCCCATGATTCTAATCTACCACTATCAACTCAAAGCAGACATAATTGTCAACTAGCTTCAATATCTGGTGAACTTTCATTTCTTGCTCTTTTATAGAACCCAAGAGTGAGGCAGCCAAGGGGGGTGGTGGTCTGTTTGGTTAATATCACTATGGGAACTTTGACTACACCCACTAGACTGATGGGGTTCTAAGAAGTCCAACAAATAGGAACCTCAAAAACAAGGGATGCTACACACACAGTTAATGCTGGTCACCTTATGTGGCTCAAGAGGCTTAGAACAGATAGGAGTCCCCTTACTATATGCCTTTATAAGATTGTGGGTATCTCTTTCATAACCCAAGGACATGTGTAATCAAATAAGGGATCATTTTTTTGATTAGTGTCTATCTCCCAGACACATTGTTGATTCCAGGGAGCACCAATGAGACTGGGCTTCACATCTCAAGTTACATCTTCAGTGTCTAGCAGACACTATTAATTATTATACACATCTTGTTGACTCAACCCATGAAACACAGGCCCATTGACTCCACTGAGAATCCCAAAAGACAGCCTAGGTTGCTCTGGGCCTTTTGTTCCAGTCGCCCCATAAGGCAAAAATGAGCCAAAGAACACCAAATAAGACAAGCAAGAAAATGCACAGCTTTAATGCAGCAATGGTCCCCAAAGAGTGTAATCACCCATACCATTCTGCATTGTGCCAATAATACATTGCTCATTTGGCTCCCTCTCTTTTTATATTCAAGGTCTTCTTAGAGTGGTATTCAGTGCTTAGTAACTTATCCTCTACTATTTCAAAGGGGAAAAATGGAAAAAGGTTTGTTTAGGAGTCAGAAGACCTGGGTATATAGCTAATGAGTTGTGTGACCTTGTACAGTCACTTAAAGCCTTGAGGTTTCCTATTTACTTTCCAATGCTTCCTTGTGAGTTGGTAGCCTCTGCTGCTTGTAGTGCCAAAGCCATTGTAACTTCTCTCTTAGGTTCTTTCTTCTCTCTCTCCATTTCTCCATTTTATGAGCCATATTATGGTGCTGCTGTGGGGAGCCAGTTCAGCTTGTACCTTTCAATCTGTCAGCACTGGACAGCCCTCCCACCTGTCTCCAGCATTGTGGTTGAGTTATCCCACCAAAAGTATCGAGACCTATCGGTGCAGAACACCTCAGTCCCCTGCCAGGCCGAACACATTCACACGCTTCAGGAAATGGCACAACCAAGAAGAAGCCTGGGCCAATGTGAAGCCCTCCTAGATAAGAAGGGGGTGGAAGCTCTGAGAAGATTGGGGAGCATTCCAAAGAATATGGTTTCAACGATTGGGGTCAACCAGCAACAGGAGACACAGATAAAGGTGAAAGTTAGCCCAGGTAATAATAGCACCTTGTAGTTTTATTCACGTGCTTCAGCTTGACTAGGGAAGGGGGTGGGGGGAAAGCAAAACAAGCCTACTTTCACACCAGCAAGCAAAGGTGCAGAGGTCAAGAGGAGGCAGAGGGATTATTATCCTAGGTGGTTCACACAGTATATCGAAGCATTCGATAGATAAAGCCATTAGCCCAAGGTCACACAATTAGGCTTTCACAGGTTGGGAATTAGAGCAGAATGTCCTAATCTTACCCAGGGGCTATTTCTAGTAGACTCTCCATGGAGCCTTTTGTTTATACTTCAGTTCTATCTTATCTTACCTTCCTAGGTAGTGAGCCTACTTTTTCCCTTGGGGACAAGTAGGGAAATTTGAGTGGCTCAAAGTAGCTGGCTAGCCTGAGCTTAGAATTTAGCTTTCTGATTTGGATGCTATGAGCTGGGCCAGTCTGTGGAATGTTGGTGCTGTTTTACATTTGAGAAGCATAGAGGAGAACCCAGTGGCAGCTGAGAATGCAGAGGCTCCAGGGGCTGATAAAAGTTGTAATTAACATGCACGTACAACCCTTTCATCTTCAAAGGCTTTTTTTCCCCATTAGCTAGTTCTTTCTCCTATCACCCTCATGGGTAAGGCTGCTGCTGCTTCTTCTTCTTCTTTTCTTCTTCTTCTTCTTCTTCTTCTTCTTCTTCTTCTTCTTCTTCTTCTTCTTCTTCTTCTTCTTCTTCTTCTTCTTCTTCTTCTTCTCTTCTTCTTCTTCTTCTTCTTCTTCTTCTTCTTCTTCTTCTTCTTCTTCTTCTTCTTCTTCTTCTTCTTCTTCTCCTTCTCCTTCTCCTTCTCCTTCTCCTTCTCCTTCTCCTTCTCCTTCTCCTTCTCCTTCTCCTTCTCCTTCTCCTTCTCCTTCTCCTTCTCCTTCTCCTTCTCCTTCTCCTTCTCCTTCTCCTCCTCCTCCTCCTCCTCCTCCTCCTCCTCCTCCTCCTCCTCCTCCTCCTCCTCCTCCTTCTCTTCTCCTTCTCCTTCTTTCCTCCTCCTCCTCCTCCTCCTCCTCCTCCTCCTCCTCCTCCTCCTCCTCCTCCTCCTCCTCCTCCTCCTCCTCTTCTTCTTCTTCTTCTTCTTCTTCTTCTTCTTCTTCTTCTTCTTCTTCTTCTTCTTCTTCTTCTTCCCCCTCCTCCTCCTCCTCCTCTTCCTCCTTCTTCTTTTCTTTTTCTTTTTGTCTTCTCAGTTTGCAGATGGAAGTGATGTGAAGGGGCCCTTTACCAGTAAGTCTGGCCTTGGTTCAAACAGGAGATTCCTGGCTCCAACAATCTAACTTGACATGGGGTGATGGGAAAACAGAACAAGCATGAATCAGAAGAAAAGGCACAGGTGACTGAACCTGTCCTCTGGGTAAAAGACTATTTTTATACTCTTCTGGAAATGGGGTGGGATGGAGAGGATGGCTCCTTATCTAGATTCAAGAATGGCTTAACTTCCAGAGGATTCTACATATGACTTTCAGAAACATGACATAGAGAAGTCTGGTGCTCTATTATGGTGTCACTGGTGTGACAGGAGGAAGTCAAATGCTCTATATTTTGTCAATAGCAGATGTCACTAATGGATCGCAGCATTCTTTGTATAAAGACTAAGCTTTTTAAAAACACAGCACCCCAAGAAGCCTCTATTGATCAATAATAAACTTCACATGAGCAGAAATCCACCTGTTAATGAACGTCACAGGACTTGTTTGGGGGTCAGCCTTATTGTCACTCTCCAAACAAGGTAAAGGTTTTAAGGTTCTCACTACCATGTTGGCATTCATCTTCCAAATTCTGTTAGCACTGCTTGGCAGGGTTGAGGGCTTCCTCTGAGTCTCTGAGGGAGAATTGGACCCTATAGACAATGCCATTATTATTCTGTCACCTGGAATCTGCTGCATTCATCTCTTCAACATGAACTGTCTTATGTAGTCAGCCTTTAATGTCAATGAAACCATACTTTTATCCACACCTTTAAACATTTTGTTCACGATGAACCCTCTTTATCTCTTCTCCTGGGTTCTTTTTTTTTCCTCCCACACTCAGTACATCTTCTAGTTCCCTGAGATCTTCCTATATGCCAGCAGCTCAGGGACATATCTTGTTTTTCTGATCTCTGCTCAGCTATATGCTGTCTTCTATTTGGTAGCTTGATAGCTTCTGCTAAGTTAATAGCTTCTAGATATCAAGCTTCTACTAACCTATCACATACCTGAGATTAGCTCTTCTGCATTCCTCACTTCTTTCCACCTGTCAATCACACAATTCAGTATAACAAAATTTGCCAGTTTGTCACCATTTTGTATCTGAGGAAACAAGAGCAATAATGAAGGAGGGACCATGTCCACAGTCATCCTGTGACCAAGGCAAAGGGCTGACTGCTGGCGGGGTGTGGGTTCTCACTTCTTGTGGAGTAACACGATGTTTATATAACTGGTTGGGAATACAGAGAGCAGAGCCATACTCAACAATGAAGGGCATAAATATGACACAATGTGTGAAACTATCTAGAATTTTATTTCAATCAATGGCTGGTGGATTCCAGGGGACTATGATGTGGAGACAAGCAGAAAGGATTACAACCTGACTGAAGACCTTCAGTCACTGACTGAGGGCTGGAAGTAGACAGGGTATTCAGCCTCTGAACCCCTTTAAAAACCTCCTTGGTAGCACAGTATTTATGATTTCTTTTATTTCTCTCACAAGCAAGATTTTCTCTGGATTTATAGGAGAAAAAATTAACAAGAATGTAGAAGGCTCTGGGTAGATGAAGTAAACTCACGTCACTGGCCTGCTTTGTACAGTACCCTACTAAAATTTATATGTATATAACATGTTTTATATGCATGTGTAATATATGTAATATGTACATATATATTATTATCATTTTATTTTATGTGTATGAGTGCTTTGCCTGAATGTCTATGGACCATGCCTGAGTTTGGTATGCTCAGAGGCCAGAAGAGAGTGTCAGATCCTTTGGAAGTGAAACTACAGACAGTTGAGGCTAGCCTATAAGTGCTGGGAATAGAACCTGAGTCCTCTGGAAGAGCAACCAGTGTTCTTAACCACTGAGCCATTGCTGCAGCCAATATGTACATATATTATCATGGGTGCTTTGGTTGAATATATGGATCATTTTGTACTAACATGCTGTAAAGACTCCTTGAAGGAGGTTGAAAAATCTGGGATGCTCATGAAACTTGAAGAATGAAGGACATAGTTCTTTCTTCTCAGAGAAGTTGGATTTTCAGGCCTCCTGGTACAATAACTGTTTGAATTATTATTTGAAACAAGCAGTGTTTCATTTGGATCCTGCCCATGATCCCAGGACTAGCTCCCTGCAGTAGAAGCTGTGTGGCTGAGACACATTGTTAGCTTCTCTGTCCTGGACTGCTGCATCTGCCTCCTTCCAAAAAGGGAGAATTTGGTAGTGTATAAGGAGGGAAAGTCCTTGTCCCTAGGACTCACTTTTGCCTGCTGCTGTTTATGGAGTATAACTAGGTCTTGTGCTTGTTTCTGGCATGGATTAGTAATTCACTGCTGACATTAAATCCACACTGGTCATCACATTTTTGGTACTGTTCTATTATAGTATTATAGTAGTGTTATTTTCTCCACTAAGTGTAATGAAGCATGGGTATTAGTGAACTCAGAGTGGTGAATTTAGACAGCAGGAGGCCTGGAGAGAACTATAGAGATCACCTAGAGTCCTTTCACACATGGAGGAAATAGAGGACAATGGTGTCACCACATTGTACAGTGTATTAGCAACAGAGAGAAACAAAGAGAACATTCTATACTGAGAGCACTTCTGCACACTGTGGGACTTTAGAAAGCACCAGCTGAATCTTGTTCTAGGCACAACTGCCTGAGCTCACCCTGCTCATGGGTGACAGAGAGAATGAACTAGAATCTCTCTTGTTTCACAACCATGGAGTCTAACCCCTTCCCTAACCACCACCACCCTCCAGCTCATTCCCATACCAACTGTCTGATTACATGGACCAGCTCCTATATCTGGAAAGCACTGATGGGAAGAAAGGACACTCACTCTCTCCATCCCATCACACATTTTTAACATAGGGACCAAAAAGCCAACACTGTGTCTCAGAGTGTTGCTGAGAGCAGGATTTTGATGGTGGGAGTTCACTATATACAGGGTCAGATTTTAAGATGACTGAGTCACACACATAGCCAGACCTAAAGGAAATCAAGAGGCTTACTCTATTGGATAAAATAAAATGAGCTTTTTTTAACCTCCTTTCCTTGCCTGACACGTCAACCCTTAAGAAAGACCCACTTAAGCTGAAGAGGGTGTCCAGAGAAGAAACCTCAGGGAGTTTGAGATTTGCTTCAAAGGAACACTAGGGAAGAAAATGTTTTCTAGAGACCAAAAAGAAAAGACAGAACTGAAAATAAGACAGCCAAAACTTATCCAAAATATCTCAAATAGTTAATGATGGTGATTTCTTCTAGACTAAGTCCAGAAATTTTATTCAGTTAACCATCTAAATATTTAATGAGAGCTTACTATAGTTGGGGAAACATGTCAATAGCTGGGAGCTATGGTGTATGCAGAAATGTTCATAATGCATGGGTTTTCCACCTGGAGCTTCGGAGTTACACAGCTACCACCAAAAAGCATTGCTTTAGCTCCTTTTAGAATTAAGTCTTTATTATTTTTGTATATATGTGTATACCCATGTATGTATGTGCATGTGTATGTGTGTTCAGGTGCATGTGTACACAGAGGCTGGAGGACACCTCCTGTCATTTCTTAGAAGTAGCCCACCCTGTTTGGGGAAGACAGGATCTCTTACTGGCTTAGAACTTGTCAAATAGGCTTGGCTGGCTGCCCAAAGGACTCCAGCGGTCTTCTCATCTCCACCTCCCTGGAGTTGGGACTACAAGTGCACACTGACACTCCTGGTTTTTTACGTGGGTGCTGATGGCCGAATTTAGAGCCTCATATTTTCAAAGCAAGCATTTTACCAACTGAGGTGTCACCCTAAGTGAAGATCAGGTAGTGCAGTGCAACGATAGCATAAACAACTAGCAACCAGTAGAGGACACTTAGGAGAGTCTAAATGAGTGAACGTAACCTCTAAGGAATCATGAAAAAACAGAGGATCCAACACGAGACAAACTGCCAGCAGACTTCATCCAAACTTCATCCATGCATGCATGACCTCTGTTCTTTGGGCTTCCCTCAGTCCATGTCCTCCCTTTACCAGTACAGAGTCCTGACAGCTCTCTGGTAGCTATAGAAAGGAAGTAAGTAGTTCTCTTGAGGCTTCAAGTTGGAACTCATCTCTGTTAGACTCAGCTTTTTGGACTGGGTACAGTCATCATTGGCCGCATTGGTGCCTGACATACTTATTTGATGCTTCTGAAACCTGCAGAGACGAGGTCAGGATTATAGTGAAATGACTGTCAAGGGCAAAGGCAAGTGCCAGGTGTGTGCACCCACTCTTTTCTCCCTTATGTCTTAGTTCCAATGGTGGTGAACACTTGCAAAGGGGTTTCACTAGTATCATTTAAAAAAATGAAATTAGGAACAATGCTGCCTCGTTCATGGCTCGTGGGTGATGATTTTGGAAGGCACTGCAGACTTGCTTAATAGTAAAGATATGCATGACATTGAAGCAGATGTGAAATCCTGAATGACTTCCTGCCACTAGATTAAAGGCCTGCAGCCCTTTTACAGACTGAGTCACATGTGCCCAAGTGCTTCACCTCCTCCCTTCCTGAATGACTTCTTTCTCAGCCAGGAATGCACAAAGAAAAGGATCTTATTGCCCAAGTGACATTTACCTGCTGTACACCAAGCCGACTCCAGGTCATCTGGTTTGCTATAGAGCTGGGAAGAAGAGCTACCATGTACTAAGTCCTCTATGCCCTGAATGTAAAACCCAACTCCTGGCCAATTCCTGTCTCAGTTTTCCTTTCTTCCTCATCAACTCCTATTTGTAGAGTGAAGACCCTGGATGCAGAAACTCTTCAGCAAACAGAAAATATTTGGTTTCTATTTATTTGTTCCGTGCCTCCCTCTGCTTTCTTTAATCACAAGTCACAGTCTTAGATGACAGAAAAACATCAGTCATCAAAATCTACCTTCACCCAGGAGAGAAATAATAAATGAAACAATCACGAACAAGAACACATATCACCGTTCATTAACTTACCTCCCCAAACCTCCCCACAAAGAAGGGACTAGACTCCTGATCAGGTATTTATAAGTGAGCCACTCAGAGGACATGAGCTTTTCCCTTTTTATTTGCAAGTTCTGTACTTTTCTCTGACATCATGTTTTCAAATGAAAGGCAAGGACCTGGAGAGATAGCTTAGTGGCTAAGAATGCTCAGAGTTCAGTTCCCAGCACCACACTAGGTGGCTCACAGTTGCCTGTAACTCCAGATCCAGGGTATCTGATACCCTTACCTGGACCCTTTTGGTGCCTGCACTCACATGAGGACCTGGATTTGAATCTCAGTCCCCTCATTTTACAACTATGTGACCCTGGCCCAGTTCCTTAAATTCTGGGCCTTGGTTCCCTTATATGTGGGAAGAGGGTAATAAAAGTACTGTTTTTGTAAGACTGGTGCATAATTTAGACAAGTTGGTTTATAGAAAACAAGGAGAGAGCCAGTCCTGTTTGTCATGATTATTAACATTGGTAATGGTAGCTTACAAACGGTGTAAGAACTCTCAAAATGCCTTAACTCCCAGCCATTGCCAAGGGTATAGATGCTCAAAATCACTGCTCGTATGACCTTTTCCTTCCTCCCTGGGGTTTTGCAATTAACCTTTACTTTCAAAAGCTGAAGATTTGAGGAAGGTTCTTGGGACCTCAGTTTTGCAAATCACATCCTTGGTGACTCAAGCCCTCCCCACCCACTTTGAGTCTGTCTGCCCACACTTGCACAAAGGAGGGATACTTACGCCAGGCAGGCACACCCAGGCAGCTGGGGCACCCCAACCTCATGGAGTTTTGGCCCTGTGAGTCTAGCCTCCATAATAGCATCCCCTCACCCTGTGCTTGACTGTCTCTGAGCACTGGTAGACAAGTGATCCAAGGGAATGCAGGACCTACTCCAGGCTTGAGTGACTTTGTACTAGGCAAGCTCATTGCAGAGGAAGCCAGTGGGTGCCCTGTTAGCTGCCAGGCTTCCTGCAGATTAGGCACTTTTGGGATACAGTAGTGTCATTTGGAGAGCAGTCCATGGAAGATATCAGAATGCCTGGGAAGTGTTTCTGCATCACTCTCTGCTAATTCCACCTGCCAGAACCAAGTGTGAGTCAGAGGGTCTGTGAGCATCTGACTCAAGGACTCTTAGTGTCAGACCAGCAGTTCACAAAGCCATCCATTGCTGGACAGTGTTTCATTTTGAGATTTAAGTGAGTTTGGTGTCATCAACCCATTCCCTTTTCACGCAGCCATCCACTAACCCAATAGCCAGCAGCCACCAAAAAGAGACAAACTCTCTGCTTGGGAAGAGGAGATAGAAGCCCCCATATAAGCAGTTGGCCAGCCAAACCTTCTCCCCACCCTGTGAAAAATGACAAAACTATCCAGCATGCTGTCATACACACACAAACATATTTGAACATTCAGCGTGTCAGCCAGCCTGCCTCTCTGCATGAAAATTCTTATTTCTCTATTTGAGACACTCTTTTCAGTTCAACCTATCTGGTCCTCATTGTGGGCCTGCACTGGGGTCCAGGACCACAAAAGTGAGTGAAATCTAATGCCTGATTAGGTGGAATCCCTCTGGGGATTCCATGAGGCTGCAGAAGGTAGGTAGATAGAGACCGTTTTTCACTAATGGTCCTGGCTTCCCAAATCCTTACTGGCCAGTTTGGAGCTAGTATGGGCTTTTTTGGTTTTGTTTGGTTTGCTTTTTGTTTTGTTCTTTTTGTGGCTGCTTGCTTTGGGGTTTTTGTTTACTTGCTTGTTTCCTCAGTTATGAAGGTTGATCCCAGGACTTCATGCATGCTAGGCAGACACTCTGTCACTGAGTTTCACCCTAGTCCCGGAAGTGTATGTTTAACAAAAATGTGAGACCACTAAACGAATGAAAATCTGGGCTCAAATGTAAGACCCTCCTTTTAAAATGTTTGTGTCCTCATTCAAGCAGAGGCACAAAGTAAACAGAGTCATCAGCTTCTTGTGCAAACCCCAAGAATCTCTCTCTGAAGTAGAGAAGCGCCCCCTTTGAAAACTCCATGTGGTCAGGACACAGCTACCTCCTGCTTCAGCTCACACTTTGACAAGAATCATTCCCTGCTCATGCCCTGGTTACAGTTGCTAAAACGGAGGTCCTCATGAAACACTACTGTAGCTCATACCTTGTCCAAACCCCCAGGACAGGCTGCTGGGGAAGTCACCCCTCACTCTCCACCACATACAGACTTGTTTTTTAGTGGATCTGAGTCTACCTGGTTGGGTGGCCACGTGTCTTCTAGAGGCTCTCAGGATTTTGGTTCAAGAGCTGTGACTTGTCTAGAAAGCCATGTCAACCCACTGCCTGGGATTTCAAGGCTCCCCTCAAATGGGGTGGGCATATGTAACCATCCACAAAGTACATAACAGCAGCTCTCTATGGGTCACTGCATCTAAAATGCCTACGAAAGCAGCATAGGAGTGTCTGTGGGGCCTTTCTTAATTTGCAGGCAAGGAGTATTGCCCTGACTTGTCTCTTAGGCAAGGAGCAGCCTCTCCCTTCTTGCCAAGCCTACAAATAAGAGCATGTCTAAAGGGGCAACTGGACTCTGATAAGGAAATGGACTTATTTTAGCAATAAATATCTAGGCTGGCATTTCTAACAGCTGTGGCTGAGCCCTGGGAAAGAGGAGGGTAAGGCAGGGCAGCCAGGAGCCTACAGCCTTCTGGAGGGAGGTAAGAGAGGCTATATTCATGATCACTCTGCTGAGTATAGGGGGCAGGAAGAGTGAGAGACCACAAGCTATTTCCAGAATCTTCCAAAGGTAGGGATGGGGTGATGTTAGATGATGGGGCACCTCAACTCCACTCTTGTGTCCTTGGAGCCTTCATTTCTTTATCAAGAAAACGATGCCAGGAAGACCAACAGAGTCAGCTAACCTGGACCCATGGGGGCTCCCAGAGACTGAACCACCAACCAGCAACTATGGGATGGACTCCCACATATGTAGCAGATGTGTAGCTTAGTCTTCATATGGGTCCCCAAACAACTGGAGCAGGGGCTGTCCCTGAATCTGCTGTCTGCCTGTGGATCCCATTCCCCTAACTTGGCAGTCTTATTTGGCTTAGTGGGAGAGGATACACGGATGCACCTAGTCCTGCAACAACGTAATATGCCAGGGTGGGTTGGTACCGGGGGTGGGGAGCACTCCCTCTTCTCAGAAAAAGGGATGGGGAATGGGGAGAAAGTATGTGAAGGAATACTGGGAAGAGAGAAGATGCTGCAATTGGGATGTAAAGTGAATTAATGAAAATAAATAAGTAAATGAAAAAATAGGGTACTATAGGGCACTTCTAATTTCTCAGTGATGCTCAAGAGTCATGAAACCAGAAAGGTCTATCTTGAGTACCACTTTCCTTCAGGGTAAGATAAGGTGATCACTATTCTTAAACTCAAACTGAATATATTGAGTCATAAAATACAAAACTGTGAGGAGTGTATAAGTTAGTACTGAAGCTGTTAAAAAATGTTATGCCACGCCCCAGATTGGCCACACCTTCCTCCTCACCACTTCAGGGGAACCAGTGGGGCTCTTACAGTACTCCAGAGACCACTGTATTTCAAAGATGTCTTCACACCCTAACAGAGTGGGGAACTCACCAATCCCTGTCTCCCATGGCCTGCTTCCTCTTGGGGAAAAGAAGGGTTTTTTAATTTTCCTAAGTGATCTTTAAAGTTTCCATTTTTGAGTCTATGACAGTGAATCAGGAAATTTTTCAGGAACGAATGGAAGGAGATCTGTCATAGACCAGGAATTTTGTGTGGTCCAGCATCCCCTACTGTGTAAGGGGAAGTTGGCAGAAAATAGATTATTTTCCCCTTAGCTGCCAGAGTCTCCCAACACATCAGCTCCTCATTGTGCTTCAGAAGGAAGTAGATGTCCTGTGTGTACCCAGGAATAACTTAATGAATGGAGACACTTCAGCACAGATGGGGCTTGCTTCCTTACTTCTTCACATGGGAAGACTTAGCCTGTACCCTAACTGCCAATGCTCAGAGGAAGCAGAATGATGCCTCCTGACCCCAAGTCCCAAGACTCTCAGATAAACCTCTCTTTATCAACATCAGAGGTGCAATTTCCTAGCCATGATCTTTTGGAAAGGGAGAGGAGATACGCAAGTGGACACTTGTCTCCTCTGCCTTCAACCAAGACACTTTCTCCCCTGGGGGAGAAGTTGCTTGGTCACCTCAGCCACTTCTCTACTGTTTGACTTCCCATGCAGCACTGGACACAGCATCGGCCAGTTTCTCCTCTTACTCCACCCCTCCCCAAACCCCTCCTCTCCCATTTCCTCCCTCAACAGCCCCCCCCCCCCACTAACTTTGCCCAGCCTCAGTGCTTCCTCATTATCTTCCCAACCCAGTCACTCCCAGAATGGGGCAACCATGACGCCTCTCTTCTCCCTCCCCTCTCTCCTTCCCCTCTGCCTACCCAGACACACACCTTGTACTAAGTCACATCTCATTTCTGAGTCTCAATTCCTTTTCAACAGCTTTACAAGGGCAAGAAAGTCAGGGTCCAGGTAGCCGTGCTGCTCGTGCCCACCCTACTTGTCCTGGAGCCACAGGGTACAACAGAAAGGTAGAAACCCCAAGGCAGAAGAGAGCCTGCCTACAGGCCTCAGGACTTAACTCCAAGGGGGCCAGAAGGGCAACAGGTATCTGGGAGTAAGCCTTTTAGGATAGCTCTGAGACAGGTCAGGAAAAGGCAGACTTCAACTCCTCAGCCCCCGACAAAGGTGGGAGTAGTGTGCCAACCTTCCTGATGTCCCATGGCACTCTAAGCTATGGCACTTAGTGAACCCGAGTTCACACCCAGCACCATCCCTCAATGAGTGAATAGGGAGAAGTCACCAAACCTCTCTGAACCTCTGTTTCCCTACTGGTAAGAGGGGGCAGGATCGTTCTCACCAAATCACCGTGAGGGTAAAATGAGATATAGCATATGTGAAGTGCCTAACATAGAGCCTGGTACAGCAAAGGGGCACAAAAACTGTCCAGTAGTGCCGTGCTGCTTTTATTATTTGCACTTCTTCTGAATCAGAACTCAAAATTTAACATTCAACAATGGAGGTGCAATTTCCTAATCCCTACCTACCATGTCTAACAAAAGGAAAAAGAAAAAAGAAAAAACCAAAAACAAACAAAAAACCAAACCAGTTTGACACCCCTCAGCCCCCCCAGAACTGGATTTAATAAATTCTTGCTGAGAGGAACTCACTGAAGTCTGAGCTGACTTAATGACCTAGCTGGCACTTCTTAAAAGAAAAATTAACTATGCTGATGATAAACAAAGCCTTCGTGGAATTATCTGTTCATATATAGATAAAGGAGGGGAACGCTTGGAATTGAGCCATACTGAATACTTGGCCCCAGCTCCCTCCCTCCACAGCCACCAAAGCCACCAACCTCATTTAGCTGAAATATTAGGGACTGCGCTAAAGTTCATGTGTTACCCTGATACAGGTTCCCTCAGGCTCTGAAGCTGCCAGGCAGCGAATCTGAACCCTGTTGCTCTTTGACTCTGCCTACATTGGCAAAACCAAGGGACTGCAAGCACTGGGCGGCTGGTCCAATTATTGCTCCTGTTATGTGTTCTGGGTCCATACTGGAACCTTTGGGGCACTCAGAGCCTCACACAGAACCAGTTCACACTCTCACCAGCTAAAATAAAGCAGCCGGTGACCAAAGCGGACTGTAAGAGCCCTGAAAACTAGTCTAAGCCGGGACCCACTCTCTTCAGCTTTCTGAGGCTCCTTTCTGAAAAGCTCATCGCTAAACATCTGGCCTACCGCTATGTGAACACCTTAGGGAGTGCTCTACACTTAGGTCCCCTCTCTAGCTCTGTCCCAGTCCCTGGCTCTACCCTGCTAGCCAGAGCCAGCCAGGCTTGGGGAGCCCTTGAGCACCAGAGCCTGTTAGTCCGGACAGAGGCTGCGTGCATCCAAGAGTACAGTTACTTTTGAGCCATGTGCTCCAGCAAGCTTGGGGACCTCGCCCAAAATCTGCAATGGGCAACCTGCCCAGCAAACTTTCTTCTCCCTTTCTCTTTTCCTTTCACCAAAGCAGCGTTTCCCAAGCGCAAACTCTTTCCAATAGAGCAGCCCCAAATTCCAGCTTTGCTTTGCTAGCCCAATTCACTACAGTTCCCCCCAGCCCCCTGACGATTCAACCCAGCGGCATCCAGCTGGAGTCCTCAGGCGCTAGCTCCGCATACGCGCATACGCATCCCCCGCTGCCCAGGTTGGCGGGCCACTCACCGATCTGCGGCTGTGCCAGGCTCAACTGCAAGAGGCAAAGTCCCCAAGCTGTGTGCCACCAAAACTTGTCCATGGTGTGCCGGATGAAACGGAGGGATCTAGTCGCCTCTGGAAAAGGGTCGCGGGGAGAGGGGCAAAGAGGGTGAATGGGACCTGTCACTGGCTGGGGGCCGCTGGGCAATGAGACCGCCTAGGAAGTTGGCTGTGGTTTTTATTCCAGGCTTTGAAAGAATGACCTAAGAGGGAGGGAGCGCGCGAAGGACACACCCAAAGCGAGGGGCTGTGGCTAAGCAGCCAACGGAAGTTTAAAGACACACCAGCCTGCTTTCCTGCTGCCCCTGCGCCCCTGCCCTGCTCTCCCGGGATGGTGAGAATGGCTGCTACCTCCGTGCGCCCACGTCCCCCAGGATCACTCCACAGGCTTCCTACCCCGGCCCAGCCCTCCAGCCTATGAGAGGCTGCCTGGAACAAGGAACATGACTGAGTCCTACGACCTCGCCCCTCTGAATTAAATCCTCCAGTTTCTCCTTTGCCACTAGACTTTTGGGAACCTGGCTAGGGAAAGACTGGGTTTCCCAGGAAGCTGGATTTATCTTAGTGAGGAGCTGAGGAAAAAAATAGGGAGAGATCCTTCCCGGTGGATAGTGCCTTCCTGGCCAGGGTGGGGATTGAAAAGTGGGGAACTTGTGGGAGTGTCCTTTCCTCTTTCCCTCTGAGAGAAGTCCAAACCACTCAGCGGATCTTTGCTGGGGAAAACCCAAGGATGCCCAACACATTTCATTCATGCTCTCAAATATCTACCAATTCCTTATATCCTTCTAGGACGCCCTCTGTCCACCCATCTTCCTCCTGCAAATGCACTAATCTAGCCATACTACATCTGTCTCCCAATTCTTGTATTCGCCCACCTGTACAACTTTTCACCCACCATTCCATAAAACCTTTTTACACCCGTCCTAAGCTCATGTCCGTGCATCATATTTCCCACCCATCCTGATGTATGTACACGTTTCCCAGCTCTCGTTCTATCCATCGGCATATCCACTCACACATTTAACTTTTCTTTCTTGTTTGCATTTTAGACTCCTTTTGCTGCAAACTTTAATACATTCCCCTTTATTTCTTGATAAATTTCAAGAGGGAGATATTTCAAGGGAGATATTTCAAGGCTGAAAATAGGGGAAAATCGTATTTAAAATCACAATTCCCTGTCTTTTCTAATGCCTTGCGAGTTGCCATTTGGATATTAAAAGCTCTGTTTATTTTTTACTGGGAACTAAATCTGAGTGGACTTCTTGCCCAATGAGAAACAAAGAAGGCATGGCCGTGGCAGGACTCGGAATGAATATTGCCAGAATTTCTGAGGGAAAATGATATTTTGGTATTTACTGAAAGAAACTGAAAAAGTGAGAGAAATGTACCCCGCCACCTGTCCATCCATTTATTCGTCAAGCAGTTAATGAGTGCCCAAGGTTGCAAGAGAAGCAAAGCCTGGTTTGTCTCCAGGCAATAGCTCAATCACAAGCCAGCTGCTGCCTGCAACAGAAAATATACTGTAAAACTACAACGAGGACTGGAAAGATGGCTCAGTGATAAAGTGGTTGCTACCAAGCATGTGACCAAGTTAAATCCTTGGAACCCACATGGTAATTTAGGCAAGTTGTTCTCTGCCTCACACAGGCATGCCTATGTGTGACATGGCATAAGTGCACACACACAGTAACTGTTAAAATGATTAAAAAGAATCATTTTATTTTTCAGCCAGCTTTTCTGTCTACAGACTAAAAGTATTCGTAAGAATTGCATTTGTTCAGAGTATCTACAAGCTTTTTGCTTTTCATTATTTTTGTGAACATGTTAACAGCTATGTATCACATATATAATATACTACATTCCATTTTGTTAGGTACTACAAGTATCTAGCAGTGATTAGAAGAATCTGTGGGGGTTATACGCAAATACCGAGCTATTTTACATAAAAGAATTCATCTTCCGAAGGTTTCCTATAAGCTTGAGTTTTCTGGAAGTGATCTGCTGATAAGGAACCCTCTCTCTCTCTCTCTCTCTCTCTCTCTCTCTCTCTCTCTCTCTCTCTCTCTGTGTGTGTGTGTCTCTGTGTGTGTGTGTGTGTTTAGGATGCCACCAGTCCTGCAATCTGAAGGAAGAAGTCACAATATTTTCCAATATTTTCTTGGAAATACTAATGAGACATCCCAAGAAAGATGATACTTTGGGCCAAGGTATGGAAAGAAAAGGAATTCTTGAGAAATTGCAGGGACAGGTCACTCACGGGGAGTTCTCTTGTTGAGGAGTAGCCGGCATTCAACACTAGAATACCTAACTCTCAATCCTGTTCTGGCTGCTTACTACTTTATGGCCTCAAGATAGGCAAAGAGCTTTTATGTGCCTCCAGTTCCCCAAATATAAAAACGGGTTTAATAGTAATATTCACTTCATAGGACTGATGAGGAGGCAACAGATTTGAAAGCCTTGCATCTCCTAAACACTGGATATGTGTATGCATGTAAGTTTGTACACATGCATATTTTACATGATATATATATATATTGCATATTAATATATATATTAATTTTATATACATATGAAAACCTTGAATACTAGATCAGATGAAGAGACTGAGTGTACACATCGAGAATGATGACAAAAGAACTTTGTGGGGGGGCCAGGTTATAAAGTTCAAGAAACTTTGAATTTGATCTTATAGAAAACCAAGAGCCATTCAAAGTTTTAAAAATGATTTTTATGTGAAAACACACATAAATTTACTGTCTTATCCACATGCAAGTGCAGTGAAGTGGCAGTTAGTTAATCCACAATGTTATGCCCCCTTCACAACTTCAGTGTGGGTTTTTCAATTAGAGAGAGCCTTATCATCGCATTTTTAAAGACAATGATAGCAGTGATAAGGTTATAAAAATCACTGGACCTGGCAGTCTGTACCTGGCAGGGCAGCGTGACTGAAGCATCTGCCTTTCTGAGATGGAGAAGGCACCTCTCAGCCTCATCTGAATACAAAACACTTTAGAATTTGCCAGTAGGTGGAAAGAGATGGCCACTCTGTTATTGGAGAGCTAGAGACCATTTATTTCAAACTATAAAGGCCTCCACTTCTTGGAGTAAACATCATAGTGGGTTTGGTGAACTGTGGATGAGGAATAATCTTGAACATTTGTGTTCAAGATCTTTGTCTGATTTCTCTTTGGAGAAGGGGAGGGAAATAGGCAGTTACCAGGAATGACTTTTTGTGGAACCTGGGGGTTCCTTTGGGAGCCCTTCAGAAAAGGACATAGAAGCCAGAGCTGAGGATTCACACTGAGCTGTGTTCTTCCCTTGTCCCTTGGCCTATATGACATGGTCAGTTTTATATATCAGAATACCATAAGAGAGTTCATTTTGACAAAAGATTCTAAAAAACAAACAAAAAAAAATGGAAGATAAAAAAACAAAACAAAACAAAACAAAAAACCAAAAAACCTCAGACCCTGCTTTGTTGGTGTGTTTTGCATTTGTTCAGTAAACAATTCTGCCCAAAGGTGTGTGGTGGAAGACGAGGGGGAGCTGACTGAAAACGCTTTGCAAGCTGTAGAGAGACATGCAAATTCTCTAGAAATTATTATTAGGATTTTTCTCCCATAGGGGAAAGGCTTGTTGTCTCTTCCCGATAGTTCAGCCAGGGGCTGAGACAGCTTGCCCTGGTGCCACAAATGACTCATTTTCGATAACAGACTAAGTCAAGCTAGTCCTTGGGAATTCCTGGATTATCTCTGGGTCTCCTGTCATCCCCTTTTAAAACACCTCGCTCACGCCATGGGCCAGTATGTCTTATCCATCTTCTCTTTTGCACCGCTATAAAAGTGAAAATCCTTAAAGTAATTTACTTTAGGCGTTTGCTATCAGTTATCCATCCCATCGGTCATCTTTTGTATGCCAAAAATGGATATGGGAAACTGAAATGGAGAGTTTGAATTGGTGGGGCTTGTCGTGAGATCACAGGATTTGGAAAGAAGCCAGAATGCAGTCATCAGCCTTGGGCTGAGAAAGCCCAAGTCTGAGCATCAGCGACTTTACCTCTGGGAAATCTGGGTTCAAAATGAGGGTAAGGAGACCGTTTTCACAGCTTAGGAATACTGAGAAAAATAAGATATAATGATCAGCCTCTGGGATGCCTGGCTGGTGGAGAAAGCAATCACCATCCTATGAGCTGCCCGTGTTCGGGGACATGATTGTACATCAATTGCAGTAGCTGACTTATTCCGGTCTCTGGCTTTATCTATCATGATCCATAAATAAGCACTGTACAAATGCATGAGTGATTGCTGCTTTCTTCTTTCCCATCACAGCTTATGGGATGTTTCAGAAGCCACATGAGCTCATAGGAAGATCCATTTAGGCAACTTGAGGATTGCTGAACTCATTCAGACAGCACTCTCTGTAAAGTGGCCAGTTTAGCAGCCTGCAGAGGAGCCTGCTCACAGGAGCAGATCAGACATTCTTATAGAAACAAGAGGACCTGATGGCTTCTGATGAATGATAATAAATCTCTTCTTAAGTGAAAAAAAAACCCTAAAAATCTAGACCAAATGTGAGTGGAAGTATGAAGGGCAAGGCTGAAAGACCCAGGGATGGATCATGGAATGGTACAAACATTGAACACCATTTCAGAGACAAGAATTGGTCTGTCAAAGTAAAGGTAAAAGTACCATTCCCGTTAATATTGAACTCTCAGTGGAATTCATTCTTAGTTCACAGTCACAGGGTGAGTTCTACACATGCAAATGAGCAATAGTGAGAAACTCTCATGAAATAATCATTAGTGGAGTCTAACAAACCAGTAATTAGGGATGAGTGACTCTTTATGATAAATAAATAACTTTGAATGGCTATTATTCAGCTACAAGTGATCACAGAGTTGGACCTTTAAGATTAATAAAACTTTGAAATTATGCCAAACTAAGTAGCTGCTGTGACTGCAGCACTCTAGGAATGCTTAAGGGGAGAGAGGAGCCTAGGTTCTAAATTGGTCACGTCAGTCACAAAGCTTTCACATAGAGCACTTGGGGCTAAGAAAATAGCACCCAACCCCAGAGCTGCTTGGTAACCAACTTAGAAGCGTGAACATTTGAGAAGAGGATTTGAATTGTTTGTTCTCTTTATTCATGCATGCATGCATAAATGCATTGTACAACTACTAAATAGTGGGCACATTTTACACATTCTTGGTTTTTAAATAATTCGCCATACAATTCTATCATCACAATTGCCATCACCACTACCACTATCAGTTCTATCATCGGCATCGCTCTCATCATGACTGTCATTAATATCATTTCCATTGTCCGGTTTTTGTCTCTGTTGCTGTGATAAAGTACCCTGACAAAAAGCAACTTGGGGAGAAAGGGCTTCATTTTCACTTACAATTCTAAGTCATAGTCCATCACTGTGGAGAAGGCAGAGATGTCAATCAGCTAGTCACATCATAGCCACAGTCAAGAGCAGAGGGAGACAAATGTGCACATGTTCATTTGCCTTCTTGTTTGCATGTTCTTGCTTAACCTAATTTATCCACTCTTACAAAGTTCAGTTCTCCCTGACTAGAGAATGGTGTCACTCACAGTGAGCTGGGTCTTCTCATATCAATTAACTTATTAAGACAATCCTCTGTAGACATGCCATAGAGCAAATCAACATAGACAACTCCTATTTAAGACCCTTCTCAGGTAGTTCTAGGTTGTATCGAGTTGACAAAGCTAACATCACAACCACCATATACATTGCCATTACCATCATTGACAACATCACTGCCATTATCACCACTACTATTACCACCATTTTCTGTCAACATAAACACCCTTATTGTCAGGCTTGTAAAAGTAAGTCTTACCACAGTCAATCCAATGTTATCTAATTGTCACAGAAATCCTATTGACAGGTTTAAACAAACAAAAATCCCCGAGTCTTGAAAGGTCAGATAACTGATTCAAAATCACCTCTTTATTTTACTTAACAAAATTTCCTGTCATTAAGAAATATGAAGACAAATCTTTTATTCCTTCTTAATTATGGATCTGGCAAAACCACTAATTCAATAGAGTCCAGATGGGTATTCGCTTTACTTTTATTCTACTCAGTTTCATTTAAGGACAATAAAAACTAGTTCTCACTAATAGAGTCTCACTGGATATATTAACCACACTGAAAAGTAGGCCCCATGCCCAGCAGTAGATGGCCAGCACAAACCAGCTCAATGGTGTTGCTGTAGAATTCTGTCTCATATTGCTTTGTTCCCCCCTCTCTGTCTCTCTCTTTCTCTCTCTTCTTTCCTACTATGGTTTGTTTGTTGTTTTGTTTGCCTGTTTGCTTTCTCAAGAGCAAGTGAAAGAGAAACAAAGGGCATGGAGCTGGGTCAGTGGGGATGTGGGGAAGAGTTGGGAGAGGGAAATTGTGATTTGAAAATATCACATGGGGAGATGGACTGGTGTTAGATAGAGGGCTGAACATGCTGATTCTCACTTTTTTTTTTTTTAATGAGAAAGGCTTATTTAATAGCAGAGACTCAGATGTTGACTACTTGTTAGACAATCTGAAGTTGTGGAGTGCTATCTCTTTTTCCCTATAGAATCATCACAAGATAGCTGTGTGCTCAAACTAGACATGAACACCACTCCCTTGCAGGACACATTTTGTTATTTTTTTTAATTGTTGTTGTTGTTACTGTTGTTCAATCCACAAGACACAGTTTCTTCTCTGCTCCTGAAAATCAGTTCCTGACTCTGTAATTTAAGATGTGACTCCTCATTTTCCATGAGCATGGCTGAATGATCCCAGTGGCACAGCCTGATCCAGTCTAGCCATGTTAGAGCTGTTCATGAAATTTGGAAGCACACAGTAGCTGAATATACATAACACAAGCTAAAAGGCTATGGGACAGTCATATACCTCCACCCATGTTTATGTAGAAGCAGGAGAAAAAGTAAGGCAGAGAGTTGGAGACAAGCAGAAAATATGCCCTCAGTTCTGATGCTTTGCAGGTTCCTTGGCTGCTGTGGGGCACCCAAACCCTTCTCACTAATTCCCTTCTCTCTGCCTCTGTTAGCCCACACTAGTTTCCGTTATTTACAACCAGAAAGACTTAACAAATATAAGACTGTCATTCCACCTACAGAGTGGTAAAGAGATTTATCATCGGGACTCCCGTTGATGGGTTTGAACCTCAGAATTTGACTGTATAGCTTAAGTCTTCTCTTGTTCCTTTTGTGACTTGGCTCTCTCAGCTCTCCTAACATTGTCACATTCTCCCCAAAGAATCTCATTGTCTCTTCTGTACTGTGACAGAAACTAGATTCCAGAGTGATTTGCCTACAGTTGCAAGCTGATCCAAATGAGTAGCAGATCTTCTGTCTTCCAAAGCCTTTGTCAGAGAGCCCCTTTCTGCCTGGACATGCCTAATAATCTATTTCAAAGGCAAAACCTTCCACCTGGCAGACAGTAATAACTTCTCTTCGAAACACCCAAAGGGTAGAACTTCTGGGCTCTGTTGCAGAGGCGTGAACCTCCAGCCAAGTCCCGATGGGGCTTAACATCAATAATTATAGAAAAGGAAGAGTTTACAGGACTAGGAGAAGCCAGACCAAAGCCTCTATCATTGCTGGATACCATTCGCTGACCACACAAGCCTGAATCTAGGTCCTGCATGGCTGACAAAGATTCGTTGAACTAAACTCAATCAAGAAAGTATGTAGGCAGGGAGTGGGGAGGAGAGAAGAAGAAAGATATCTATGATGAGTGTGGTTTTGATTGTATAAGAAAGTAGAGGATAAAAGGCAGGGATAAAACTCACCAAGATATGAAGGAAAATAAAGCTTTCCAATCATCAAATTGGAATGTGACAGATCCCATCACCAACCAGAGTGCATCTGTGTGCAGTGCACAGACTAAGCACTAAGAGACAAAGATGAAAGAAACTTGCCTTCTCTTCTCGAAGAGAGTGGTTGGGATCCATGCTGGCATGTCAGAAACCCTCATTAGGTCAAGAGTGTTTCATAATCACCTCTATATTCTAGGCCCTGCTCAAGATGCTAGTGTTCCAACAGCTCAAAGACAGGCTACTTTCTCTTTATCATTGAGGAAATTGGCCAGGGTAACTAACAGTTGTCTGGGGAAGGTTGGTCTGAAGAGGTGATGCTTGAGCCACAGTCTCATCAGAGATGAGAGAAAACGTTGTCAAAGTTCACTGCAAGTGCAAAGGCTTGCTGGGAGGGTTCTAGTCGGTTTGGAGGCAGACAAAGCTCATGTGGCTGGAGCAGAGGAAACAAGCATTAGGACATGAGCTTCCCCGGCCTTGCAGGCCATGGTGGGAGGTTTGGACTCAATGATGCTTGCAATGGAAAGACTTTAAATGGGTGAGACCTAAAAGCTCCTGGTAACATCTTAGGTCACGGTTATAAGGAGGATACTAAGACTTTACCACACAATGGGTAAAGGTTCCTTGGTGGATTAACAATGTACATTAGGTTTACAGGATGCAAAAATGATAACACAAGTGCTAGGTGGGTAGCTCAGTGGTGTAGCCATTGCCTGGCATGCATGATGACATGAGCTAAATCCTGAGCACTGTGAATAATCTGATCACGAGAGGGGGTTAAATTGTATTAGCTAGAATGGTCTTGATAATGCCTTAATAACAACAAAAATAAATTTTCAGTGATTTAACAGTGACCAAAGATGATTCCTGCCATGCTAAGGTACTTGGGACTTATCTGTGGACTAGGATATCATGTGCATCACATTAGTCTAAAGTAGTCAAGAACATAAAGCAAGCAAGGGGCAAAACTATAGCATATTAGGAAAGTCCAATAATATTTCAAGGCAGTTTGCATAAAGCCCATTGTGAGAGTCAAAGCACACAATGTAGCAATGTGTGCATTCAATCTACTATAACAGGGTCCAAAAATCAATGGATATTTCTGATGCAGTCTTTCTCCTTTTTGCAACTTTCTATGTACTTCCCTTTCCCATCTCTCACCTCACTTCCATATGGATTTCTGTGGTGCTGGATCTAATTTTGGTATTAATGAAGTTTGAAGTTCAAAAATGTACAATGGCTTTGCCATATGGTCATTTTATGTTGGGGTTATCTTATACCCATCACCACTCCTGAGCAGTTGGGATGGTGAGCCTGGGCTGCTGATGTTTCTGTAGATTACAGCATGGCCTTCAAGTTTGCTGGGATCTTTTTTACTCATAGGGTAGAAGAAAAAGAACATGGAATTCCCATTTGTGAAGCTTCCATGGGCTATGTCTGTTAGTGAAACCCTCACTTTCGTTTACATTCCATTGGCCAGAAGCTAATCAGAGACACAACCTCCTGCAAGACAAGCTGGGGGTTGATCTCTGAAACCAGAAGAAGGAGGGTGAAAAGAGAAAGGCAGGTGGGAGGGGCAAGTGGACAGAAAGCTGAAAGAAGATAGTGGAAGATTATGAATGAACTTTTCCTTAAATAAAGCTTAAATAAAGCTTAATGGAAGAGAACACCAAAGAACAGTGGAAACTAAAAGCTCATAGTATGGAAAGGTTCAATAACTACACAGGTAGAGAGAAATGTATAATGAGTCCCAGAGTGTCACTTGTCAGCTTCAACAATGATGAACATTTCGCCTATTTTAGCAGTGAGTGTCTTTTGATTCCTTCTTCACAGATGGATTATTTTGAAATGCTTCACAAAAATCACATCTTTTAATCTGTACATATTTCAGAATGTGTCTCTATGAGATACAGGCTACTTAAAATAACATACTCACAATCTCATCATTACATCATTGGTCATTTTTATTTCTTACTCATTAAAAAATTTCATTCTTTGATAATTTGTACATATATAATAAATTTTGTTTACTCTTATTATTGTTTTACTTTTTCATCAAGGTTTTATATAAGTAATATAAAAATAGATAGGCCACTATGTAAAAGGGCTACTACCTATGAAGTGCTTCTGAGGATGTCCTGCTGATCATTTTCTCTTAGATGAGACCTCACTGTGTCACCTATGCCTAAAGAAGACTAGTCCCCTTTGCCTATGGGTCAGTAAGTTTAATTAATCTTTCCTTGTCACTGGTGAGAGCAAGAGAACCAGGAGAAATTGAAGAAAAAGTCAACATAAGAATAAAATCAGCTTTTGTGGTTATTATACCCAAGCCAGGCCTTCTTGGGAGCAGCTTCCATTCTGTATCCAGCCCTAGGAGGCTATGCCCTTTCTCTGCCTATCCTTGTTTATGAATAGAAAGTTTACTTTATTCAGCTCTGGTGTTGTGAAATAGGAACACCCAGGACAGGGAAGGGAAGGTCCTATACCTCTTCAGAAGAACGAGCCAGAAAGAGCCTTGCTTCATCCCAGGAAGAAACCACCATTACACCTGTGCTGAGTACCAATGGTGCACATGTGGGAGGCAGGGAAAAGACGGGGTGCTCTCATTCTCCCAGAAATTGCTCCTCTATCACAAACCCAATTCCTTATCTCTTTCTGAGTTACTTTTCTTGTTACTATGATGACACAGGTGAAAAAAGCATCTTCAGGAAGAAAGTGTTCACTCTGACCTGTGGTTTGTATATACAGCTCATTGCAGCTGGGAAGGTGTGTCACCAAGAACAGTTATAAATGCAGCAGCGGGAGCACGGAGCAGCGGTCACTTCACATCTGTATTCAGGAAGCAGAGCAAATGTTAGTGCTCAGCAGAGTATCACGTTCTTATTCTGTCAGGGGATCTTGCCCATGAGACGGTGGTACCCACAGTTAGAGTTAAGTCTTTCTCCCTCAACTTACCGAATCTATAAATCCTCTCAAAGTATAACCAAACATTTGCTTCTTCTTTCTACTAAAGAAGGTAGTTCTGGATCCTGCCAATATGATAATCAGAATAATCCATTGTATCCCCTTCTGTCCCCCCACCCCCATCTTCACCACCATCCCTTAGCTTCTCACTTCCGCTGCAGACCTATCTCTGGACTGGGATTTCCTCCCATGAGATACAGACTGCGTGTGCCTGTTTTGGAGGGCTTGAAACGCGCCCTTTCTTCTGCACCTTGGTTCTTGCTGCACAGTCTGCTACCTCCTCAGCCGGGGTTTGCCCCTTTCTCTTCCCCCACCCACAGAGTGTCAGCTCCCAGTGGCCTCATCTAGGCCCCAGATGTGTCTCTACTCTCACTACATGCAACCTGCTCTGGTGCAGGCTCAGGACAGTCCCTTCACACCACTCCCTTGGGAAAAATAAGCAAGCTTCTCTTGGCCCTTGCTGATCAGAAAGAAATAATGACAGGGTTAAGACTAAATGCTGGTAATGACTTGCATTCTGGGACAGGTTACATTGTGAGTGGTTTCACAGGGCCCCAAGCAACATGGAACATGGAGTTCATTATTGATGTTATCAGCAAGACACCCAGAGATGAGCTCTCTCAGGATATCTCAATTAATTCTGTGCTAGAAGATTGGCTAATGCCACTTAAAGAATCAGAGGATCAGAAAGGTTAAGTGGATTGCCCATACTCAAATAGACAGAAATCTGTAGAATGTGGTCTCATCTGAAAGCCTCAGTCATGACACTGTAATGCTAGCCCCTATGGATGGAGGACAGGAGAAGATAAAGTAGCTGTGACACCTTTTCTGTTATCTGAGAAATTCTCTCCTTCTCATACCTCCAAATTTGTCTCTCTTCCTGTTCTTTACTCATTTGTACTTCACTTCCTCTAGAGAACTGTTCGTGGTGTGTGTCTGTGCCTCTTCTTCATCCTGTCCCATGCATGTCTCTGCCTGTACCTCGGGGATGCTGATGACGACCTGGTCAAGCTTCAAAAACTCTTGTGGAAACTCTGGGACCTAAGTGATCCAGAGTCAGGGTCAAGATTTCCCTTTCTGGCCGGGCAGTGGTGGTGTACGCTTTTAATCCCAGCACTTGGGAGGCAGAGGCAGGCGGATTTCTGAGTTCAAGGCCAGCCTGGTCTACAGAGTGAGTTCCAGGACAGCCAGGGCAACACAGAGAAACCCTGTCTCAAAAAAAAAAAAAAAAAAAAAAAAAAAAAAAAAAAAAAAAAAAATTTCCCTTTCTGTGATGCTATGGGAACCTGTACTCAAAGCTACACTGTCTGATTCAAGTTGGAAAGTGAGCTGGTCCAAGAGAGGAAAGTAGAGGAGAGATGAGGAGGTGACTAGAGTTCAGACTTCTTGAAAATCAGGCTAACATCTGCAGGTCTGGTGAGGCTGAGCTGTGTCCAAACCATAACAAGCCTCCCTCATATACACAGTTACCCTTCTGCCACTACTGAGCTAACTAGTATATACACAGGCATGCATGTGAACACACGTGCATGTGCACACACACACACACACACACACACACATAAACATACATGCACATATATGTATACAAATACACACAAATATGAACAAACCTACAGATGTGCACATATACACACTACATGCACACACAAACATTTACACACACACACACACACACACTGGCTTCTGTTCACAGTGCCTCCAGCATGCCTCCAATTCTCTTCTGAACAACTTAATGCCTCTGCAATGATAAATACCTTTGGTAGGATGAACCACCTTTGTCTGAGGTTCCCTTACTAGTAAAGGTTAATGCTTTACTTTTGTGAACCTCTTTCCAATTTTCAATGACGTGTGGAAAGATGTTTTTACCTGGTAGTTACAAAGTATACATATTGTTTCCTTTACTGTTTCTTTTCATTTAGAGTCTTTGTTTGCTTGTTTTGGAATCTTGTTGTTTATTTGCTTTTGTTTTTCCACGACAAGTCTGTCCTAGCTAGAGTTTCTATTGCTGTGACAAAACATCACCACTAAAAGCAAGTTGGGGAGGAAAGAGTTTATTTGGCTTACACCTTCATATCACAGCCCACCATCAAAGGAGGTCAGACCACGAAATCCACACAGGACCTCAGAGGCAGGAACTGAAGCAGAAACTGAGGGAGTGCTGCTTACTGGCTTGCACCTCATGGCTTGCCCAGCTCGATTTCTTATACAACTCATGACCACAAGCCCAGGGTCCCTTATCTCAGATGACCCTGCACTGTGACAAATCTAAACAAAAACAAGAAAAGCAGGACAAGGCATCCCACTATTTCTTAAGCTAGCCTGGGATAATCCTCCTGCCTCAGCCTCCTGAGATTACAGACATGAGTCATCACTCAGCTTATTTCTATTATTCATTGCTTAGTTTTCAGTGAAAATTTTAGAATTATCATTTTTATTTGTATCTAACCCATGGACCAAATATGGCATAATTCATTTAAATATATCCCAGATGGCACACACTGACATTGTTTTCATGAGCTACATTGGTCTGGAAACTTTAATGGAAATACTTATGCATGTAGCTTTGAGCCTCATTTAGGGTATCTTCTCAGACAGCTGATAAGGATAGGAATGGTTATAAATACTTAGCCAATAAAGTCAGTACTAAGAGCCAAGTTCCCAAAGGTAGGTGTGGAGTCGCAGGCTTGTAATCTCAGCTCTGGGGAGGCAGATACTGACAATACCCTGGGGCTTTCTGGCCAGACCGACTAGTCTAAGCATAAAAACTCCAGGTTCCATGTCGACTTGTGTTTCAAAGAACAAGATAGATGGCTTCCCAAGGAGTTACACCTAAGAATGACCTCTAAACACACTGGTACTTGTGCAACACACACACACACACACACACACACACACACACACACACACACACGTATCAAGGGCCAACAACTGGTTTAAAATCCCAGAATTATCTTTTCCTATCTCTGTGTCTTTGAACAAAATTTTAATTTCTCAAAGCCTCATTTACTTTACATATAGAACAAAACTGATATAACACTCAATTCATAAAATTATAGTGATGACCATGTATCCAAAAATCATTTTTAAAATTTCTTGTCAATTTATAATTTCATTCATCATTTAATGACATTATTTATCACTTATATACAAAAACGTTAAAATTTTCAATCTCTAATAATACTACAAGATATAAGGACAGACTTATGGGATAACTATTGACACTTGAATGATATTGTGCCCAGGTTCTTTCTCTCTTTCTGTTCTGTCATCTGCTGCTGGCTGCATTCTAAGGCTGGTTCCCACGTGGTCCTAAGATGCTGCCATTCTAGGTATTCCATTGGAACCATATGTGCTAGGAAAATAGAGGTCATACCAACTGGGTATTGCTTTTTTGATGAGGAAGTATTTTCTAAGACACTTCTTATTCTGCATAAGTAACTGTCACCTTAATCTCTCAGTAGGGGGTAGATCCACCATTGCTGTCTCAGACACTCTAACAAAACCAAGACTTTGAAGTAGAGGAAAGGGAAGTGGATGTTGGATGGGCAAGATGCCACTTCTGTTGGACACCACCAAGCATATTTTTAGGGTTCATGATCTGGAAGATGTCCTTTTATCTCTGTTTTCTTATCTCTGAACCTCAATTTTCTCATCTGCCTTCTGCACCCTGTAAGGATGCTTCCGTGACCAATTGAAATAATGAGTATAAACTGTGTGGTGCAGACCGTACACCTGACGGATATGATGGACCACATTCGAGCTTGCTTCATCCGTCCAAAGAGAGTGCATTTTAGACTTGAAGCAGAAATCCTTGCATGGAAACTGGAGGCCTCTCCATATTGAAGGAGTTCCCTTTTGACATCTAGATTTTTTAAAAGAAAGAAAAAAGTAAAACAGGGTGCTGGGAGGCAGCTCAGTTACTAAAGGGCTTACTGCACTAAGGGCCTGAGTTTGGACAACCTAACAGCCACATAAAAGTTAGGTGCTGGCAGTATGTATCTGTAATCTGAGAACTGGAGGGTCAGAGAAAGGCTGGTCAACCAGCTTAGTCAAAGGGGTCTAGGATCACCGAGAGACCTTGTCTTCAACAGAATAAGGTGAAGAATAATCGAGGGAGACATTGAGCATCAATCTTTGCCCTTCACACACACACAGACACACACAGACACACACAGACACACAGACACACACACACACACACAAAAGAGAGAGGGAGAGAGAGAGAGAGAGAGAGAGAGAGAGAGAGAGAGAGAGAGAGAGAGAGAGAAACAGGGACAGACAGACAGAGACAGATTTTTTTTTTTAAAAAGTGAATCACATTCAGCCAATAAACATGTAAAGATGTTCCACATTAGGGAAGTGCAAACCGAAACCACAGTAAGATACCACCGTTCTCACAGTTGGTATGGTAATGGAGATCAGGAACACAGTAGGTTTTTATTTTTATCAATTTATTTGTTCCTTACAACAACACTGTTCTCAACTTGGGAATAGAATCAGAAAAGGAAGCCATTTGCACTCATACAACTGGCTGTTAGAGAAAATAGAATAAACTTCATGCCATTTGGCCAGCGCCTCATTGACCAGATTTCAAAATAATTAAATGATTATTTTAATTGCCAAAATGATTAAGCATATACTATGCAATAGTATTTTACCGACTAGCACTTCAACCTTTAAAAGTTACTCTAGGAAAGATTTAGCATTCTTTTTGTTGAAGGTGCGGTATGAGACACGGGTACGGTAAAACACTTGCCGGGAGTCATACAGCTGGTAAACGGCAGAGATGAGGCTCACGCTATAGTGGGCGTGGTCCAAAAACATTCATTCTTTCCAAGAGGCCATAATTAATGCATGCCAAGCCCACAGGATCTGTGTCATTTGTCTCATCCCTGATATTAAATTTCTGTTTTGGGGACCAGGTCAACATTTTGCAGGCATTGTCGAGAACGGTCGTTAAGCACATAGATGCCTGGGAACTGACAGAATGGCAAAGCTGCTGGGATTATTTATGTGTAAGAGGACAGAGCTGCTACAGTGGGAGATTCTCCATTCCTGAGTAAATGAGAAGCAGAGATTCAAGGAGAGCGAGCTCAGGGTTGGACAGCCCAGAGTCCTTGTAGTAGTCCTGCTGCTCCTTGGGTAGAGAATTTTGGACAAGTAGCTTCGCCTACTTGAGCTTCAGTTCCCTTATCTGTGACACAAGACTGATGCCACAGGATCTGGTTCATTGTCTAGTGTGGCTTGAGTGCTGGTGGCCTGGTAGCCTGGTGGTTTTATTGTACTCGTTGTTGCTGTTATTATTGCTGTTTCCACAGGAGAAAGTAAGAGGCTAGCCACCCAGCTCTGGGACAGACATCTGTTGCTCATGCTTCTGGAATTCCTCCCTCCGTGAAGCCTCCAGCAGCTTCTGCCTTAGCCTGCAAGTTTCACCATGGGCTGTTCAAAGCACCTTGACCACAGCCTGTTGCTGTCTAAAGCAAAGGAGAAAGGAAAAAGGGAGGCAGCGAAGGAAGTTTTCCTCAGGCCTTTCCCAGAGCCTGAACCAACCCGCCCAAACCCCACCCTTACCCCACCACCACCCCTACCTCCAGGCCCTAGTTTCCTAGGCACCTAGTTTCCTAGTCATGTGCTCTGCATCTGAGGCTGAAACCAGCAGCTGTTGGCCACTGGTTCCGACTATTAATACCATGACTGAGAAGCAGAAGGTCAGTGAGCTCAGGGCTGGTACTGAAACAGCCACCTCCCTCTCTGCCTTAGGGAAGCAGGAAGCTGGAGACAGCTTAGCCATCTGCAGAGCCCAGGGAACCACAGCTTGCACAGGGTGCTGACTGCCAAGGTGGTGGTCAAATTTCCACATCAAGATAAACCCATCATTCACCTGACCCCAGCTGGAATCAGAGACTCCCCTCAGCCGTCAGGGTTCTTACCTGCTCCTAGAATCTGCCTGTGATTCTGCAGGTGCTTAGTCATGAAACATGGAGCTGGCAAAGTCGGTAATCAAACATTCTGTTTCACGGGTGAAGAAACTGAGGCCTGGAGGGATGGGGTGACTAGTTAAGGATAGTACATGAGTCAGGAAGGGCTGGGCAGGAACATCTTATTGTAGACACTGAGCCTGGGGCTATTGCATTTGGCCAAACCAGAGCCCATCCAAAATTCTCACTAGTGTGCTACTACTTAATGATCCACCTGAAGCTTGAGAGCCTAGTAACCAGCAGAGATTCTCCAGGGCTGTACTCCCTTGAGAGAGATGTGAAAGAGAAGCAAACACCCCAGGCAGAAGTCATCATGCAGCCCCACTTGGATAAGGAATATGCCCATGCATAGAACAAAGAGACTGGAAGGAACAGCGGTTGCTACTAGAAGTCAGGATTATGAGAAGTCTTCCACTCGCCCTTTCTTACATGTATTTTCCACTTTGAGATCGCTTGATTAGAAACAATTTTAAAAGGATACATAATAAGGAGGCAAGTGCCCGGGTCCATTGTCACCCTCTCAGCCATTAAGACGGGCTTGGCTTGCTGCAGCTTGCATGACCCAGTGCCCGTTGCAGGACGTGGGAGTGTTTTCCTTTCCAGTGCAGTGTGAACAAGCTCAGACCTGAGAGCAGGAAGCCAGATTGATTCTGCCAAAGCCTGGGAGCTGTGGTTCCAGTTCTGGGCACTCCTGGATCTTATAGTGTCCTCTAGGGCAGGAGAAGGCTGCATCCCAGGCCCTGGTACCAACACCTGCTCAGATGACGGTGTGTGAGTTGGAAGCAAGAGGCAAGGCTGAGGTCTCAGATGCAGGAAGTGGGGAGAGGGAGAAGCCTCTCTAAGTCCCCAGCTGTGGTATCTAGGAAACCACATGGCCAAAAGCGACCATTCTCTCTCTCTCTCTCTCTCTCTCTCTCTCTCTCTCTCTCTCTCTCTCTCTCTCACACACACACACACACACACACACACACACACACACACCCCTTGCCACTTGCCCAATACAATGCCAAGACCCTCAAGACTGGTCCTAACCTTTCTGCCTATCCCATGGAGGCTGCTCCTCTGTGGGAGCCTTCCACTCCTTGCTGACCAAAGGTGAGGTGCTAGTTTGGGTGTTAAATGTTCTTCAAAGTTCCATGTGTTAAAGGTCCAGTTTTCAGCTTGGGACTATGAGGAGGTGGTGAGAACATTAAGAGGTGGGCTCTGGTAAGAGGTCTTTGACTTGCTGAGGGTGTGGCCTGGATGGGGTAATGAGACCACTGCTTGTTTTCTTTGTTGTCTCTCTCTGTGTGTCCTGGCCATGAATGGAACAGTTTTGTTTCACAATGTACTTTCTTGATGATGTATTCAGGCCACCTGTGCCCCAAAAACCTAAAAGCAGTAATAAACCCAGAACCAATCACCAAGTAGAATCTCCAAAACCATAAACCAAAATAAACCTTTCTTCTTCTTGTGTTGATTGCCCTGGGTTTGCATGACTGTAATGGAAAGCCGAAGGAATGAACATACTGAGGAATGGTGGATCTTGCCAGATTGCCATGGAGACCAGAAGTTTGTTTAGACAGGACTATCTCCCCAAGCCACAGCCCAAGTCTTTCCTGCGGTGATGCCTGCCTCCAGCTCCATCTGGGATCTATTATCTCCTGGAGCTAGGAGTCCTGGGCAAGTGATGCTGCTCCCTATAGACCTGCACATGGTCACAACAGAAGGGGCATGTTCGTTAGAGCAGCTTGCCTTATCCCACACAGCTACATCTACAGCTTCTTCTTGTGAGAGGACACCTGCAGAGGGAACTAGTGCAGCTAGATCCAAGGGCATCATGGGGCAGGTAGGCAGAGAACCCAAATCATAGCTCCTCTTCTCACAAGGCTGCATTCTCAGGCCAGTGAGAACCCTTGAACCTCCATATCCTTGCATATAAAATGAGTCTCAGGGATTCTGAAAGAAAATCAATGAATCTAAATCTCTACAATAGGATCAGTGACCTGTAGCCCTCTTGCTGCTTTTTTTGTAGAATCCTCAGCCTCCCATGTGTGTGTGTGTGTGTGTGTGTGTGTGTGTGTGTGTGTGTGTTCCAGGGATCAAGCCCAGGGCCTCATGCATGTTAGGTAAGTGTTTAGACACTATGCCACATTCTCATTCCTAGATTTTACATCTTTAAATGGCTGAAAAAAAATTATGGCAAGAGCAATGGTTTGCAATATAGGAAGTATAATCTCGAGTAATTCAAATGTCAGTGTCCACAATAAAGTTATATTAAATGCAGCAGTGATTATTTGATTGCTTACTGCCTATGGTTGCTTTAGTGCTAGCCCAGCTGAGTGGTTGCTATGTCCTGCAGACTGCAAGCTAGTTACTGCGTGGTCCTTTATACAAAAGATATGCTGAGTCCCGACCAATTCTGAATCATAGTAAGAGTGTTAGAAAAGGTTTCTTCCTATTTTCCTATGACTCTGATCATCTTTTCTCAAGTTCTGTCCACTGGGCAGAACCTTTTATCTTGTCTAATACACAGAGTAGTGGCTAAACTTATCCCTGCTGTGGAGAGCAGGGAGGAGCATGTGTTCCCAGGAGCAGCCATTATCCTTAGGTTTGAAGTGGGATCAAGTTGTGGAGAGAAAATCATTCTGCTGCCAACTGGTCATGTGGCCTGGAGAAAATCATTTTGCTTCTCTAAATCTCAGTGTCTGTCATCTATAAGATGGGATTGTGATCACAGCTTATGTTTATGTTTCGCATGTTGAAGCCAGACAGTGTTCCAGTCACTCCTGCAACCTAGTTAACCTCTGCAGTCTTGTGAGGAAACTATGCCGTCACTCTACTTCAGGACAAGACACCAGAAGCCAAGGCCCAGGCTAGCCTCAAGCACGTGTTCCTCCCACATTAGCCTCCCAAGTGCTGGGATTATAGGTGTGCACCACCATACCCAGCTTCAATTATGTTTTGATATATGCATACTTTACCGAGTGGCTAAATTAAGCACTTTACCATGTGCATTGCCTGATGGTTTTTTTTTTTTTTTTTTTTTGAGGTGAGAATACTTAAAATCTCTTCAGCAGCAATCTTCAATTATATAAATTTTTATGACTGATAACCATGATATTGTAAAATAGCTGTCTTGATTTTGTTCTTCTTGATGACAATTCGTATCTTTTGACCAACATTGGCCCAGGCCTTTGACTCCTTATTTCTGACAATGATCAATCAAGCTTGTCTCTATGAGTCCAACTTTTCACTGTTGTTATGGGAGAAAGTACATTGAGAATTAGCCAGGTGGAGTCAGTTTATGTAATCCAAGCTTATTAAAATCATCCGAAGAATCTTAACCAGGAGCCAAGAGAACATGTGGTTTCTTTTTGCCACTGGGTGAATTTGGCTTTTCAAGTGAGATTGCACAGTATTTACCTTTCCAGGTCCTAGTTTATTTTGTTCATCATAACACATCCGATATAGCCATGTCATTGTTCTTTCCAAGGCTAAGTTATATTCTCTCTCTCTGTCTCTCTCTGTCTCTCTGTCTCTCTGTCTCTCTGTCTCTGTCTCTCTCTCTCTCTCTCTCTCTCTCTCTCTCTCTTTCCCCCCTCCCATGGTGTGTGTGTGTGTGTATTGTTTTCTCTATTCATTTACCCATTGACAAACCACAGCTTGATTCTAGATTTTGGCTGTTGTGATTAACATAGGTGTAGGTGACCACAGACTGTAGATGTCTCTTTCGACATACTCATTTCATGTGATTAGGTATATACCCAACAATAAGGTTGCTGGATCACACGATATTTCATTTAAGGAAAAGTTCTATTCCATATTTTATACATTACAACACTTTTTTTGACACCTATTCCATTTGATAATCTATGTAAGTTCATTGTGAGGAAGAGGAAGGTATAAAGTATCTGAATCTTTTGGAATAATGTTCTTACAGTAGCAGTACCTCAATGGGGAGAGGGCACTCGTAGGGTAACATCCAGTCCTACCTGGGTTATTTTTACTTCTTTGTTTTCTTTTATAAAGAAGAAAACTTTGTCCATTTACAAAGCCACAGGAATCCTCTTATGTCCTATTTTCAGTGGTATCTTTATTATCTCCCTCCCCACTGATTGGAAGCTAATGGCTGCCTTCCTTCCAGGTGTAGACTCTCCTTTCACTGTTTCCTGCCCTCTCCTGGAAAGATGGCTAAAGAATAGCTCCTCCTCTTCCACTCTGGTGTCAGCTCTGTGTGCCTTCTACCTTAATTAGGACCAAATTCTTCTGGTAGTTTCCTTTCTGAATTTTCCTGAAATGGTAGCTAAGTTCAGCCAGGACACTCTAGACATTCTGGAAGAAACCTGACAAAAGTTGTCCACTCTATCTCTTGCCTTTCCACTGTCTAACATCAACACCATTTGCAGATCCTGGTCCTGCATCTCTCAGGTTAGGCAAAACCAACCCTCTGGTAAGTCCTCTCTGTACCTCCATCAGGCTCAGCACTTTTTCCCAGCTTCTCATTCCCATGCTCACACTTAGAGGATAATTGAATGTTAAGGGTTGGGGCAGGCACTGTCTTGCCCTTTTGTCTAATTGATCCACAAGGCAGCGTATTGTCTATGCTATGAGCTCCTATGTGGATGGAAAAGTTGGGAGATGTGTGACATTTGATTACTAGCTTGCCCTCTGAAATAACTGCAGGACCTTGAGAAAATTAGTTAAGCCTTCTGGGACTCTGGAGAGAGCACTGTTTTTCCTTATGCAGTTCTGAGAATCCAGAGAGATACTACACAAAAAAACCTGTAACAGTGCCTGGCCCATGTTTAAACATAATACATGTTCAACACAGACAAGCTAGTATTACGTCCATATCTTTGAACAAGTATCTCAGCTTAGAGGGTTTTGAGAATGTGGCAGAGCTTTCTCCACAGCTTGTCTAACGTCCTACACTAGAGTGTGTGGTGTGCTGATGTGTGTGATGATGTGTGGTGTGCCTTCTCCCATCACAATTCCCTCGCCCTGGAACTGTGAGCCAAATAAACTCATCCTTCCTTAAGTTGCTCGTGACACGTATTTTGTGGCAACAATGAAGAAAGCAATTAGTACAAAAGAAAAGCAATAACTCAGTTCTCTCAATAGGAACCAAGGAGCTTAAGTATAGATACTGTGAGTGTGCAAGGACCTCACAGACATCCAAGAGGAGAAAAGTATATCAGAAGATGTGGAGCCCAGAGCCAAGGATTGAGTGCTTGGGAACCTGTGCATCACAGGAGGGATCCTCCATTCCTGGGAGGCTGAAGGGAAGACAGGAAGCAGAGATAAGCCTGCACAGAGACCCCAATCCTCTCTAGGAGCAAGCTAGAACACAAAGGGCACGGCAAACCACAGAACAGAGTATCTATATAGTCATTTTTCATCATGAAGTCCCAACTTAACACTACTTACTAAGCTCATGCCCTGGTACTATAGATGGAGGAAGCAAGCAAATTTATTTTAGCATTGAACATTAACAGGAAAGAAGGGAGGCTGGATGAATGTTAGAAAAGAATGCATGGTGAAGGGAAAGAACTAGACCACTGGGTAGGGCATAGCGCCCTATCTGACATAGGGCAGATCAGAGTCTGGCTGAAAATGCCTCCACCACTCCCTCAGCCAAACCCCTATGTGAATGAAGAGCAAGAAAGGGCCCGGCATATGACCAACCTTTCCAGTCTTTGTATGGAAGAAGGGCAATGGTCAAGATTGGCCTGGAGATGAAGAATAGCATTTTAAGGGAGTGCTGTAGGGTAAATGCTTCCTCCCCCCCCAGCCTCTGATTGTAAGAGCCATAATTTCCTCTTTCAGCACACAACCAGGACCACAAGCACTCAGACAGTTCTAGCAAAGGCAATGATGGCTATTCTGGTGTCTGAGATTACAACACTGGATTTGCAGCCCAGTTCTGCCCAATACTGCAGTTCCAACTCCTCTTTGGGGAGCACAAGGAGCTGGAAACAAAGGAGAAAGCACTGAGCCTTAGGAGGAGAATGCTAGGGTCCTCACTGAACCTTGTTCTATGACTGGCAATGTGAATCAGACACATTTATTTCACTCTCTCTGGGTCTCCATATCCCTGTCTGTACAATGGGACCTCACATTTGCTCTCCCTAATTGTTGCCTTGGAGAAAAAGCTGCGATATGGCAGGATGGCATTCGTGGCTCACCCACTAAATCTGAGTTGTCTTGGGTAAGGACTCTTTAGTGTAGTTCACTGTTGTATGTCAGCATCTAGTACACATCCTTAGGACATTTGCAGGTGGTTTGCCTAAAATCGTGGGTGTGAGAGTAAAGCAGATAGACAGAGAAAGTTACAAGGTACAGGAAGGAAGGAAATGAAAACCTCACAGCCCAGAGTCTGCTTGACCAGCAGATAAGAGTCAAGAATTCTAACATGGGATTGGAGAGACAGACAGCTTAGCAGTTAAGAGCACCGATTGCTCCTCTAGAGGACTGGAGTTAGATTCCTATCACCCACAAGGCAGCTCATTGTAGCTCCAGTTCCAGGAGATCTGATGCCTTCTCCTGTCCTCTACTGGCACCAGGTATGCATGTGGCTCAAAGGCATCCATTGAGGCAAACCACCCACGCATGTAAAATAAGATTAATAAAGTAATAATTCTGACAGCTACTGTAAAGACAATAACTAATTTTTGTAGAAAGGCATGTCAAATAAAAATGTTTTAACAGAAAAGTTAGCTATGCTTAAGGCCTAAGTACAATTTTTCTCCTTTTCCTTCCTAGTTGCAAGCCTGCAATTTTCCTAGAACCTCACCAGACACCACATTGACAGTGAAAGACAGGCCCCAAGCCTCTGTGCATTGCTTGTGACTCTGTGGTCTTATCTCATCAGAATAACATCCAGTAAGGCATCCCCAGGCATACCATATTATCTTATTCATAGAAAAATAGGAGGGGGGGCTTTGAAATGTAAGTTGAAAGCAACCAAAATGACATAGTCTACTGCTGAGACGCTACTGTGTGACTCCTCTTTGAGAAGTGCTCACCCATGTTCTCAGGTGTGATTACTCTCGTTCCCTGATCACCTTCTTTCTGTTTGCAGTCAACTCCCACTCTGCTACATCTTGTCTCTTCTTGAAATTCGTTTCTTCATGAAGACAGGAGTCTGACTTCACCTGACAGAAAGTTCCTCTAAGTTTAAGGGAACGCCTCATGTTGTCACCAGAGATGGTGTGGAGCTGCTGACAACGGGACATGATTTCCAGGTTTCAGTCGACCCCTGTTCTGCCCCAGCCTTATGGTCACCTACAATGACAAAGGCTTAGCCTGCAGCTACAAAAGGAACCATCTGGGCAACAGTAGGGTACAGAGGAGCCTGAAGCTTATTTCCTCTCCTCTCACCTCTGGGGAGATTTACCATTATTCCCAGGAGCCATCTTCCCATCTTCCTGATGAGCAAAAATCCAGTTTCCTCAGTTTGGGCAAAATTTAGCAGTCAACACTTCATTTCTCTTCATCCCTGCATTCAGAGATGCCAACTAGTTACAACACAGTTGTAATTCCCAAAATAAGACCACTTTGGATTGAGATTCTGAAAAGGCTGACACAGTTCAGCTATAATTATTGTCATTTGTTCTTCCTCTTATTCCTGATTGGAATGAAGAGCTGACTGATGGAAATTTAAGAATCATTTTGTGACCATGAGGATGAATGTTGTCTGTTGTGAATGTGCAAAGGCCCCCTCCAGCAGGTTTGAGCTGTGCCACACAGCCACAAACTGCCTTCCTCCTGAAACTTAGAACTCCTACTTGTCGCAGTTACTGTTTACGTTGGAGCGGGTAAAGATTAGGGTAGAATGTGTTATATGTAGATAAGCACAACTATAAACAACAGCCCCTTCCCTGCAAAGGCTTCCCTATCTTCACCTTGAGCTCTATGCTCACTAAAGAGCTTGCCACTCTATACAGTAAAAGCCAATTACCCATACATATTCCCACCTGGCTGTAAGCTGAGTTTACAGCAGCTACACACCCTGTGTGATTCCTGTTGCATCCTCAAAGGCAGCACTCTTTCTGGTAAATGCTGGCTCCTCTCACAGCTTTTCTTGAAACCCACCAATAAAAGACTCTGCACTCTTATTTTAGGGACCATCAATTGGCCATTGTTGAAACTACCGTTAATAGGTGAAAAGACCAACAACTAAAGAGAGTTGCCTAAGAGACATGACACTTGTGGTGCACAAGCTTTGTGAATAATTCTTCTGACCTCCCACAGAATGATACAGTCAGTTATTCCCTCCAACTTGCTATGGGCAAGATGCAGGCAAACACTTGGCAGATTCCGATGCCAGGTGCACTGAGGTATGGCACATCCCACACAGGGAGACTTCAGTTGATCATGCATAAATGTAGCATTCATGTTCATATTTGTCTGGCCATTTCCCTATCTTAATCAGACTTATAAATTACTTCCTCTACGGCTTCTGGATGGTTCCAAAACCTTCCACTTCTTCCTTGCTTTTTTGGGACTTTATCCTTAAAAACCTATAGTCTTTAAAATATCCCAGTTATTCTCAGTTTTGAGGGTGGCCAGTGTAACTTCATTTATATCCATTTTGAAAATCATGGGGACTCAACACATTACTAACAAGAATGCCCAGATTGTGAATAACACACACTCAGAGTTCATCTGTCAAGGTGACTGTTGGCAGTCATTTGGGGAAAAATCACAAATGGTATGCTAAGGACCCCTGATAAAGTCTCACATTCTCTTTCTTCAGGATTCACATTAGAACTACACTCTTAGCCTTCCCTGGAGTTAGGTGAACCCATATGGGGTCAGATCTTTGTGTCTTTTCATCTACCAGATGCAGAAGGAAGATACCCAGCATATAAGGAAGATGGAACCATAAGATGGAAGGATCTTGGGTCTTCGGAGTGGCTGCATGAAGTAGTGGTCTGTAGCTGTACTGAGCTGCTACTGGAGCCAGAATTAACCTTAGAGTTTTAATTCCCAGTGTTTTGGAAGTTTGTGACTACGCATAGCATTATTGACAGGTCACTCCTTATTTGTTCACATTCTGTTCTAGAATGTTGCAACAATTTGCTTCTCACTACAGCTACTGAAATTCATGACTCTTGAGTGTGTTTATTTTGGTTAATGTCAACCCCAGCTGCACAGTAGAGAGCATCTGGGAGCTATGAGAAACTCAAAAGCCTTGGACTTTGTTCTTGGAGCATCTGGTTCAGTTGGGTGACGAGGAAACCACATCTTGGCTAATTAAAAGGAATGCTAGAGGCTGGAGAGATGGGTTAGAACTTAAGAGCATCAGTTGTTCTTTCAGAGGACTTGGGTTCAGTTCCTCTTCTGGCCTTTATGGGTACAAGGCATGTGTGTGCCACAAAGACATACTTTTAGGCAAAACATCTTTTCACATGAAAAAAAGTAATAAAACATTAAAAAAAAAACTGGACTCCACAGCTGATTTCTGCAGAGGACCGCCAAGGTTAAGGGCCATTTGTCCCATGCAGGGCTCATCGAGCTAAATGCACATGAGAGCATTTGAGGGGCTCATTGTCACAGCCCTTTGGTCTTGTCCCTACATGCTCTGTACAGCTATGGCACAGCTTGAGAAATTCTTTATTCCTACTTGAGTACTATGCTGTTGGTGCAGGAGCAAACATTTTCTAGATCTTTGTATTCCTTACAATGACAAAAAAATTATAGCATTAGTCACAATAATTCAGGGAATGGCTGAGTTATAGATAAAGGCATAAAGGGATATATATATACCTAATAAGGCACAAACTCAGTCTGTGTTTACTTAGCTGGGCTGTCTAGCCAAGATATTCTAGAAGAACAGGAAGAAAGGACAATAGGTAAAAAAAAAAAAGTATTACTTTGAGCTGACATGTGGAAGTAAATATTTACTGAGCACTTTGTATAGACATAGCACCATATAGTCAGTCTCTGTTTTTGCTTCCAACTAAGGGGAAGTTCTCAAAGAAAAAGAGAATTGCAGATACCTGATACTCTGCTACTCTCTGACCAGTAAAACTTAGTGACATAGAAGTAATGGAAAAGTTTTAGAAAAAAATAATAAAAAAGCTAATACACACAGAGAAAGGGAGAGAGAGAGAGAGAGAGAGAGAGAGAGAGAGAGAGAGAGAGAGAGAAGTCCCTTGGCGATAAACCCATTCAAATTTAGTACTTTACACTTAGCATTGTTTATGTGACTTTATTTCAGTCATTGATTCCACTTCTAAATCCACCAATTAATTTGATACTGCACAGTCAGAAAGCACTTTCCTCTATTTATTAGATGCTTTGTAAAAATACAGAGACAGATTCTTGCTGTTATAGCAGAGAAAGGGGTTCTCTTGAAAGACATCAATTCTCTGACAAAACTGCAAGGGCAGCTGAACTCCATTTGGAATCTTCACAGCCAAGGATGACATCCAAAATCATACCTTGATATTTCCAATGCCACAATAAGCATTTTCCTGGACATGGAATATGTGCTGTAACTGTGATTTGGTAGCTTTAGGGAATTAAGTGAAGCTGTCCCATCTGCCACTGTTTTGCCACCAGAATTCTTGAGTTTGCTTCCCTATTCCTCCCTTAGTCAGTCTCTGGGATACAGTATCAGATTGGTAGGGCCCAGATCACATGTGAATGACCTTGTTGCAAGGGAGCCTGGGAAATGATCTTTCCCTCCCATAGGTAGGGGCTAGGGATATGAGTCAGTGATGAACACTTCCCTAGAATGCACAAGGTTCCAGGTTTACTCCTCAGAACCTCAAAAATAAGTACTAATAAGAGGGAAATACAGAAGAAAGAAGACTTGATTCCAAGGAATCAATTATCAAGAAAGGATTCTAACTTACACTTCCTTTATTTTGAACAAAAAAGACAGCATTCAAGAACAAAAGCAGAAAATTAACACATGTGAGCAGCAAACAACAAAACCAAAACAGAGAGTTGAATTCAGGCTGACTAATTTCTTGTCCCATTTTCCTTACCTTTCTCAATGCGGCAGATTCCTGCGACAATCAACTGATCCTTCTTCCGGTAATGTTCCTCACTGGATCTCTCGTTCTCGCTGCCCCACATTGGGCGCCAAAATAATGTTGGGGTCCACACTAGCCCCACGTTGGGGCAGCCAAAAAATGTCGAGGCCCAAGCAAAATGTTGAGGCCCCGGGCCGACCCACGTTTGGGCGGCCACTGTATCCCGGCCCAAGCTGCCACTCCGGTCCGCAGGTCGGGGTTCAGCAAGAGCAAGAGTGAGGACAGACTCGAAGAATGCAGACCAGACAGTATAATTCAATCCATTTATTCTTCAGTCTAAGTCCTAAGTCTTGAGTTCCTAGTGCCTAGTCCCTAGCTCCTAGTCCCTCCAAGTTCCAAGTTACTTCTTCCAAGTTCTCTTCCAAGTACCTGCTACCTGTCTTCTCTCTGCTGTGTCTGGTTCTCTCCTCTGTGTCTCCCTAATGTCTGATGTCTCTACTGTCTGCCTCTGCCTTTTATATGTCTTACTTCTAAGCCACACCTCTAAGTTACACCTTTAATCATGCCCTTAGGTCTTGTCTCTAAATCTGATCTCTACACTTCTAAGTCATACTCTTAAGTCACACACCTTTAATCTCACACACCTTTAATCTCAAGGTATCTAAACCAAGATTATCAGAGTGTGCTCAGCTGTTGTAGGTTATTGTAATCCAAGTCACATGTCAGGGTATATGGCTCAAGATGGCTGCAAAGCTGATAGCCGCTTTCTGCTAAAAGTCAGCCCCCAACACATAGTCCACTTGACCTTAAGGTAAAATTGATGGGTGGGTCCTTGACTTTTCCTGTGTCTTGCATCAAGGACACAGGGAGACTATTCAAGATGCCTCTCAACCCTGTTGCTTCAGGCTTTCTCTAAAGCTATAGAAAGATGTTTTAGAGATACAGCAGAAAAAAAATGAATTGAGTTTGTTTCCCCAGGAACAGACTCAGTGGATTGTGGATAAGAAGACAGTGGATAAATGCCCCTACTTTTTTAAGCTCTTTGAAACTGTTTTGAGGTACAACTAAACTTTCCTCAGAGAATCCCCAAGGTGATTACACCCCGGGTGCTCATGAAAGCAACTAGATTGTTAATACATCTTCTATTGCTTTTTTTTTTTTTTTAACCCTCCTTCTGTTTCATGGAGTCAGTTTCCAAATCAGCTAACAGGATTCAATATTTTTTTCTCAGAAACTGCCTTTGAAAGGATGCACACTTAGTCACAGATGCAACCTTTGACAGAAAAACAGTAACTTCTACTATCCATTGACATGGAAGGAGCGAGGAGACTGAACGACTCTACCTCCACCATCTGGAGTCTTGCCAGGTCTGCTTGGATACCCATTTCATGGGGCCAATAAATATCAGCCTCCTGGAGCACAGAGGTAGTGAAGGGCAGGGGGGATGGGTATGAGCATGTGGCAGCCTCTCATTCCTGCCCCCACCCCCTTTTCACATCTTTGCCTTGTGGCAGTCTCTTCACTACTGTGTCATGGCAGGGAGGGGGTTTATACTCTCACTTGAAATAACATTTAGTCACAACATGTGCTCTTCTTAGAAAGCAGTGGGAGAAAAACAGAGCCCAAGACACAATTATCCTAAATTATAGCCTCAGCAGACCCCTTTTCTCTACCTAGTCCTTTGGCCTAAAATGATAACAATTGTTGCCTTCTGTTACCCAATTCCATGTTCCCCTTTGCCAATATCTTTGCTGGCAATATCTTCCTCCATTTGGAGACCACATGATCAAGACACCAAAACAAAGAGTATACTTTGGCCAGAGCCCCGTCCTAGTCACTGTTGTATTTCTCTGACACGATGCCTGACAAAAACAACTTAAGGGAGGAAAGGTTCATTTTCCTCAGTTTCAGAGCTGTCAGTCCATCTGGGTAGGGAGGACAAGGCCGAACAGAGCAGCTCATGGCATGATGCGCCATCAAAGGAAATGATGGCTCACCACCAGCTTTCTCCTTATCCCTTTTATCTATCCAAGTCTCCACTTCATCAGATGTTGCTTCCACACTCAGGGTAAGTCACTTTTAGTTAATCCTCACTGAAAACCCCTCATAGACATAGCCATAAAAATGCCCCACCAAACTCTTACATTATTCAAAAATCCAGTCAAGTTGACAACTAACATGAACCACCACTGTTCTGATCTACTCTTGCCTTGAAATCGCCTCAGTGTCAAACATAGGTCTTCTTGCCTCCATTATATAGTAGATATTGCCATTGTACCTTAGAAAATCAATGACTCGTTCCTTTTTCTCTTTTGTGTTTCTCCTCATAGCTGTGGTACCTAGGGGAAACATTCCACCCTTGGGCATTAGAACCTCTAAACCTTCTGAGCTTGAGAATAAAAGGAAGAGAGGTACCAACTTCAAACCAGGTTATTTCTTGACTAGTGAGATGTATTATATGGGTACTCTTCCCTCTACTCACTTTTCCAGAATTATTTCTTCTCTGAATGGTGGAGTCGGTACTTCTAGCCATATTCTGCATGCTCCAGAATAGCACTCTGCCCTCACAGGCTGCTGCCTTCTGGATAGAGGCATAGATCTCCTGATGCTTCAGTAGATCATCTTACTGCTGTTTCTAGAGTTATAATAGCTCCCAATGACCTGCTTCCAGGCATTCTTGGTTCTGTGTATTCTTTCCCCTTGATTATGTGCTAGACCCAGTGACTTGCTGTTAATGAATAGCACATGGCACAATGAGCTGATGTCTCTTGTCTGAGACTAGGCTAAAGAAAAGTTGTGTCTTGTTTGTTTTCTTTCAATCTTTTGTTTGCTTGCTCTCATGGAATCCAGCTACTTTGTTGTGAGTTGCTCTTGGGGGAGATCTGCATGGCAAAAAGCTGTCATCTTCTGCCAATAGCCATATGAGTGGGAGTAGTTATTCCTGGGAGACAAGTCTTGAGATGTTTGTAGCCTTGGCCAATGCCTAGCTAGAGGCCTTGTGGAGGATCCTAAGTAAAAGTTCTCAGCAGAGCCATGTTCAGGCACGTGGCCCACAGAAACCTGCAAATATTGTTTATTGTGTTAAGAGTCTAAGTTTCGGGGTATTGGTTATACAGCAGTGCTTCCGGACAGTTCCTTCTGGATGAAAAAGCATACTAGAAAACTCATTAGCATCGAGCCTCCTGCAATGCTTCTGCTGCTGTTACAAAATGACAAATTACAGCCAATGAGGCCTAAAACAGCAGGAGACTAGACAATATTGTCCATATAGCCCCAAATGATAGTGTTGATTGAAGCATTGAAGGGAAAGTGATTCAATGAACAAAATAGGCATCTTTTCCTATGAAGACAAACCTTTCCTTTTCCATAACAGGAAAGGACCATTGTAAGCATACTGCCATCAGGTAGTTGAAGGTCTTTTAAGGAATGATCCTCCATTGGAGGTTTATATAGCTTTTTTTCCAGGACAGTCTTGGTAATGGTGATAGCCAAATCAGCCTTGGTGAGGGGGGCACCATTTTTCTCAAACACATGCACACACTTTATCCCTATTTTTGTAACCATACGTAGATCAAGTACAAGGTTAGCTGAAAAAGACTTGTGCAGTGTTCTCACTTCAGTGGCATATGTACTAAAAGAGAGACCAATATCACTCAGATCAGCCTGCCCATCTGATTGGCACTTTATCTGTAGCAAGTGCCCTTGTTATCAAACTTGGGTGGGTGGGTGGGGTGTCACAGACTGGGCCCCAAGTAAAGTCTGGTTACCTGGCTTCCATAGCCAGTTGAAAGGGCCAAATTTTTAAAATAGAATGTAACCAGACTTTGGCTGCTTTATTGTTTTTTTTTTTTGTCCTACCTCCCTACACTACTCCTATCCTTCCCAACCCTTCAGTGCTATATAGGAGTAAATGGTTAGAAGGGAAAGGAGGTAGCAGTCTCGTTAGACTACTTCCTGCTGAGTAAGGGCGCTGAGTTCCTTGGGAAAGTTTGATCTACATTTTCAGGATATCTCCAACCACCAACCACCAACCACCAAACAACAAGCAGCTACCAGCCGCATCAGCACCAGCAGGACCACCAGCAACAGGGGTGGCAGCAGCAATTGTCACCTTTCCCAGGGCTCAGGCATTTATATACCCTCTGAAGAGTCCCTAGAATTCCAAATGTAAACTATTTTCAGCTGGCAAAATCATGCCCCTACCAGAGCACAAGGCAAATCATAGACTGCTGCTATGGACAGTCTGAAGCAGCCCCATATTCCACATCTGGGATTAAAACCAAAACATATTCACATAACATTTCTGTATTTTTAAAGAAAACCAAAAATCTCACTACAGTGGAAAACAGAAAAAGGAGATTCCCAATGTGGCCACATTGGGAAGATGGACAAAAAGGACGTCCCAAGTCCATCTTCAGGGTCCTGAACTAAGATCCAAGTCTAAATAGAGGGACAAAGATATGAACACTTCACAAGTCCAAGTCAATATGAGGTCTGGGCTTCAGTCTTATTCTACAAGATTGTATGATAAGTTGTCAGAACTGTGTGAAATCTCTTCCTGGAGATTGCCCCTCTCCAAGTATGAGACTTCTGTGGAAATTCCTGGTTTAAGGAGGTCTATTGTTTTAATTGTCTGATATATTAGATTGAGAGACATAGTGTCTTTAGAATATCTGTGTCTGTGTTTGTGTCGGGCCAATTACAGGCTCAGAGATAAATATCATCTCCTCAATACCTTCAGACTCAATGCCTAGGTCCAGAACTATATCCCTGGATTTCTCCCCAAACTCCCTTGTCACCAGTTTTTAGTGGTTCTTAGTCAAAGCTCTTCACTTTAAAAAGCTCTACTCACTTGGCCATCCCACTATCTGTTTACGGTCACTACTGAGCAGATCTACAGGTAACAATCAGCATTCCTGTTTGATTACAGAATATTCTGTAGACAAATCTGTAAACTGATATAGAATGTCATTTTTAAAAACTGACCATCATAAACTCCCAGGAAGCCTTCAGGAAGGAGAGACAAGTGACCTTGAGCCACTCTCTTACCCAGGCTCTGTCTTGCAGACCTCAGAGGCTTTCTGATTCTCTATTTGTGATCTTGGTTGGACATGCAACACTTTCATTTGCTCTTTGCACTGTGTGTACTCATTACAGTAGGCAGCCATGTCATTACAGCTTCTGTCACTGTTTCACTATCATTGTCACTAGAATGACTATGGAGCCAGGGACACTGACTACAAAGTCTGTGCTTCGTGCACATTCCATTCCATCCCTTGCCACAACTAGTGATTTACACAATCTTGAGGCCATTATAAACCATAACAAACAGTGTTGCTCATATGTTTATCCACGTGAGCTAAGTAAACATGTGAAGAGCCCAAGCCCAGAGTCCCACTTTTAGGCTGCTTTCTCAGTTTCTGGTACAACTTGCTGTTTAAGTAGTAAATGAAGACAAATGATACATTGACATGAAGAAATGAAGAGAGCCTAATAAGTTACATATACAAAAATGTAACTGGAATAGTAAAACACTCTGGAGTTGGTAGCTGAATAAGCCATAACCATGCTTAGCCTAAAGGGATAAGAGAATGGAGGTGCTCCAAGAACCCAGAACACTTTCAGCTGGAGAACACAATCTGCCTTTGTCAAGGAGAATAGAGACTGCCAAGCTGAGGCCTGGCAGGGAGGACATTGGGGAAATGAACACTCTGACCTTACATTCATGATATCCTCCAACTCATTTCCTTGTCTACCATCAGCCAAACCCAACCAGAAGGTAGGCGGTAAGAGAGGCAGGCAAAATTATCTGGCATCAATGGGAGGGGAGGCCCTTGATCCTGTGAAGGCTCAACACCCCAGTGTAGGGGAATGCTTGGGAAGTGAGGTGGGAGTAGGTGGGTGGGTGGGGGAGCACCGTCATAAAAGCAGAAGGGAGGGGAATGGGATAGGGGGTTTGCAGAGGAGAAACTGGGAAGGGAAATAACATTTGAAATGTAAATAAATAAAAATAACCAATAAAAAAAGAAGAGGCAGGCAAGAGATAGCTTTGTAGCTTTGCAGCTTTGAGGGGAGTGGCTTAAGTGGAGGAAAATGAAAGGTAGAGTGGGAGTGGCAAATAAAGACCACTCAGTGCATTTCTCATCCCACTGAAGAGAAGCTCATCTTCCCAAAAGAGTATGAGTGAAGTATATTTAAAGAGTGGAAAGTTCCATTTCTAAAGCTTCTTTTATTAAAGTGTCAAGTTCTTCATCTGTTCAGGGAGAAGCCAGGTTGCTCTCTGTCTTACTAGGAATGTTAGCACAGGTAGAAGTGTACAAAGGATACAGACCATGACTTTCACTTCGACATCATAAAGGTCAGGTTGCAATAGCTACACCTCCTCATAAAAAAATACTTCCTAAGAATATTATGAAATAGAATATGATGTTTGCTCTATTTGCTTTCTACTGTGATAAACATCATGACCAAAAGCAATCTGGAAGGAAAATATTTATTTCAGGTTACAGTCTATAGTCCAGTTTGAAGGGTAAAAACTGAAGTAGAGGCTGTGGAGGAATGTTGCTTGCTGGATTGCTCCTCATGGCTTGCTTGGCCTGCTTTCAAATATAACCCAGGATCACCTGTTCAGGGGCAACACCGTGCACAGTGAGCTGGGTCCTCCCACATCAAACAGTAATAAAGACAGCACTCTAAAGGTTTCCTATGGGTCAATCTTACATATGCAGTTCTTTATTTTGGTTTGTGTCAAGTTGAAACCAGTACAATATTCTAACAATTTATTGAAGTGAAAAATTTTGGAGATACTGTGAAAACATTGACTCTACTTCCATTTTCATTCCTAGTAAGACAGATAGCAAACCCAGGGTCCATCCTAGTTTCTCCATGAACAGATGAAGAGATTGACACTCTAATAAAGGAAGCTATAGAAATGGAACCTTCTATCCTTTAGACACACTTCACTCATACATGGATGTGTGACAATCAAAGTAGCTGTAAGGGCTCCTCCATGACTGATATCTGGACTGTATAGATTAAAACCTCTGCACCTTAAGGTCCATTCCCTGAGAGCCTAGATTTAATCTTTTGAAATAACTCCCCTCCCAAAGAGAGGTCTAACTCCCTCAAAATTTTGTCTGAGTTCATTACAATTTAGAGTTCCTCATAAATATCTAAAATGAAGGCAGCATTGCTCTTGATGGGCATTCTAGCAATCAGTTTCTCCCTGGAGTGCTGTAAGTTTCACTGAGGGCCAAGGGCTGGACCAGATAGTTGGCACAGTGAAACACAAGAAGGCACTGGTAGTCAGGAGTGTCAGCACACAGAAAAAAAATTTAACATAATGAGAGTTAGAGGCAGGAGAAGAGAAGAGCTTGGCAGTGGATCATGGAGCTGTTGTAAAAGTCATGAAGTAGAGGGATTTATTTTATGATGAATGTTAAGCTTTTTGTTGCTTCTTTTGAGCAAAAGGAAATAGGCCTGGTCCATCTGGTCTACCTTTATTTATTGGCTTTGTGTCAGGCTAATAAAACCACCCAGATCAAGACAGATGAGTCCCTCAACTTGGAGGCATTTACATTCCAGTCAAGGGAAAAGAAAGTTAAAAGCAAACAAAGTGGGAAGTAGCTTGGTTTAACAGTTAAAGTACTGGTATGCAATGTGGGTAAATGATGCTATGGGATACAGGGGTTAAAAATCTTTTCCTGTATAAGCCAGATGATGACATGTAGACTGTGTAGTCTCTGTTCCTATGCATCATACATAATACTCAGCCTGCTCCTGCAGTACAAAAGAATCTATAGACAATAGGTTTCATCCATGAGCTATAATAGAACACAGTAGATAAAAGTGGGGAGAATAGTATATAAGGTATCCCAAGGACATACACGACGGGAAAGAAACAATCAGAGATTGCCTTGGAGATGAGCACTCCTGGTAGGACAAAAACAAAAACAAAAACAAAAACAAAAACAAAAACAAACCTTGAGATAATGGGGCCCGGCCCATTCCAGAGACAGAAAGAAGCATATTAAGTAAGTGTGAAGAAATGTCACAAGAGTAGGATGCAACTGTGTCCTGAAGTTTCTACAAAGTATGATGGGAAATTGCTGGAGGGTTCTAAAAGACAATGATAGTCAGAGAGGCACATTGCTTGTTAGAAAGAGGGAGAAAACAACATTTTTTTATTCATAAATTATTATTTTCCTCCTTCTAGTCCTTGACACAGCAGTAGTAGGAATGCCTTCTTGTGTACTGGATGACAAAGTGCTGTGATTCCAAAAGGTCAAGTCCTAGAACAGGAGAGAATGTAGCTGCTATCTAGCAGATAGTTTACATGAGAGTATATTGAAACCAAGAGAGGTTAAATACTTTTGCCCAAGATCACTCAGCAAGGTGGCAGTGGCAGTACTCATCAAAAAACAGAATCTCAAAGAAGAGGCTGGACCTGTCAAGAAGCTGTCTATCTGTTGTGCAAAAAAAAAGACAGGATGATTGTGGATACAGTATGGTTGATGTCATAGCTGCATCCATATTTGGACAAGTCCCATATGTTCCTCCTGTGACTATTCTAGAAGAAGGCAGGTTGAGAATAAAACTAGAGCAGCCAAGAATTCCTGAATATGTAACTCAGCAGGGACTTCAAATATATGGAATCTTTGGTATGAGATTTTTCCACTGGCTGAAGAACTGGGGGCCTAAAAAGTTACCTTTGATAAAAACTGAGAAGAAATAATGAGGCACAAAATAGAAATGGCAAGGGGTTTCTTGAGAATATTTGTCATATCCCTAAGAATACTTAGACATACTGGAGGGACAGTTGAGAAGAGCTGATGTATATGACAGCAGGTAGAATTCTTCTTTGTAACTCTGCCCCATGTGTTTTAGCAAGTCATGTTTCAAATTTATACTTGGGTATATGAACCCATGTCCTTTTTAAAAATTGCATATTTTATTTATTTACAATACAGATGTCATCCCCTTTCCCCATTTCCCCTCCCTAGAACCCCCTATCCTATACCCCCTCTTTCTGTATGCTTTCATACCATTTTGATTACATGCATGTATTAAGGTCAGTTCTAGGTTGAAGGTCTAGCAATACAATAGATGCAAATAGTCGAGGAACAAGCAATACAATAAACACAAATAGTGTTTCTAAAGGCTTACCAGGATAACCAAAGTATCTGAGCCTACTTCTCTATCCTAGCACAGGGTCATTTTTATGTCTGAAGCCTACTTCCTTGTTCTAGCCTAAAATTTAGATTCCTGTCTGAAATTACTTCTTTGTTCTGGTCTAATATTTATATTTCTGCCTGAGATTGCTTCTTTGTTGTAGCCTACAATTTAGACTTCTACCTGAAATTATTTCTTTGTTCTAGTCTAGTGTCAGATTTCTGCTTGAAGCCTACTTCCTTGTCCTTGGCCAATGTCATATTCCTGCCAAGCAGTACCTTTTTTTGTCCTTGGCCCATGTCAGCTTCTTGCCAAGCAGCCCCAAAGGCTCTCCACCTCTCCCCCTTTTTTATTTTGTTAACAAGGCTTTCTTAGGTTGTTCTGACAAGAATGCCTTCCTTACCCATCATGGAATGTGCATTATCAAAGGCAATGTACTTCTGTCTTCGGTTGGCAAGGCTCTGTGCAGAATCTTACCCATCCTTGGCTTGCCAGCCTGTTAATTTAATAACTCTCTAGGGGTCCATTTTCAGGTTTAAGTAATGTACTTTGGCTGTCAACATGTTGATGTTGTTAAAGATAAGCTTTAACATGATGGGCAGGAATAAAAGTATTCTCAGGGTAAGAGGGCTAGCCTGATCAAGCTATATATGCCATTCCTGGGGTTTGTCCAAAATGGAAATACTGAGCTCAGGCCGTGAATAATTTTATCTGCATTATCTGCAGCATCAAAGGCCAATAGAGCAACATTCTTTAAATTTATAATCTCACTATGCAAAGTTAACACACCCATAGAGGTGTTAAGATTATGCCAAATATCCTACAGGTGTCTTTAAACTTTTTTTCTAATTATAATGACAATCATTGTGAATTTCAAAAGTGACACTACTCCAATGATATTTGTCATGACACTTGGGATGGCTCCTAACTCTTGAACCCTGAACCTCCTTCAGATAATTTGAATGGGTTATAGAGCATCATTTGTTGTTCTAGATACCCATATAAATCCTTTTGTGTACTCAATACATTAGTAACATTTTTTTTTTTTTTTTTTTGGCTAGATGGTTAACAAAAATAGTTGTCTTAACTCTTTGTGTCAATGCTATTGCAGAAACAGTGGTGCTAGCTATTAATGTAATTAAAGCTGTTATACCAGCAATAATCAAGCCTGTTACTCTCTTGCTTCTGCTTAAAGCCTAACTCACTTCTTCTAGCACTTTCAAGCTTTTTTCAGAGAATCAAGGTTTTCTAATATTCAAGGCAGTGAGATGAAAGCTGGTTGATAGACCTCCATAACAGACATGTCAGGTTTTTAACACACTAACATAATTAGAAATTATACAGTCAATGCAACTTACAATAAATGCTATAGAAGAGACAAAACTAATTTTAGCTTGACAATTAAAAGAGTCTTAAAACATGCACTAACCCTTGTTTGAAATCCAGATCCTGTCCCAACATTATCTCTTGCTATCCTAACATCATAGCAAGCTACAGCTAGCTTCCAAATATGTCTCTGGCAAAGTCCAGATCCAGTCTTCCAAAAGTAGACTGTTATTTTCCATATTGGATTGATTTCTAGACCAGTACATGATTAAGTTCTAATAGCCGGGCACCTTTAAGAAAAATACAAGAGACATAATTTCTCTTTTCGATTCTCTATCCCACAAGGTCTAAAAACTTGAGGCAATGCAGCTTGTTCTATCTGAGGTATAGTCAAGCAAAGGTGGGTCAAAAACATATATCCAATACAGCTCTCCAGTCACCCTTGTAAGGGCACTCAGCAAGCTCACAGGTCAGCATCATTCTTTGTCTCAGCAACAGTATGTCTCACCAATGTTTTTAAAGTTCCATGGGCCTCTTCCACAATACCTTGTCCTTGAGGATTATACAAAATCCCCGTAATAAATTGTTGACAAAAAGTCTTGACTGCTCAACTACAATTGCCAGGCACATTATCTGTTTTTTTTTTTTTTTATTGGATATTTTACTTTTCAATGTTATCTCCTCTCCCATCCCCCCCCCCCCCAAACTCCTTACCCCATGCCCATTCCTCCTATTTCTATGAGGGTGTGCTCCCGCCATCCTCCCATTCCCGCCTCCCTGCTCTCGAATTCCCCAACACTAGGGAATCCAAACTTTCAGGCATCAAGGCCTTCCACTTCCACTGATGCCTGACAAAGCCACCCTCAACTACCTATACAGGTGAAGCCATGAGACCCTCCCTTTGTGTTCTCAGGCTGGAGGTTTTAGAATGGCTACTCCAACTTGTTTCTTAGGACCATTTGCTTGAAAAATTGTTTTCCAGCCTTTTACTCTAAGGTAGTATGAACCCATGTCCTTGTGCATTCCACATGAGGATGTGACACCTCTTTGAGTGTCCATCCACTGCCTTGTCCAAGACACTGATTGTTCTCAGAGAAGTATCAATATCATTAGTGACTCCAAGGCTATGCCAAAAGCAAGCTTGGGCAGCCTAGCCCACTGGTCTGAGCAGGATGGAGAGAAACGGGGAGTCACACCCTTCGTATGGAATATAGCTGAACTTAGAAGCAGAAGGGCCTTGTTCAAGGGTGTGAAATCAGATGTCAAGAGATGCGACCTCTCTTCAAGCAGGAAAATAAGAGTCTCATGAAGTTAAGAGTAATTTTTTATTCCCTGGACAGGACCATGATTCTCACCTCTCCAACAGCAAAGCTATGATTCTAACTATAGAAAAAAACAGTGCAATGGTGTGCAATTTACCAATTTCAAGGCTCCTACGTGCATTCCATTTCTAGTGACCAACTGGAAAAGGATCTCTCATTCAGTATGTACATATTTGAAATCTGTCCAGTGGTTTGCAAATCCACTCCCTGGAGAGAATTTGCAGGAGAATCATTCCAAACAATGACGGGGCCATGTTTCTGGGTGAATGTCACTTCGCATTTTGCAGAGAGGCGTTAACCTCCGTGGTTAATGATCCCACCACCTTCAGCCACAGGGAAATTTGAGTCATGTGTTGTTTTTCTAGAATATTCAATTATAGCCTTGGGGCCTTCTGCTCATGGAAAGGATGATACTTTGGGACATCTATAAATAAAGTAACTCAAAGTCTCAAGTGAGTACAGGCCCCTCAAGACTGCCTCTTGGTGAGTTCCGCTTCTGACAGAAATTGTGATTTTTTTATGTATCTATATGTGCTTATGTGTGTACATGTATGTATGTGATGTTCAGGCATGATTCCTGTGTGAGCCCCAAGAATCTGTCTGTCTCTGTTTCTCCAGTATTGGGATTATAAGCATCTACCACCATGCCTGGCTTTTGTACCTGGATCTGGAGACTCAAAGATCAGGACTTTCAAGATAAGAACTTAATGACTGAGTCATTGCCCCAGCCTTCAACAGGAATTGTTAACCATGACAGAAGAATGGCCTAATCTTTCACTATGAACAAAGTTCAAAGTTGTACATGAATTCAAATCACTTTCACTAGATAGAATCTAAGCCCATGGCACAGAGAAAGACACACACACACACACACACACAACAACCACAAGAGACCCTGGAATGTGGTCTTCACAGTAGGATTTAGGGCTCCTACATTCAAAGGCCTAAACATGAATTATGTACCGGACACAATTCATCTAGAAGGTGGGAATTGTTCTCCCTATAAGGATGAGTCACTTCATTAGCCCCAGGTCCAGGCTATAACAATGACCAGAGCCTAGGGAGAGAACGCTTACACTCCTGGGAGTGCATGGACTATCCAAAGGAGATAAAGCCTGATAGAACAGGAAGTCTGTTTATAAAACATTGACTCCCTTTGCAACCTGGTGGGTAAAAAACAATGTTCAGACAGATAATGGATAGCTTAGGCCCATTGCCAACCACTTGGTATGTTTTGAAAGTCTCTTTCTTCAAGAACTAGTCTATCTTCTGGGTCCTGCATCCACATATAGATGCTGGAATTTACTCTTTAGTCTTCTGTTGTAGCAACATTATGGCTGAATCTAGGGTGTTTCCTGCATACCCAACCACTTAATACTTCAACTGGCCTGAGGCAATCTGGGAGAGGGCAGCACCTGGCAGAGCCATCCATTTCCACATGGAGAAGTGCCGCATCTTTCTATCAGGTCCCTAGTTGGGTCAAAGCAAGTAGTTATGTCACAGTAGGTCTGGAGTGCTGAAACCAAGGCCAATCCCAATGGCAGTCTCTGGGTCAGGCCCAGAAGAAGTGGCTTTGTCATGTTTCTGATATACAGAGGGCTCACCATAGTCCATCTTCTGTAGAATCCATAGTTCTGTCTGAATAGCCAGAATGGACATAATTTATAGCCAAGAACTGGAGCTGACTAATATGCATATATAATAAAAATTCAGGGGTCACATGGATCTTAGAAGTGAAATATGAGGTAGTGATGGAATCTCATACCTGAGAGTCTGAGGCATTTCAATCTTCTCCAGCGATCAGAGGCATTTTGTGGAGACATTTGAAAATTCCTGGCCTAAGGTACAGGCATAGGAAAAAAAAAAAGAAGAAATAAAGAAAATGAAGGGCATAGAGTAAGCAGGATGAAGGGAAGAAAAGAGGTACTGAGAGAAGGTGAACAAGTGATTGAAGTCTGTGTGCACAAAACTTCCTGCTTCTCCTGCTTCCAAAAGACCAAGGCACACATTCACTTCAATGACCGTCGTGTTGAAGTTGTGGGATCTGAGTTAGCACAGAGACTTCACACAAGTGCCCAAGAGCATGTAGGTGAAATGCTGCAGAGGATATGTGTGCAACATCTTTGCCAAGTGTCTGCTGCCTTCCCTACCTTTGTCCCATAGTGGGACACGGCTCTGGCTCTGTTGTCTGGGTTTCTTGTTCCTGAAGAGTAAAGAAAACAGAAGCTCAAAGAGCAAGAACCAGAGCTCACCTGCTGCTCTGTCCAGTGAAGCTGCTCTTAGCTCCCCACACCCACCCTGCCCCACCAGCCTCACACTTGCAGCCCTGACAGACTCTGACAGCTGTTGTTCTGGCTCAGGGATCAGCATTCTCCTCCCCGAGACAGCAGACTCGCAGCGGTATAAGTAGCCTTTGGCCAGAGCTTCTGGCTTCCCTGGGGCCGCTGGCTTTGGCTGAAGCAGGCCTGTCCCTCAACCCTGCCCTCTCACTGTTCGGTGACACGATGAGATGACATGGATCTCACATACACACTCGGCATGGCTGGGAGTGACACATGGCCTGAGAATGGGAGCCAGGCTGCTGAGAAAACAGTTTCTCTATTTGGAAGCTTGTGCCCCACCCCCATGGCCTGAGCTCACAGGGCAGCTCGAGCCACTTAAGACCTGTAGCCAGACTTCCTAACAAGAGAAGTTAGGGTCCAGCTGTCTTTGTCTTTCAGGCTGCCAAATGAGTTGACCATTATTTGGGGAGCTTATCAGTAGCAGAAATTAATTTCCCATAGTGCTGAAGCTTAAGAAGTCTGAAGCAAGGTTCCAACTGTTTTGGTGTCATGAAGATCTGTTGCTGCCCACACTGTCCGGCTTGAGGGCCACTATGTTGCAGACCACACTACCCCACGCTTGGGGGCCGCTATGTCCTGGCCTACAGTGCACTGCTCCAGGCTGCCCCACATTTGGGGGCCACTTCGTAAAGGCCTGAGCTGCTGCTCCAGTCCCCTGGTCAGGATCTAGCAAGAGAGAGAGTGGGGATGAAGGGGAAAGAGACTCGAAGAATGGAGACAAGACAGAGGGTCTGATCAAGTCTTAAGTCTCCTCTATTGAAAGGAAATCCTGGGTATTTATACACTTTGCCATGGGCTTTGTAGGTGTGAATACTGCATGGGCCTTACAGGCTTGGATACCACGTGCACCATGTGCCTTGTAGCTGGGGACACTAAACAGCAAAATAAGATATGAAGAAAGAACAAGATGTTTATCAGAGTGTACTCAGCTGTTGTAGGCTGTTGAAAAATAAGTCTCTTGTCAGGGTATATAGCTCGAGATGTTTGCAAAGATGATAACCGCTTTCTGCTAGAAGTCAGTTCCCAACAAAGATCTGTTTTTATTTTTCTTTTTAGGTGTATGCATATTGTATGCTGCATGTGCTGTGTATGTATGTGGTTTGTGTATAATGTAGGGCTGTGGGGGGTTATAGTACATTGTGTAATGTGTGTGTGTGTGTATGTGTGAGTGGAAATGGTGTATGTGTGGTACAGATGTGTATGTGTTATGTGTACGTGTGTGCACATGTTACAGATATATGTGTTATGTATATGTATGTGCATGGATGTGTTGTGTGTATGTGTGGTATGCATGTGTGTGGTGCATTTGTGTGTATACTGGTGCATCTGTCTGTGTGTATGTATGTTGTATGTATGTGGTATCTGTGTGATGTATGTGTGTGCATGGGTTTGTTGTATATGTGTATGTATGCACATATATGGTGTGACGTTTGTGGTGTGTGCATGTGGTTCTTGTCTGCGTGTATTGTGCATGTGTATATTTGAGTGAGTGTCATATGATATACAAATATAGTATGATGTATGTATGGTTTGTATATATGTCTTGTGTGGTGTGATATATATTTCTGTGGCCCACCCCCACAGTGACACACTTCCTTCAACAAGGTCACACCTGCTAATAGTGTCACTCCCCAGGCCAAGCATATTCAAACTACCACATATAGTAAGTGTTAAGTCTTTTTATTATTTATCTTGTATTTTTATTAATATAATAATTATACATGTTAATGTAATTTGATGTCTTCTTTCAGCACATACAATAGCATTCATTAATTAGTCAAGGTAATTATCATTTGCTTCTTATAATTTCTTCCTATTTAGATTATTCAAGTTCCTCTCTTTGTAAACTATATATGTTTTTGTGAACTATAATCAACTCACTGGTATAGAACATCAGAGCATAATCCTGCCGATTGTGTTTTGAACCTGACATCCAATCTTCTTCGATGCCTACCTCCATTCTTCCTCCTAATCATTTCACATGTTAGTAGTAAACGTGTAGTTTCTGTCTATTTGTCCATTTTCCTTTACATAATGTTCTCCAATTTCACTTGTAAATAACAGAATTTCATTCTTCTTTCTTGGTTGAACAATACTCAATTGTATATATGTACCAAAGTTTCCTTCCCCATTCATCTTTGGTAGACTTGTTTCCCACATGACCATTACACATTGTCCCAGCTCCTAGGGAGCCATGCACAGTAGTGTTTATTTAAATGCTATCGAGACCTCTTGTCATCACTTTCCAGTTTTATGGATTTCCAAGACAATCAACAAATTAACCAAATTCTGGTAGATAAGTGTAAGAAATCTGACTGCTTGAATTTTATTTCACTGCCCATGGACCCAAGTCAGTGTCAGCTGGTACCATTATAGTGCTCGTTTTTTTTTAAATATAGTATTTTTTATTAATTCTTTGAGAATTCGTAAGTGATTAATGCATTTTCACTCCCTCTCCAGACCCCACACCGTACTCCATCATTCCCATCCCAGCTTCATGTTCTATTTTTTTGTAAACTCACAGAGTGTAATTTACTCTATTTATATACTCAAGGCTGTGGGGCCATCATTCCACGGAGCATGGTAGACCTGCCAAGGGCCACATCCTTAAAGAAAACTGACTCTCCCAACTCCAGAAACCATCGACTGTCTACAACTCCTCTGATAGTGGTGGAAGTTCATGAGCCCCTCCCCACTCTGTACCAGCATGTTGATTGGCTTGATCCTGTGTGAGTCTTGTGCAGGGGACCACTGCAGCTGTGAGTTCATGAATGAGGTAGCAGTACCTGGTCCTGAAGACACAGGAAATATCTATATTTCCTAAGGTGTACCCATTCGTGACAGGCTCCAGATGGGCTCCGGATGGATCCTACCTTATGATGCATCTGTCTCCCCTCTACAGGATCTAACAGAATGCAATCATAATAGACCTCAATTTGAATAAACAAATGAAATAATGAATTGATGTAACTATTCACAGAGATGTAACATGTCTTTCTCTTTTGGTACTACTTTCTCCTTCCAAGCAATTTGACTAAGACACAAGAATATTCTGGATGCCAAACTTCGCTCACAGAGATCCTCTTACAGTGACTTGGCTTTATAACACTTTATACTAATTTTCTTTTATAATTATTTCATTTATTTATGTGTGGCTATGCCATTGCATTTGTGTGAAGGTCAGAGGGAATCTTTTGAGAGCCAGTTCTTGCCTTCTACTCTGTTAAGAAGCCCTTTTTTTTCCTTACCCTCCCCCCACCCTGTTGGCTGCTGAGCCAAGTCATTGGGGTGAGCTGTTTTTCAAGCTTCTGGATAATTCTTCTGTCTCTCCCTCCCAACTCACAGAGTAAATTACAAATAAATGCCACAGAACCTGGCGTTTTAATACCATGGCTTCTGAGGATTGAACTCTGGTCATGAGGCTTACAGGGCAAGTACTTTTACTGGCGGGGCCATTTCCCTGGCTCCACATTACTTCTAAAGAGGTGGTGTCTGAGACACAATGGAAGCTATCATGGAAGCATGCCTTCCTGACTCTTTCTTTTGTGTACCTGCAATGGTGGGAGTCAAATGAGAATCTACTTTGCCTTAGCCAGAGAGCCATGAGGTGCTAGGTGCTGTGCTGGAGTTTCTCTGTCTACGGTGACCATGGCTTTGTTTCCAGCTGTCTTTATTTGACTTAGTCTTCTCTTTAAATAAATTCTATTCGTGAATGTAAACAGCCTTCTTACAGACCCCGTCTCCTCACTTCCTCAGAGTTTCCTACACATAACTGAGTTCCAACAGTAAACACAGCATCAGTTCACTCTCAGGTCCTCCTCTTTACCCCTGAGTGGTGGAGACAGCTGTATAATTAGTGTTGTATAAGAAACCACCCCCAAATTAAGCGATGTAAGCAACAACCGTTCTTTTTTTCCTCATAATTATTCCTCATGATTCTACTGGTCACCGGGTGGTTCTGCTAATCTGGGTGGGGCTTGGCTGACGTCAGCGGGACTTGCGCATGTGCTTGTGGTTAATTTGTTAGGTGACTGGGGTAACTAACTGGTGGAGGATGGCTGGGTCTTGATGACTGGGCTCTTTTCATGTATCACACTTTCTTACCTTCAGCAGGGCCAGCCCAGGCAGGCATGGTCTCAGGGAAGGCAAAGGTCAAGAAGGAAAAGAGTTTCTGAAGCCTTTTCTGGAATCAAAACAAGTTGTATAGCAGAGAAATCGGTGGAGGAAGGTGCTACCAAAGGGGTAGGTTTCAGGCGACATTAAAAAGCTACGATCACTTGCATCCAATCTACTACGTAATGGAAATAGTGTAGCTTCAACGACGGAAAAACTGAATCAGAGCCAGGACCCCACGCAAACCCACTCTTAATGATAAGGAAAGTATCAAATCAGTGCCATTTATCCCTCAGATAAATGCTGTGAGATGAGAAGGCTCAGCCGAATTTCCTCTCTTAAGGGGCAATCGATCCTTAACCAGTCACCCAAGCTGCACTCAGGAGCTCCAGCAGAGGACAAAAATAAATAAATAAATAAATAAATAAATAAATAAATAAATAAATAAATAAAATAAAATAAAAAACCTTTTCTCTGACTAGCCCAAGCTACCTCTAATATTTCCCAGCATTCCTTGCTAAGTAAGAAGAATATATTTCCTTCGTATCCATTGGTACAGAGAGCTGCTTTCCCATGTCTGTAGTCTCTTTTCTAGCTGAAGCTGGACACACCTCCGTTTGCCTTTATTTCCACAGCAGCTGTTATCGCCTGGTAGTTTTACACTGGTACATGCCCAGAGTGGAGTGAGAATTTGTTCTTTGTGCTTCCAGAATCTCACTTTCTGTCTGCATCCAGCTGGGACTCAGCCAGCTGTGCTGTTCCAGTGGAAGCAAGCTCTCACTCACCACCTCAGCAGAAATAATTCACAGAAAGTCCAGGGAACTGCTCCTTCTAAAGGGTGCAATTCTCCCCAAATTCCTCTTACCTTGAACCTGCTGAGTCCTCTTTGAGATTTGATGTTCTCAGATGGAACCAGGAGCTTGGCTAGAGCTGTTGCAGTGGTAGAGGGCAAGCTGGCAGCTAGCTGCCTTTGGGGATCATCTCAATTGAACATATCTGAAAAGAAGGTGGTTATGTTATGTTTCTCACATTGTTAGGTGAGATACCGTACTTCCAGGATGACTGATGGGGATTTTATGGCTTCTGTTCCCCAGATGGGCTGATAAGCTCCTGTTCTCTGGATGGAATACACAGGACAAAACAAAATAATCAATCATCCTTATAACTCCAGATGTCATCTCATGTCCCTCTGTTTACAGTATCTCATGTAATCTCAACAATTGGTTTGAACTGACAACCGAAATGAGCAAATACTATCTACCATCTTGGATCAGAATAGCCCCAGGGATGAGTAAAGGTGGTTGCTGTTAAACTGCTCTTCTCCCAAATTTTGAAACACTACCAATAAATAAATAAATAAATAAATAAATAAATAAATGCCTCAGAATATGAAACTGAGTTAGGAAAATATGAGTTTTTGTTAATGAAGTTAGTTGTGTGATACAGACAGGATTCAGTTATAAAAAGAGGGAAGATTCCAAACACAGCTGGTGTCTTATTATAAGAGGAAATTTGGATTCAGGTGCAGAGAGGAAAACGTGAACACAAAGAGTTCTCCAAGATAAGAACTGTCAGAGACGACAAAAATCTGGGGGCCAGCATGATTGATCTTCCTTCCTGCCTTCTGAGGAAACCAAACTTCTGACACTTAGATCTGTGACTTTCTAACTTTCAGAGCGGCTTGATAATAGATTTCTACACTGTGAATGGTACATTGCTCGAGCCGCTGTGGGAAATGCATACATAGGCAAAAAGACTCTTGCCTGAAGAGTACTGATTAATTCTAGAAGGTTCAAAAAGTCAGGGGATTTTTAAACAGAAATGCAACTTGGAGAACATGTAGACAACTTCTCTTCCCCTAGTCACAATCCTGTGTCACAATTAAAGACAGAAAAGGTCAGAGAAGTCACGGGACTTGATCTTACAGAACCATCTTCTTTTAAATTTACCATGCTATCTTGAGTGGAAATCTAACAGCGCTTTATATGCTGCAAGCGTCTCATAATACTTGTTATAATAATATTTCTAAGGTCTACCAAAAGTATAATATTTATATTGGTTTTTAAAGTGGTGTTTTTCCCCCTAAAGTAACTTCCAGAGAAAGAACAGAAGCAAGTCTCTATGTGTCAGGCTGTGGACAGCAACTCCCAGTGGATGGAAGTTATCAGCCTGGTCCACAGTCAAACAGGACAGTCAGCCTTCTGCTGACAGTAAGGTACTCAGGGGAATAAGCTACTGAGTGAAGTTTGACAGCTACCCATGAGTTGGAGCCATCTCCTAAAAGCTATAAATGTATATCCTTCCCAGGTGAAAGTCATATATATGTATCTTAAGGCAGGGGCTGTCTACTTTATTCTTACAATTTCCATATTCAGAGCAGACGCCTAGCAAATGTGAGTGCTTTTGACTCATGAATGCATTAGTGCCTACCACACACATCATCTATCCCATTGGAAGACCCAACCTGAGATGTCGAGACTGAAACCAGTTTGGTTGCATGTATGTCACAGTTTGAATTGGGTGGCAATGAAAACATTATTTCTAAGCAAAATTCCCATGCAGTACTTGTGGGCCCCTGACAGAAGGGATCACTTCAAGGGTGATGTGGGAACAAGGATTAAAGTGGGAGATTTCTGACAAAGATATTCCCTGGCTCAGAACTTCAGTTCTCATCACTGATACGAGTACATCATAGAACAATTTTGATTCTTCAGGGAGAATTAGGTAATGCATATGCTTGGAAATTATTTTTTAAAAAAAATGGAGATATGCCTTCGACATTGTGGTTTAAAAAGCTAGAAACCACAGCTTCTCTGTCCTTTACTGCCTAATAAGAAAATCCTTTCCTGATTCTATGAATAATTGTTTGGATACAGCAGCAGGGGATGAGGCCTTTCCGTTATGTGCAGTTCAAATACCTATCCAGTGCATTCACTATTTGAAACCTTTACGTCAAAATAGCTGCTGGGAGAAGTCATGGAGCCTGCAGATAGAAATAGCCCTGCCCGCTGGGAGAAAGAGGATCTTGGAGGCCTCTCCTCTCATCCTCTTACACATACTGAGGAGGAATTTTTGCATCTCTGCCAGTTGCTATGGAGACTAAATAGGGAACACATGTAAATATTCGGCATGCGTGAGACACAACGAGGTCCTCCTGCAGTGTGGTTCCTCTTCCTCTTGGCTCTTTCCCTGATGGCTTTGAGTTACAGTTTGCACCCTACATCTGTAGGCTCTGTGGTTTCATGCCCCAGACTCCTACACAGCTCAGTTTTAAGGAACTTGTCTACCGTGAGTGGAGAAAAGCTTTATATTGCAGCCATGAGACCTAGATTTGAAATGCCTTTCGGCTACTATTTTGGCTCTCTTTTTTTGTTACTCCATCTCCCCCAGGCTTTATCTTCTCATTCAGAAAACAGGAGAAAGCAAGCCTTCTTTATGTGGGGGTATACGAGAGAGACACGTGTGGGAAGGAGAGTGGGATGAGACTTGACAGGCTCTATAAAGATGAAAGCACAGGGCGTGTTTAGGATACTGAGTAATTACTGAATACTCCCGAAGGCTCATCAGGCCACGGTTTCCTCCGGGCACTGACTTGTGGAAGCCGAATTTGATTTTTGGGAGTTAGCAGTTACGGGGCATGATGGCTGCTTCTTAAACTTCCTGCTGTGTGCTCCGGTGCGCTGTGCTCTTGTTCCACTGAAGACAGGTGAGCTTACAGGAGGAATTTAGCTCTTGTCTCCTCTCATTTGCCATGGCCTGAGGCAATCAGAAGTTTAAGCTCACACAGCCTTACGTTCAAATAGATGAGAATCACTCACCCACCCATCTTTTCTGAGCCTGTGTGTGTGTGTAGCAACAAACAGCAAAATAAACCCTAAACCAGGTATTTTCTTTATAACATAAACACACATCCTCAATGATACTAGCAGCAATAACCTCCTGAAAGAAGCACAGGAGGACCCCAGAGTAGGTCTTGGTAAGCCTGGGGTTCAATTTCAAAGGCAGTACCCTCATTCCAACTCCTCTTGTGGCTTCTTTTGGGGTGTGGAAGGAAGGGCAGTGCCAAGGATTAGGGTGTTGGCTTCCAACCTCACTCCCTGTCAGCCTCCACCCACGCTCAGCAGAGGTCTCTTAAGAATGTTCTCTCCCTGGAGACAGGAGGAAACCCTATGGAGAATTCTTCCAGTGGTCTGGGCCAGGCCTCTGCATACCACTTTCCATTCCAGATTCTAGATTTGTGCTTGTGATTTACTCCGTGAACTAATAGAGTCTGCAGCCTGGCCCTGGGAAGTAGCTCAGTGCGTGTGTTTCTGGAATGATGTAGTCAGTGAGCAGGGGGTTTGGGGGTGGGTAGGGGAGGGTCTGTAGGTTGTTCTTAGGCCAATCCAAGCTCACCCAGTTTGCTGAGGAGGCAACTGGAACTCACTAGGCAGGAATGTGTCTGGAGGCTTCATGAGGTGGAGGCTGAACAGTAACTGGAAGAGCCCAGCCAGGTCAAGAACCCCAACCCAGATCCTGTTGTGTCCACACTTCCTGCTCCCCATTGCCCATCTAGAAGGAGAAAATAAACATGTTTATATTTAAATTTTCATAAGCCAAGAAAAGTGGGTGTGTCTTAGGGTTTCTATTCCTGCACAAACACCATGACCAAGAAGCAAGCTTGGGAGGAAAGGGTTTATTCAGCTTACACTTTCACATTGCTGTTCATCATCAAAGGAAATCAGGACTGGAACTCAAGCAGGTCAGGAAGCAGGAGCTGATGGAGAGGCCATGGAAGGATGTTACTTACTGGCTTGCTTCCCCTGGCTTGCTCAGCTTGCTTTCTTATAGAACCCAGGACTATCAGCCCAGGGATGGCACCGCCCACTATGGGCCCTCCCACCTTTGATCACTAATTGAGAAAATGCCTTACAGCTGGATCTCATGGAGGCATTTCCTCAAGGGAGGCTCCATTCTCTGTGATAACTCCAGCTTGTGTCAAGTTGACACACAAAACCAGCCAGTACAGGCTATAAGTGCATTTAGCAAGTGTTTTGTTTTGTGTTTGCTTTGATACAAAGAAAGAAAGTTCAAGGGAACCAGAGAAAAGAAAGCCTCATTGATAACAACTTGAAGGGGTTCATGGGAAACTGGAGCTTCATGCATTTAATTACTAAACATGATGTAAGTATCCACTGCCTGCTAGGCCTTTTTAAGTGTTGGGTTCCACAGTGGGCAAAATAGGTAGAAGCTTCTGAGCTCATGCAAAGAACCTACACTTTCATGAAAGACATAAATGATTTTAAAAATACATATTTGTTTTTTAAATGGTTTACTTATTTGTTTACAAATAAGTAAACTATATCATACCTCATACATATACAGAGCAGGAATGAAATTGGTAATTCCTGAGGATAGCCAGGGGCTACTGCCAGGGTGCTGTCAGGGGCAACATTTGACAGATGGCAGGGTTGTGCTGGAACCCAGGGAAAGAAAATTCCACAAGGGCCACCACGGCTGGAAAAGGAAATGAGAGGCAGGCAGTGGAGGTGAGAGGTGAGGCTGGAGAGCAGCACATCAACTCCAGGGGCCTCTGAGCAAGCTGAGCCTTTCTTCAGTGTTAAACAGAAGCCACTGCAGTCTCAAGTGAAGAAATGTCTTGAATTCTCTGGAGGATCATTTGGGCTGCTGTGAAAAGATAGGGGTGGTCCTGATGCTGTATCTTGAATCTTCTACTGTTCCAAGGAGAACTAGAAAGTATCAAGATGCCACTGAAATGTTTGCATGTGATCAAGGCTATCAAAGAGATAGTGATTCAGGGATAATGAATGGTACCCACATACTACCTGAAATCACCTTGGCTTTTATCAGTAGCTCCCCCACCATTGAAAAATATGTTCTAGAGAGAAACCAGATTTTCACCACTTAATAGAAACTCTACTTATTGGAGGTTTTCTGCAGACAACTGTGATTCAGATGAATTAAGGGACTCCAAGTTTGATATTCCTTGCTCTTAGTTTATAGCTTCCACTAAAATTCAAAATGGAAATGTTTTTCACAAGCTCTCTGTGATAATCGGTAGATTCACACGCCTTTCAGATATGCAAAAATATGCAACTTTGTTTCCTACGGTTGACCAGGTCTCTCTTGTGTTCTCTTAGACTTACGGAGTTCTAAAGAGACTAATAGACTTACATGATCAATCAGAATATATTGATATTGGCCAGTATCCTCTGCTCCCTGAATCTGTTCCTGCATCTGTTATTAGCAAGAGAGGCATTGACATGTGGCTATGGGTATGGAAATCAACATGGTGACCTACAGTCCTTGTAGACACCGCTATGAGGTTGAATTGGGCTCTGTGCTAACGTCTTCTAAGGTTCTCCTGGTCCAGACTGCCCCTTGGCATGCAATAGTGCTCATATCCAGGAAACACTGATATCTTGCTTCATTTCGGAGGCTGCCACTTCCAAGCCTCAGGCACTTCCACTGATCACCTTGATCTTCTCTGGCCATAACCAGGATCCATGGTTACATAGAGATACATCCTGTTGCTGTTTGTGAAGGTCCCTCTGGCCATGCTGCACTATATGACCCAGGGACACTGTGCCAGAATACGTGTGAGGCTTCTCCTGGGTGCTCTCAGTCACCTCGCTGTATTCCCAGTTTATCAATATCTTGCTCTATTTCCACAGTTCCCTCTCCAGAGAAAGCTTGACCCTAAGGATCGAGGAAGGCAAGGCCTGACATTTGAAGGCTTGATTCTTCCTCTTACTCACTTGTCATTCTCATTCCTTCAAGGGAAATAAGGAATAGATTTGTCCTAAACCCTTCCCATTACTCTCTCCTCAAGATATCTTCTCCCTTTACAGACTATAACCTGACTTGGTCAACTCCTTGGGGGCCATATTGATGTGTCCATTATGTCTTCAAGCCTACTTCTCTATGGGCATGCTAGCCTGGTTCCTCTGCTACTTGCAGGCTCTAGTTGTTCGTTGTACACTACATGACAGAAAGAGAAAGAAGGCTCTTTGGGGGCCTAATCTCAGACTTCACCTTTGACTCAGTAACCTCCCAAAGACCCGCCTCCTAATACTATTAACCTTGAGAGGCAAATTTCAACATGAGAATCCAGTGGCAACAGACATCTAGTGACTGCATTGGGGTATAACTTAGAAGATACAGGGGGAAGAAAATGAGATTGGCCAATTAGAACTTAGGGTCACAGTAATCTTAAAAAGTTACAGCCAGCCTAGTGGGGGAATTCCAGAACAAAGACTGCTTGCTCATTCGAGAAATTTATGATTTAAAGAAATGCCCATGCTCTAGCATGTTCAGCCATTGTCTAGTGGGTGTCTGGGAGACTGAGAGGCACTCAGCTTTGAAACTTGAGATACACTGCAATGCCAAGGCTGGAGGCTGTAAGCGGGACACAGTCCATATAGCTATAAGTTACTTTTTCAAGATCAAACAGCCTCTAAGGCTGTTGTGGAGGCTTCTGAAGCCTAATGGATTTGGGGGATTGATTTTGTCTTTTCTAATAGTCTTAAATGTGCCCTATATTCTTAAAGTCATCGCTAAACATAATCTTAGCCCACGTCCTCTGAACATCAAGTGAGGTGTATCCTCTGCAACCACAGCATAGAACGACTGACCCAGATTTTACTTGAATATTACCCAAGACCAAGGTGACAAAATAGAGTGCTGGCATAATGCTTCAAATCCATGAACATGGTCCTCACGGGCTCTTGTACATTTTTGTTTAAGAAGCTTTCTAAAATCCCCCCAAAATTTCAGTTTTAATTCATTGTTCAGAACCAACAAGTACCCAGCAGTTTAGTTTAAGCCTAGGTTTAACCAAGAAAGTGTTCTATATGCTGCCAAGGAAGTCAGTGGTCCATCTGATAGCACACTAACGTCAGTATCACTAACGTGACAGATGGCTGAAAATCTCTAGCAAAGAATCTCCAGTGAGTCAGAGGCCAATCATCCAACTGCCTGCTCACCAGGTCTTCTTCCTGTGAGTCACTTTAAGAAGCTCAACTTCTTCTTTCTGTTTTCAGCCTTTCTTTACCTCAATCAGTGGCATTTCAAGCCACATTAAAATTCTGGGAGGTGTCAATAGGTGATACTGAGACTCTGCAGGACAGGCTCTTAGAAGGGAAATAGGATACAGATCCTCCTGTTTACGGGTCTAGAAGAAACAGAAAGAAGAAATTGAGCTTCTTAAAGTGACCTAAATTATATCCACAAAATCCACATTAAAAAAAAGGTTGGCCATGGGTGGCACACTTGTGATCCCAACACTGTGAAGATGGAGAGAGACAGGTCCCTGAGGCTTGCGGGCCAGTCACCCTAAACGTACTTGGTGAACTCCAGGCTAATGAGAGAGCCTGCCTCAAAACACAAGTAGAAGACTACTGAGAAACAACCCCTAAAGTTGGCCTCTGGCCTTCCCGAGCATGGGTACATGCTTGCATGTGCAACCACATTCACATTTGCACACCTGCACAAACATACACTTGCAGGTATACAAACACATCAAGTAGGTGAGACATGTAGTATGCAGAGAGAAAGAACAAAAGATCCCAGAGGTCTAGAAATATCTTACATCCTCAAAAGTTAAAACACTGTTGATTTATTCATAATTTCCTGTGAACACTGCAGAGAAACAAAGAGCAGAGCTTCCAGTGGGATTTGAATTTCACGTAACAAATCATTTTTAGTATAGTAACATTCAATGAAACATGTCAAGTATTTTTTCTTTGTTTATCTAAAACTTAACTTTTACTAGGTGTTTTATATTTACTTGTTTAATCTGGTAACATTTCCCTACCTGGGCAATATTTTAATCACATTATCTATGGCTGATGGGGTGATAAGTGACTACATCAAATAGGAATTGGGGTGTAAATGCCTATCTGCCTCTGATTTTACAGAAAGATGCAAGTTATTTGAACATATTAACTCACCCTCTTGGTAGAGAACCTGTACATCTCTGAGCTCTTGAAACTGACCACTGGCTCAAGCTCACCCGAAAATCATTGAACTTGGACTTGCTGTCATTGCCTTAGTGTTCTGCATGACACGATGAACATGACTTCCACAAACCTATGGAGTTTTCATCTTACTTTAAATCCATGAGAGGTTTTTTCCTTTCAATACAACTATTCTTTTGTTTGGGTCTCAGACTATACCTGGGACTCTGTACTTTGTGCTACTCATCTGGGGTATTGGCACTCTACCTGGATCTTTCTACTCCTCTCTTTGTCTCTAAGTTCATGCTTTGGGTGTGTCTCTTAAGACAAGCACACACCCAAAACTGCAACGCTGACCCACAAATCACCATCTTCTAGGATGGTGATCTCCAATCATTATCTGTAAAGTACCAGATGGGCTATAACTTTGGCTTTGGAAGCCACTCAGTTTCCGTCACAAGTATTCAATTCCACTTATATCCACTTCATATCCACTTATAGGATATGAAGAGACTTGTAGTGGCACGAATGAGAATGGCCCCCATATGCTCATGTATTTCAGTATGTGGCCCCCAATTTATAGGACTATTTAGGAAGAATTAGGAGGTGTGGCTTTGTTAAAGGAAGTATGTTAGAAGTGGGTTTTGAGGTTTATAAAAACTTACACTAGGCATACACCATCCTCAGTGTGCCTTCTCTGCTTCCTTGTAGATCAAGATGTGTGTTCTCAGCTACTGCTCCAATGCCATGCCATGCCTGCCTGCCTGCCTGCTGCCATGCTCCCTGCCATGATGGTGATGGACATTTTTCACTCTGGAACTGTAAGTCCCAATAAAATCTTCCTTCTATAAGTTTCTCTGCTCATGGTATTTTACCACAGCATTATAATAGTAACAAATACAAGCCATATGGACTCATAAAACTGCCTTTACTAAAATAGGCCATAATTTGCTACCTCACATTTTACATGATCCTGTAACCTTACCTTCTCTGCTGAATGATTCTACTTATACATAAAGGAGGGACTCTTGGTCAAGAGGAGCTATTTTTTTTTTACTTCATATATTGTTGGTGGGTTCTTCATGCTTCCATCAGACACTAATTCGGTTTTGCTGTCTTGACACTTTTGTCTTGAGTTTGACAGTCCCAACCTCTGAGGTAGGACCTCATGGCTTGAGGCAGATCACACCCAAGTAGGGCAACATACATCTTTGCTTCCATTGTTATCACTGGAATCCACCCTCTTTCTTTCTACAAGCATTACCTTCGGTCCAGACTCAGTGGTCAATACCTAGGGTGGAAGTTGCCCCTGCTTTGGATGCTTATACATGGGACCCTCATTTGCCTATCTCAGCTTTGGATGTCTCTACGTGGGACCCTCATTGTCTATCACTGCTGATGTGATCCCTCTGCAGAAAAGCCGATCAGGCCACCCATCTGTATGAGAGATGGTTTGCCTTGTGACAGCTATGAAATGAGAGAAAATACTTCTCAGATGACTAAAATAATATGCAGAACTAAACAAAAGGCATCTGGGACATGGCTTTGGGGCTACAATTGAAGTGGTTTAGTAGCAGAAAAGCTAACATAAATTGAAAAGCCTGCTTTTTTAATAGTAATTATATGAAAGTCTTTGTTATGGTGTGAAAATGTAAAACAGATTCTACACATACACACAGAGAGAGAGAGAGACAGAGAGAGACAGAGAGACAGAGAAAATATGCCTATATTCATTTATTCACAAAGGCAAAGATTACATGAAAACTTAATTTCTAAAATAAAATTTTAAATTAGAAAAAGAAAACACTTTTGGAAACTGCACAATTGAAACCTTTAATATTGTTGATTGACACGGGTGTTTGCTCTGGGTCACCTGCATATTCTTTTATATAAGGGATAATTAATTCTCTCAAGACTTAAGTAAAACTTAAGGTTTTAGGAACTAAATATTTAAGCACAGCTTGCTCTTTAATATTAGAGCTTTTCTCCCATTCAGAAATTAATTTTTCTGCATTATAACTTCCAGTACCCATTCCAGCTCTAAATTGAAACTCTGTACTTGCCTAAGAAAACATCTGCGAAACTACAGGGCACTTGGAGGCTTTGGCAGATGACCTGGGCTGGGTTCCTCCGACCTCTATGGCAGCTCACAACCACAGGTAACAATAGTTCCAGGGTATCTGGCACCCTCTTCTGACCTCTGCAGGCACCCCACACATTACGATAATATATATATATATATATATATATATATATATATATATATATATATATATATACATACATATATATATACATACATATATATATGCATGTATATATATACATACATATATATATATACATATATATACAGGCAAAACACTCAAAGACGAGAAATAAAAGCAAATAAGTATAAAAACCATCAGTTGGGCAAACTGATGTGTAGTTTTGCATATGATTTCTGAGCTGTTACTTTGATCTGTGTCTGTCCTTCTGCAGCTACCAGCCTTGACTACTGGAGTACAACACGGCTTGAAATGGAGCAGAGTGATTTTAGTCACTTTTTATTTAGAGGATCTTTTAAATTTATTTAGGTTTCAATATTTTTTTTAGAACAATTCTATCTGTATTTACAATATATCTTACAGAGATTTTGACTGGCTTTCTGTTAAACCTGTCTGTTAATTTGCAAAGAAGTGGCATGTTTATTGTGTTTTCCATCCCAATCCACAGTGTGGCTATCATGGCATTTATCTTCTACCAGTATTTTGGAGTTTTCAATAGCCAATTCTGGACACAGTTTATTAGAGTCATACCTAAATACTTCATTTTTAAATGACTATAAATAATGCTGCATTTTGATTTTAATAATCAGATGTTAATTTTCTATATTAATCTTACATTCTATGAGTTGCTGGGATTAATCTATCCTAAGAAACTTTTATAGATTTCTTAGCATTTTTAGACAGCTACTGATGTCATAAGAAATAAAGAGGACAAGATTCTCCCTCTCCCATGGGAATGCCAGTGTTGGCCCTTCTTGCTTTAGTGCACTGGCTAGAATTTGTAGTATTTATGTTAAATAAGAATGGTGCTGAATAAAAGGGGAACCACTCCTGACTCCTAAATTAAAAAGCAAAGCTTTCAGTCTTGTGTCAGCAACTGAAATATTAACTGTAGGTTCTCCCTGTAGGTGTTCATTTACCAGGTTGGAGATGGTCCCTGCTGCATGGTCCTTTCTCAGAGAGTTGTTAACCATGAGTAGATGCTAGCCACTCCCAAATGCATTTTTACCATATATCCATGCATGTTTTTTCTCCACTAGACTGTTGATATTGTATATTGTACAAACTGTTTTTCAATTATTAAAACAGCTTGTGTCTCTACCTCTAGTACTCCTGGTTAGGCCGCCCTTGCATTGGTTAAGGGTGGGACCACAACTTTTTTCTGTGTTCTTTTGACAAAGTCAAGGAGTTATAGTCCAAAAGTTCCCTGTCTTTCTTGGCTACTCATTCCCTGATTTCTTGACTAGCAAAAGAGACTATCACTGTGGCTATTTTAGTCTGTGCTCATAGGTTTCTAGCACCTTTATTTCAAGAATTATTGAGGCAAAAGAGAACTCTGAGGAGCTGCACTCTGTTTTGTTCCATGCTCCCAAAGTCCTGAGTCTATTGGTTCTCCCTGGAATTCACTGCTTTCTGTTCTATAGGTGATGTCCAGGGTCTTCAGGTGCATGTAACAGAATGAATGGAGAAAGGCATCTGCTATAGCTTCTCAGAATCATAATTATGCACTTGACTCTCTGGAATTATTCTGACTCTAAGAAACATCATGTCCCAGAAGAAAATGTTTTTGTGTCAGGTTTAAAGTTATTACATACTTCATTGTTTTTTGATAGTTCTCAGTTTTCTTATCATTTTTCTTATTCTTATCAGTTTCCTTACCTCTGGGTGGGGAACTTCTGTATTTTCTTGAAGTCTATATCCTTGTCAAAAAAGGAGACTTCTTTTTAATATATGTGTGTACACATATATATATATGTATATATACATATATATGTATACATGTATATATACATGTATATGTATATATACATATATATCTCCAAATGAATACATGTGCACCACATGCATGCAGATGCTCATAGAAGCTAGAGAGAAATTGTTTCAAGCTGCTCAATGTGGGTCTGGGAACTGAACATGGATTTGCTGAAAAAGTCAGTTCCCAATATCCCTTGCTAATAGTGTTTGGGAGGTGAATGAGTCACAAGGACCCTGCCATGGAGATTAATCCATCCATGGATTAATGGATTAGCAGATTAATGGATTGTTGCTGGAACAGCTTTGTTAGCAAAGTGAGCTCCCTCTCTCTATATCTGATTGATTGCTCTGTCATGCTATGTAATACCTTGTATCTTCTGGCATTCAGTAGATATTCCCTACTAGTAAGAAGACTTTCAACAGATATGGGTCCTCAGCATTAAGCTTTTCAATATCTGGAAATTTCATAAGTAAACAACTTTTCTTTGGATACTCCTCTTGTCAGATATCCACAGAAAACACACTAAGATAGCAACATAAAACATACCAAGGCATCCAAAATCCTCTCACTGTTACTACATATCACCAAATTTTTGCCCCAAAAATGTATTGATGTTTTCTCCAAGTATTTTCAAGTAGTTCTCAAGGAGATATTATACAAGAGAAATATGAAACAAGGGGGCAAATATGTCCTGCTGTCATTTGACAGAGTTGTAAATCACATTTGACTCAAAATTTTAGAGCTTAGAAAAATGTTTAAAAAAATTTTAAAAATTTAAAATTTTTATTTTAAAAAATTTAAATTTTTAAATTTAAAAAATGAATTTTAAAAATTCAGAATCCTGTGGAAAGACTCCATTGCTAGAAAATGTATGAACAACTTTTCTCTTCAAAATAAGTGTAATATTTATAAAAATACACTGGACAGAAATTTTAAGATACCAGCAAACAGTCAATCAAACACAGTAAGCTAATGGTAAGGTTAGCAGTATGGTGACTAACCTTCATTGCATCCTTGAATAGATTTGGAATGGCCCAGAAGACTTATGTTTAGTTATGGATATGATGGTTTTTCTAGACAGCTTTAACTCAGAATAGAAGACTTATGCTGCATGTGGAAGTACAACCTTTTGACTGTAATATTTGGCTGAATAAAAAGATGATAAATCAGAAAGCCAGGTGAGCACCCACGTTCATTGCCCTTTGCTTCTTGACTGCATATGTTACTAGATCATTTCATGCTCCTGATAGTATTACATATCATGGGTTGTATAAGCCCAAACCATGAGCTAACATAAAGTCATCTTTTTTCAGATTGTTTTTGTCAGATATTTTGTCAATACAAGAAGCAGAAGAACTAACATACATGTATACATACATGTATGTTTCTGTTTGTGTTTCTGGTTTCATATTTATAAGCCACTAAGTAGTGAAAACTGCTATAATTGAGTTTTTACATAAAGTATATAATATTTAGGAAGCAGAGACTCTCTTTTGTGTAGGTGGAGAGAGCTCTTCTGTATAGAAGGGATGGACCTGGAGAACCGGCAGCAAGCCCTCCATGCACCGATGTGCCTTGGGCTTCTTGTTTAGTATAGTTTGTAATGACTTTTGGGCAAAGTTCAAAAACAACAATATATTTTGGGCAAACGTTTGGTGATATGTAGTAACAGTGAGAGGATTTTAAATACCTTCAATAACTGCATCAATTTTGATGTGATGAATACTGCCCTATGTGCTGACCACAGTGACAGGACACATCCAAAGGGGAGTAATGAAGCACTTATGAGTCTTTCTGTGCCTAGTTACAAAGCTTGGTTCACAGGTGAGAGAAGGTTTCCTACATTCTTAGAATTAAAAGCAGTGTAAGAGACCATACATAAATCTAGGTAAGTACTAATCGAATTTTAGAAGGATCAAAAAATACCACTTTATGACTATATTTTGGAACTGTTTGACCAAATCTGTAAATAATTTTACAGGAATCTATTCATGTGCATGATCAATATACCCATTTGATACCTATGTGAAGTGTTCACTGTATTCAAGTCCATGTTCTGTCTTTTTGCTTCCTAGTAGTCCATGGGACTACACAAGATGACACAGCTCTTTGAAATGAATGAAAGTACTAGAATCTTTGAGAAAACAGTTACTTGATTAAAAATTCAAGCTCCAAAGAGCAAAGCTCTGCGACACTATTCATCTATTATCTGTGTTGTTACTTTGAAGAGATTCTGTCTTCACTTGATATTTGTATAAATGTTTGAGGAAATATTTCAAATCTATTCAATAAGAACTGAGGTGAGTCTAGCGTCTGAGGGGATATTTGTAACATATTTTTCATTCAGCAGTGAATATGGAACAATGTTGGTACAAGGCCATTAAATGCTATAGTGTTCTGCAGAAGGGACAATTGCAGTAGGTTGTCTGAGGTCTCCTCTGGATCTAACATTAGTCAGCTCTACATAAGTTTTTCATTTATTAGATTCTACTATCCCTGTACATATTTCTTCATTCTTCTTTTGTTTGACTATTCTTTCGACAACTCCTTTTCAAAATGCTGGCAGTATTTGTTAGAACTTGGTTTAAATCCTGTATGTACAGAAATAAGTGAATACCTCCACAAAATACTCAAAACCATCAAGCATACACTGAGAGAAGCATCTGAGTTGATGATTCCTTGTTTTTTTGTAATTGAGAACATTCTATCTCTAAAATATCTCCTCTGTTTTTCTATTTTAATTGATTTGAATTCTATTCAGTATATTCTATGAATTAATTGTATTTACATATTTATAATTGCAATATTCTTTATTGCAATAATAAATATTCCATAATTTCATGCCTGAAAAAAATATACCAAGGCAGGATCTGGCTTTCAAACATCACACTGCCATGGTGGTACCCCATCATACTTTATGTGATGAGTTTCTATGAGAAAGCACCACATGTGCTATTTATGTTTGCCAGAGGTGACTTAGAGGAATGGAAAAAGTTACATCAGGTCAGTAAGTCCAGGTTGACAGGATCTGAGTCAGGCAAGGTCAAGATGGGGTGTCAGGCTTTCACTGAGAGAGAAAGTAAGGAGCCCTAGCGAGGGAACATGAGTCACAGTAGAACAGCAAGCCTCAAAGAACCAAAGACATCTGCAACCTGTGGCTGAAGAACCTGGTGGATGTGCAATTCAAATAGAAGCCAACTGAAAACAGGAAACTCAGGATCAGATCATTCAAACACTGGGAGGTGCTGCTGTTGATCTGTAGTGAAGGAGGAAGAGATGTGGGCAGTTTTAAGGGCCAGGAACAGCACTGTGTGTGTGGGGGGGGGGGGAGATGCTTAGAGACCAGCCTCTTCCTCTAGCAAAAGAAAGCTTCCTTTGGGTTTCCTGGTTTCCTTACCCTGGTTTACCATAAAAATCAACTTAAAGGTTCTGAAGAAGACTTGCTGTCTATTTAAGTGAGGTTAAGTTCAGATGACATCTTTGAAGAGATTTTTCTAATTTAAATTATCTTTTTTATTTTGAGAATTTTATACCCAAGTACTGTATTTACTTCATATCTATTCCCCCCTTCCCCCCAACTCTTCCTGTGTTCTCTGTACTCCCTTTTAAGTTTGGGGCATCTTCTATAATTGCTACTAAATATATGTGTACATATATAATTACAACCTACTGAGTCCATTTAGCCTGAGTTTTATGTACACACTGATAAGTGTAGCTCTCAATCCTTATCAAAGAAAGCTCTTTGGTTCTTCTTGAAGCATATGGAGGCTACTACAAAGATGAACAACCATTCAAACTGCACAGACTAAATGACCATGGGGTATCCAGGTCCAATTGGTGTAGCTACAATGAAGAGAGGTTTTGTCAGACTTACAACTCTGACTGATCATGTGAGGTCAGATTGGGAAGCTAGGTAAATATATGAGTTTTTGCTGTAGGAGTATCAGTCAGAAACGTCCAAAAGCCAGAAAAATGACCACATGTCTGAGCTGTCATGTAAGATTTGTGGCTTATGATCCAATTAGACAAGCTGTCAAATGATAGGATTCTGGTGTGGGCTGCATTCTGTCAGCCTGTGGAAGCATCTTAAGAAGGACAAGAATCAGCCCATGTTGTCTGTGGACCTCAATACATCATTCCTCTTGAGGAGAAGGTGTGATCTACTTTTCCCACAATCAAGAACCCCATAGTGAGTTTTAAACTATTTTCTCAATTATGTCACAAAGACATTCCTAGACATTACAAGCCCCTGAAAAGGGGGCCGGCACAAGTGAAAACAGCTGTTGGGTAGATGGTAGTTCAGGGTCGATTGGGCCGTTCCTTTGATTTATTTCTTCAGAGAGGCAAAGCTACCTCATTTGCAAAGCATTTTAGGAGATGTGAGCTGCCTTCATGAGGTCATGGATGTTGCTAATGTCCTAACTCAGGGACAAGCAATCTCGCTTCTAAAAATCCTGCTGTGACTCTCCAAAACCCATTTCCTAAGTCAGAAATAAAAGTAAGCTGTAAAAAATGCAACTTGCTTTTATTTCTATGTTTAGCCTGCAGTTCATGAAGACGCACCCTCTGGGCTGACAGCCCGACAGTACCTCATAGCACTTAATAAGTTTCCCATGAGCTGATGGATCTGCTGGCTTGTTTGCCCTTCCTGCTGCTGCTACTGTAGAAGGCTCATGTGTCTTGTTCATCATTTCACGTGAAACACGAAGCACCAGACCTGGGATCTGGGAGTCATTTGATGAATAGGTATTGTGATGATTAATAATGACTGTACTTGTGACAGGATATAGAGTCACCATGGCAACATGCTTCTAGGCATATTTGTGAGGTAGCTTCAAGATTAGGTTAGTTGAATTCAGAAGGCCCACCCTAACTGTGATCTGTGCTAGTGGACAGAGGTTCTAGACTGGATAAAAAAGAGAAAGCAAGCATTCCTGTCTCTTTCTCTGCATCCTGTCTGCAGGTGCAGTGTGGTCAGCTGCCTGAGCTCCTGTCGCCATGCCCTCCATTCCATGGTAGACCAGAACCTTAAACTGGGAGCCTAAGTTGTTTTACTAGGGTATTTTGTCTCCACAATAAGAAAAAATAACTAATGTCAGTATTTAATGAATAAATCAATTAATTAAAATCTTAAATAAATAAGTTCATTATCTTAAATAGACAAAGCAAAATATCTAGCACAGAACAGACACCCATTAAATGTCTGTCAAGAATAAAAGGCTACTTTTTTATATCTATGGATATTTATTACACACATCTTAGAATTTCCATTAAATTTCTTTTTGTTGTTTTTGTTGTTGTTTTGAAAAAGCTGCTTTTAATAATCACCTGTGAAGAGTCTTATCAACGTTCCTTGACATCATCATGGGGAGAGCAAGGTGCCATTTTTGTTCATTCTTATGACTGTATGCAGCATCCGTAACTACAGTAGCAGCCTTGTCAGCCACAAGAAGCAGAGAATGATTTGTAATTTATTTTTTAACATTCTAGGATCTTGGTTGAAAGGAAATTTTTCCTTTTTCCATCTCTCCAGGGATCTTAAACTTTCCTCTGTGTGTGTGTGTGTGTGTGTGTGTGTGTGCGCGCGTGTTTGTGTGTTTGGTGGCCTGACAAAAAAGCTAAGAGGAAAACTTGAGAAGCCTTTCAAGGTTGTCATTTCCCCTTATCATCTGTGGACATAGCGATCAGTCTTGAAGCTTGTTCTTACATTTCTTCTTTTGTTCAAACCATAAAATCTTGTGTGGCTCTGATTAAGTTTTGAGCAAGGATTCTATTTGATGACTCATTGAAAGGAGAATGGAAAACATTGAGAGATTTTCAGCTAATGAGTAAAATGTGTGAGACAGTACCTCTCCAGGTTCCGGCTCTCAGCCACAGCTCACTGTGGAAAGGATGCCCTGCTTGTCCAAAGACTGGATGCTCTACCAGGAGAATGAAATGCCCTGCCCACGACCAAAAACCATGGGAGGAAACTATGACACTGGCAGAGCCAGTCCTAGGGTGGCCCCTTGCAGGTTGATAGTTCAAATCCCAGCTGAGCTGGGGACAGAGATAAGAGGAGAGTAACTCAGGAGCTTTGCTTATGGCAATCACAGAAGGTTTGGTCTACACTGAGGTCCAACTTTGGAGACAGGATATTACCTCAGTTATCTTTATACCTGGAACAACCCAGCCATCTGGAGCAAAGCCAGCCTTGGAGCCAAGTCTTCTACCATCAGTGTATCTGCTTCCTGCTATGGAATGCAGGCTCAAAGGCAGGGCTGATCTCAGAGGACCCTTCATTAGAGAGCTTCTCTTATCTCCATTTGTCTCCTCCCAAGATAACCTCATCCAGTCTCAAGACAATCAACACCAACTCCCAAATGCATGTCTTCAGCTTGACCTTCAAACTCCAGCTTCATTACCTTTGCCTGCCTCCTTATTCCTGTTTTCGATACCTAACAGACATGCATGCTAACCCATGCTAACAGCATTTGGGAAGCTCCCACGACACCTGCTCTCCCACGTCTCAGTTGACAAGGACTCCTTTCTTTCAGCTGCTCAGGCCAAGCCTTGCCACCTCACTTTGATTCACAGCCCACTTCCAAACAAACAGTAAGTCCGATTTCATCAGTGACATAAGATACATCCGGTTCTCACCATCTCCACTGCAGCTGTCAAGACCTCAGATTCGCTCATCGCTTTGACTTTCTAACTGGCTCTGCCGTATCTTCACCTACCTTCTGTGAATTCTTTCCATGCAGCCTATATAAGTTAAACTGAAGTCACAACATGCCATTCTTTCCACTAGCACACCCTCTTCCACATATACATACACACCCAGGGCCTTCCACAGTACTCTGAGGAAGAGCCAAGCCTCACAGCCTCTGGTGACCTGCCTGGGCCCTTCCCTTTGACTTCACTTCCTGCCAATGTCTTCTTGGCTACTCTTCCTGCCACACCTGCTTCCTGGCTATTCTCCCAGGTACTGCCCTGTTCACTCATCTTTTCCTTCAAGTGTCACCCCAAGGTGATTCTCCAATCACCGTCTCTACAGAGCAAAGTATTACCTTGGGACCCTCTGCCCAACACTGCTAGTGTGAAGATTCTTTTACTGTGTCCTTGCAGTACATTGAGATATTCCAGCTTCTTCTCTGTGATGATCAGTCAGGTTCAGACATAAGAAGAAACACACATCGGGTTCAGAAAAGTAGATTTACTATATTCACAGACTCAGCACATTACCTGGGGCTGTGGGGAAACACAGAGTGGTCAGAGGTCAGAGGAGTCAGGGAAAACCTAGGAGTGCCCTTTATGGGCATTCCTATGAGGAAAGTTAGGCTGGCAGGGTGAAGACTTCAAGATTAACTAGTTTGCATAATTCAGCAAGCTATTGGATTGTTCCTGCTTGGCCTGGTGTCTGACCCTGAGATGACTAAACATACAGTCTTTTGGGGTGCTAGGGCCAAACAGAGGAGATGTGGCCCTAGCCAATTTGCATATCCAAGTCTTGTTCCAGGATGCACCTTCTGCTATCCTGGCTTGGAGAAGCTTTTTAAAATGTCAAAACATCATGATGTCCAAAACAGTCTTAAATATTAACAGTCCATGTATTTCTCTACCAAAACATAAACTCCACGAGGAGTCTTCTCTCTTTCCACTGCTCTCGCTGCAGTGCCTAGAATGGAGCCAGAGACACAAAGGGTATTGGATAAACGTTTGACAGCTGCAGAACAGAATGAGGTTTGAATGTCCCCACCCTCTGATCCTAGGATTACTGCTGGATCCACGGTTTCACTTTGCTCAGCAATAAAGAGTGAGAGTTGACGATTTTATCAGAAAAGAGAAAGTTGGTTTGGTTTCATTTTTCTTTCAGTATTATTATATTTCCTGAGACAGTGTCTCATTGTATATCTCTTACTGGCCTGGAACTTGTTGTGTAGACCAGGCTGGTCTCGAACTCACAAAGGTCTGCCTACCTCTGACTCCTGAGTGCTGGGAAATGCACACCTGGCTGGAGTTTGTTTATTTGTTTTGCTTTTTAAACACTGTTGCTAGGAAGATTTTAAACTTTTTTTTAAAGGATGTTGTAATCCATTAACCCTCCTTCCCCTGTCTTGGCTGACTCACTTAGTGAGAACAAATTCTCATAAGGTACAAAATTTGAGCAGTGGAATCAGGTCAGAGCAAGGAGGAGGGAACGTGTTGTCAGTCTTATCACTTACTTAAATACCAATCAGTCACCAATGGTTTGGTTTGGTTTTAACTGAAAATAGATTTTTTTTCACACAATATATTTTGATTATAGTTTTTTCTTCTACTTCCCCCACTTTCTCCCCATCTCCCCTCCCATCCAGATCCACACCCTTTCTGTCTCCTCTTAGAAATGAAACAGACATCTAAAGAATAATACTAGAATAAAATAAGAAGATAAATAAAAAGAAATCCCCCAATAAATCAAATCAGAATATGAAGAAGTAGCCAAACAAGAAAAGGAGCCAAAGAAAAAGCCCAAGAGATGCATAGAGGCATAGGGATAAAGAGATACACAGATTTTCATACTCAGGAATCCCACAAAATAACCCAAGCCCAAACCTATATGCTCAAAGAAGCTGAAAGGTAAAAAACAAAACAAGCAAACAAAAAGCCACCCTGACTTAACATTATGAGATAAAGAACCTCCAAAGACACCGTTGAGTTCGGTCTGTGTTGGTCATCTAGTGCTAGGCACGGACCTGCCCTCGATAGTGATTAGTTTCCGCAGTGAGGCTCTCTTGGAGAAAACAGATTTTTCATTTGTAAGTGACTATCCATAGGAGACAGCTTCTGGGTTAGGGATGGGGGCTAGTGTGTCTACTTCTCCTTTCAGTTCCAGAACCCTATTTAGTGCAGACCTGTGTAGGCCCAGTGCCTGTTGCCACAGTCTCTGTGGGCATGAGCATCAGTCTTGTTGTGTGAAGAAGCCCTTTTGTTGATTCCTCAGTGTCCTCCATTCTCTCTGGCTCTTAGACTCTTTCTGCCTCCTCTTCTAGCTGACTTCCCTGGGGTCTGAGGGGAGGGATTTGATGGCGACATCCCTTTTAGGGCTGAGTGTTCTAAGGCCTCTCACTCTCTGCGTATTGTCTGGCTGTGGGTCTCTGTATGTGTTCCCATCCATTGCAGGAAGACTCTTCTGTAACAATGGCTAATCAAAGCACAGATCTATTTGTATGGCAGAATATCATTAGGAGTTGTTTTATTGCTATGTTCCTTTACCTGAACAGTAGTATTTGGCTTTACCCCTAGATCCCTGAGCTATGAAGTTGCAGGTTTGTGGTCACCCAAGAAGTGTTGGGTATGTATGGGTTCTATCTCATGGAGTACACATTAACTCAAGTCAGATATTGGTCAGTTACTCCCAAAGCTTTGTTGCCATAATGATAGCAGCACATCTTGCAGGCAGGTCACTCTTGTAGGCTAAAGGGTTTGTAGCTAGGTTAATGTGTTTTCCTTGGTAGTGTGCACAGTACCTTTCAGTACCATGAATACTAGTCTGTAAGGGTGAAAGCTTTAGGTAGGCACCAGCTAGATTCTCCTGTGTGCAATAAGTCGTCAAGGTATTGCTTGGACAATAAATAAGGCTATACCATAAGTTTATGGAAATTCACCAATAGCCTTGAAAATAGTCTGGACCCTTTGATGGTTCCCAATGGGTATCTTTTGGCTGAGAACTCAGTTAAATATATCTGATTCTTAGTAGTGGAAACCTCACTGTGACAGACATCTAGTTGAGGCTCTGTCTCCCTATTATTTAGTAATTTCATTTAGACAGCCAACATATGTGTATATATTATAGGAAGCTTCTAACGAATTAGGTTTCCATATGACCCCTCACACAGCCCTTAGTTTTAACTGTCTCTCCCTGTATTTCCTCCCTCACTCCCTCTTCCCTCCCCTTACCTGCTTGATCCTCCTATTCCAGTCGCCCTCCTCATTCATGCACAACTATCCGTTCTAGTTCACCTTCCTAGGAAGATCCATCCCTACTACCTAGTGCCTAGGTCTAACTACCTTCTGTAGTTATATGGATTGTAGCTTGTTTATCAATAACTTAACAGCTAGCATTCACATATTAGTGAATACTATCATATTTGTCTTTTTAGATCTGAATTACTTCATTTAGGATGGCATTTTTCCTAGTTGCATCCATTTACCTGTGAATTTTATGATTTCATTTTATAATGGCTGAGTTATACTCTATTGTATAAATATGCTACATTTTTATCTATTCCTCTATTGATGGGCATCTATATTGTTTCCAATTTCTGGCTATTATGAATAGAGAAGCAATGAACGTGGTTGAGCAAGTGTTTTAGCAGTAGGATGAAGTGTCTTTTGGGTATATGACCAAAAGTGGTATGGCTATATCTTGAGGTAGATCCAATGTCATCTTCCTGAGGAACTGCCACATGGATTTCATTAGTGTTTGTACAAGTTTACACGCTCACCAGACTCATCAAATTTCTTAAACCTTTTAAAAAAATCTTTTCTTGAGCAGAGAAGACACATGTAAAAGTGAAGAAACTTTAACTAAACTATTGATTAATTATTGCTAAGTAAACATGGCTATGTGTGTATCAACAGGTTAAGAAGTAAAACATTGCCAGCAGCCAGAATGCGCTCTCTCTCTCTCTCTCTCTCTCTCTCTCTCTCTCTCTCTCTCTCCTGTAACTGCATATATGTTTCCTCCATTCTTCTTAAAGGGACCACCACTGCAAAATAGAACACCACGGATCAGTTTTGCTGGCCTTTGTACTCTATATGCATAGAATCAGATCAACATGTACTTTTTGGTAATTGTCTTCATTCATTTTACATTATATTTGAGAGAGTCACCAATGTCATGTGTAATAGTGGTTAGTTTATTTCCATGGAATAGAGCATTTCATTCTGTGAGCAAACAACCATTCATAACTTTGCTCCATTTGTAAGGGCCAACTTCAATAGTTTTTATTTGGAATTGTCTGTAATGTTCCAAATTATTTGGAACTGTGCTGGAGTGGATGTATTTTGCCTATCTTTAATGAACTTCTAGGCTCATTTTTGCCAGGAATGGACTTTGCACAGACTCTGTGTATAAGTTGAGTGGATGTAGCAGCCAACCCTCCTCTCCTGTACTTGCTCCATTTTTATTTCCATCAGCAGTATCTATGTAAGAGGTCTGGCTTCCATGTGCCCACCAGCACTTGGTATGGCCTGACTTCATCAGTTCTTGAGAGAACTTAGTCAATTCTCACTCTGATCTTCATTTGCTTCATTGATAACTGACAGAAGTGAACACCTTTTTATGTGTCCACTGATCACATGTCCTGGTTACTTTCTTCTAAGGGAAGAAAGAACCTTAGTTCAAAAGATGCCTCCATCTCACTGGCTTGTAGCCAAGTCTGTGAGGACATTTCTTTGATTAATGACTGATTTGAGAGCCCACTGTGGTGGTGCCACCCATGGGCAGGTAGTCCTGGATATAAAAGAAACAAGGTTGAGCAAAACATAAGCAAGCCAGTAAGCAGATTATCTATGATTTGTGCTTCAGTTCCTGCCTCTGAGTTCCTGCCCTAGAGTCTGTTTGTGATGGTCTGTAAGCTGCAGCTGAAATAAGCTCTTTTCTTCCCCAATTTGCTTTTGGTTATAGTTTATCACATAAATAGGAAGTAAACTAAGATACAACTTTATCATCACAAGGAACCTACCACTTCAAGACTTTGTTTGTATATTTTCCATTGAGCTAATTGTTTTTACAGGTAGTGTGTGTGTGTGTGTGTGTGTGTGTGTGTGTGTGTGTGTGTATGTGTGTAATTCTTTATATCCTCAGAATCGGTCTCTTTAGAGTTACATGAGCTATGAATCTACTTTCCTCCTCCTTTGTGTATCACTTGCTTTTCTTGTAGCTGTGACTAAGAATCTGACAAAAGCAACTTCAGGATAGAAGTGTTCGGTTCAGCTCATGGATAGGAAGTACAGTTGATCCCTGCAAAGAAGGCATGGGCCCAGGAATGCAAATGTCAGTCATATGGTGCCTACCACCAGGAAGCAGACGGTGAGTGCTGGTAGCCAACAGTCGTCTTTCCACTCAACCTGGGATTTCAGTGTATGAGCTTGCACTTCCCACATTCAGGATAGAATTTCCCACCTCAGTTAAACCTTTCAGGAACACTCTCTTGACACACACTCCAGAGGTGTCTTTCTGTGGTGAATCTAAACACTGACAGGTACACACACACACACACACACACACACACACACCTCCTTTTCTTGCTCCCTCATTTTCCTTCTTCTTTTTCTTCTTCATTTCTTTCTCCTTTTAAAAGGCTATAGCATCTGGTGCTCCAGGAGAGCTCTTAGCCAAGCATCCATTCCAAAAGAAGAAAAACCAATAGTCTTATCCAGCTATGATGCCTACAAACTGCAACAGCCAGCATGGCAGGATAATACTAAGGGTGCAGTAGTGGCACACATACTGTGTTGGTAACCAACAGCTCCTAAATTAGACATGAGACACTCAACAAGAGGGAAGCGAGTGCCCCTCTTCAGTTGGTGAACGGCGGAGAAAAGACAAGAATCTCTTGATGTCTATTCTTCTCTCTCACACATATCAGTTATAGCACATGCCAGCCCTCCTGTTGCCTCATTTGTTTCCTTCCTGTTTCCATTTAAATTTCTTCACAAACTCATCTGTGACGCTAGCTGCTTCTCCTCTACTTCCTTTTCTTCTTCCCTCCCTGATCTCATCTTATTTCTTCACTGAAAGAGCTCTCACCCAAGCTGCCCACCACTTGTTGCATTCCATTTCTTACAGCTTCACTCCTAAATGTCCCCTAAAGACTCATACGCTAAAGAGTCGGTAGCTGGCCTGTGGCACCATTAGAAGGTACTGGAATCTCTAGGAGGTAGGGGTCTAATAGAAGGAAATTGGGTCATGGCCTTGAAGAAAATATTGGGGTTCCTGCCTTACTTTAGTGCTTTTAAGCCACCCTGAGGTGAGACGTTCCCGCCAACATGATTATGCCCTTTCTGCCACAATGTACCATCTAATATGATGAGGCTGTGTAACTGTGCACTGAAACCTTTAAAATTACAGATCAAAACAAATATGTTACTCGATAATCTTAGATGTTTTTTTTGTCACTGCACCAAAAAGCTGACTACAATGTGTAAAATCTAGGACACCTGCAGTTTCCTGTTTCTCTTATCTAGCATCTCAGATAGCTTCCACCCCAACCCTGAGAGGTTCTGATCTTTTTAGATCACATCTGTCCTTATACTCCTTTGAATTTTCTTCTACACCCTTGACTACTTTGTCTCAATTCCACTCTGCTGGCTTCACCCCTTATATCTGAACAGGGAGTGTTGCACAACCAAAGGTTTGCTCCCTGACCTTTCCCTCCACCCACTCAGACTCTCTAAGTGATGGCACAGTCACACGGCCTTGGATATCATGTTACAGACATTTTCCAAGTTACTAGTTCTGACTTCACCCCTCAGCTACAGACTTCTAACTTCCTACTTGACTTTTCTTTTCAGATGTTATCTTTTTTGAATTCTCTACAAAACAGAGTATGGGGAACTGATGTGTTTGAGGAACTGACAGTACGACAGTACGGTTGGAAGAATTAAGTCTAAGGTGTTAAGGGAAGGAAGTGAGGAAGAAGATGTGAAACTACATCACCATCCAGCTGATCCTTCACAGGAGCCATCAAGTAGGTCACCCAAAAGTGAGGGGTTTTGTTCATTTGTATTTTCAGACATTAGACCTTAGAGTAGTCCACAGAGGGGGAAAGTGAAGACCTTACCTGTCTGACTCTCCTTCAGCTCTTGTTTCCCTTGTTGGGAGCTAACTTCATACTTCCTCTATGCACAATCAACCCTGGGTTGCCTCTCAGGGAGCCACCTTGTGGCAATGTTTCACTGAAATCTGAAAATGGAAGAGTATCCTTGAGCTGATGTAGCTGTGGCCTAGCAAGATAGAGAAAGAGAAGCTGATACTTGGGTCTATGCAGGCTTCCTTCAGCCTGTGAAAATGATCATGATAAGCAGCATGATCTACTCCAATGTCCCAACCAACCTGATCCTCCCACTACCACCACCACCAAAGACTGTTTCATCTTTAAAAAAAAAAAAAAATGATACCATTACTGCCAATGCTAACTCTTAGCCAAGGAAGCCACTGTGATAGCCTGGGAACCAGTTCTCTTGCTCCCAATCTTGACTTCCTTTGATGAATTCTTCATACAACAGGGGGAGTACGAAAAATGGTCTTTCCATAACTCTTTGGCTCTGTCCATCTTAGCTGTTCACTAAGAAAGTTTTCCTTGACTTCTCTGCCAAAACTCACCCCTCCTCTGACACTCTTCTACCCCTTTTCATTTCTTGTTTTGCATAGGATGATCTGCTATTAGGAAGCCCCAGCACTCAGGCAAACCAGTTGGAGGCACCTTCCCTATGTCTTCATGATCTGAAAATGGAAGGATTTTTCTGCAGTTGGATGGAGCTCCAACCTAGACACATGTTGTAGGACACACTATGTTTTCTTGGCCTAGGCTGGGATAAAAGCTGCTGCTAAGAGGCAAAACCAACTTGGCTTTAATGTTTTTCCCTGAACTCTTCATTCTTTGGGAGATAAACAAGACAGAAAGAAGCAGCAAGGCTATCCTGAGCTCCTTTCATGACTGGCCATCATGCATGTCTCTTTCCATTCCACCCAGAAATCTCTACCCTTCTTCTCCTCCAATTCAACACTTTGCCAACCTTCACAAAGCCATCTGTTTTCTAACACTTGAGGTTTTTTGTTTTATTGGACACATGCTTATGTATAGTAGTTATTAGTTCTAAGTGTGTGTGTATGTTTGTGTGTGTGCATGCACATGACCAAGAGTCTATGTGTATATTTATAGGTGTGTGAATGGTGTGTATAGTGTACATGCATATATGCATGTATGAGTTTGTCTATATGTGTGTATGTTCCACTAAAACTCACAGAAAATCCTATGGTGCAGGAATTCCTAAGGTTTCAGTATCACAGCACAGTCATGTTACCTCCCCAAGGATACACAGCTCATAAAGGATAGACATGAGAGTCCAATCCAGGGAGTTGGCAGTAGAATCACTGTTCCCAACCATTCCACTGTAACTTTCATCTCTGACAAACTGCCTTAAATGATTTTGATCCACAGGGTCCTTTGTATTTTGTAAGAAATGATGCCTTTGTGTGGAGGAACAGAGCACTCCCCTGCAATAAATCAGGTAACAGGAGGCACGTAGAGTGGCAGCACCACTGCCTTCAAGAAGTCTGTTATCCACATCAGACCATGTCACCAAGATAAAGGATGCTCAGAACCCACACAAGCAAGAGTTACTGCATCAAACAGCTCTAACTTGTTCAGCTCATTCAAAGGACCAAGAGTGACTCTTAGGTAAAGGAATCACTCTGTCTGATGTTGTGTGAAGGGTTGATGTATATATCTTATAGTGCAGAACAGGCAATATTAACTCTCCTTTAGAGATTAGGAAGATAAAGTATCAGGAAGATGACTAAATAACTTTTTAAGTCACATGACTTGAAACAGTCAAGGCCCCAGCTTGCTGTTAATCTAGCATGTAGTCTCTTCTTCCCTAACAACATTGGATAAAGAAGGGGCAACACTTCTGGTTTTGTCTTCTCTATTCTGAGCCAGAGCATCAATTCTGTAAATGGCAAGGTAAGAAAAGAATCTTCCATTTCTTGACCCATGAGTCAACTATTCCACCAGACTTGCTCATCTTCAGCTGTGTAGATTCATATTTTTGCCTAAAATTTAATCTTTATTTTTATTATCCCCCCCTTTCTTTGAATTTGCCAGGTCTTGAAAATTCTGTCTCTGAAATGTATCATGAGCCATTTACTTTTCTGTCCCTTTCCAGCTACAGCTCCTAAGTCCAGACATGCATTGTCCTGGCTACACCGACAGTCCTGTCTTACACATTCTACCTCATGCACCAGCTACCACAGTTTGGAAGGTATGTGCTATATTAAAACATGGTTTTCAGGCTGGTGAGATGACTCAGCGATTAAGAGCACTGACTGCTCTTCCAGAGGTCCTGAGTTCAATTCCTGTCAACTACATGGTGGCTCATAACCATCTTTAATGGGATCTAATGCCCTCTTCTAAAGACAGCTACAGTGTAGTTATATACATAAAATAAATAGATAATCTTTTTTAAAAGAAAACATGATTTTTCATATTGGTTCTATGTTGACAAAGTCTTCTGGCTGGAACCAATGTTATGTTTCAACTCTGTCACCAACTCCAAGGAATGGAAGAACAGGTAACACCCTTCCCCATGCTCAATCATCTCCCTGACTCGTCCACATTTATCAGTCTCCTCGATGGATCTTAAATGAACATCCACCTTTGTTAAAAGTAAATATAGCGGTTCATTCGTTCAGAGACTTAGCTATGTATCTGGCATGCATTAAGCACACAGTGTCTCATTGTTAGCCCTTGCTAACACTTCAGTGTTCTCGCTTCAGTCAATACTCTAAAAATGCATGCTTTCAGACTAAGTAAATGAAATAGGAAAGAGGTGTCATATCAATGTTTGGGTCCCAAGAAACTTCTAGAAAGAAAGGTTAGACATTTTCAGTGAAAAAATAATGTGGGTTTGCAAACCCTCTTTTCTGCCTTGAGAATAAATGTTATTACTATTACTGTCACAAAAATGACCTAAGTGTCAAAAGAAAATAAATAAATGTTAAAATAACAGTACAAAATTCATTTTACATATAAAAAAATCCCTTAATATATGTTGTTAAAAGTAGAAGCCTGGTCTGTCTGGTTTCTTGCTCCTTTAAGGTTTTTTTCTGTTTAGCAACAAGTACTTAAAAATAGTTGGTGTTCATTTAAATTTTGAAATCTCCTTGCTAACCCAGTGGGGAATAGCTTCCAAAGGCATGAGAAGAAAAGGAAAAACGATAAATTGGTCATTGTGATAATGACCCAAGAAATGGATCATTTAGAGTTTATCTCATTAAATCTGACTTTTTACAGTTAGATGTATCAACCCTTAGGCTTCAGGCTTAACAGGGTTCAAGGCTGGATTTTCCTTTAAAAAATGGTACCAGAGATATCCATCACAGAATTATTTGTCTAATGCTAGGGTCCTGATTCACTACACTACAGAATTTTACACTACAGAATTTTCCATTTTACAGAATATCATAAAGTCATTAAAATAAAACTACCCAAGAAATGTTGAAACGTGGGAAAACCTGACTATAAAATTAAGGGTCTGAGGTCAAGGAAGCTTATGAATGGCATGTATTAAATTGTCCCCCACACAAGTACTCATTAAACTCTTGCTTCAGGCCAGCATCATTTCCTATCCCAATTGAGGAACAGGAAAATGCTGAGACAAAGCTGTGATCTATGGCACAATGCCACTGAACCCTAAGGTCTTCAAACTGATCAAAAGAGTCAGGATGAGAAATACCCCCAAAATATTAATAATGCACAGAACTGTAGTTCTCTCTCTCTCTCTCTCTCATCATCTACATTTTGGAAATGTTTCTAGTGCCTTTCAAATAACACTGTTGTTTTCTTCTAAAGTTCCCCTGGGAACTTTTAAAAGGCAGCTGCTGTGGATTCATATCACCTCACTTTTCCTCTCAGTGCTGTAAGTGAAGGTCAACCTCTGTGCCTTGCGTGGGTCGGGTCACAGGCTCAGCTTTCCCTTGTAAGCTGAGACTCTGATCTCTGACCAGAAGTCTGGAGGTGGACTGGGTGCTGTGTTTGGACTGGTTGTTGAAACTCTTTTAGTCTGATAAACTAGCACTTAAGTGTTTCCCTTTTCTAAACCCCCAAATGACAAGTGTCTTTGTGGCGAGGTGATGGTTCAACTGTCACTGCCAACAGGAACAGTCCTGGGGACACTTATTTTTAGTTTATGGTCTAAGCAAAGTGCCAGACTGTGTATTCAGGGACCTCAGGAGCCCAGCACTTTTGACTCTAAGTATGGACCTTTCAAAGGATAGGTGAGACTAGCAGAGGCATCTTTGGGGATAACTGCCAGCTTTTCTCCAGAACACAGACATGGAGCTCCGAGGTTGAGTGAGAGGACTGCAGTCCTCCTTTTATACAGCTTCATGTTGTTATACACATGCTCTACAAACAGGCATGTTGAGTCCACTGGGATCTATGTGGACCCTAGCAGCCTCAGGAAACAAATTGTAGCCACAGGGCTGATGATGCACACGGCAATGAGGGCAGATGTCTGTTACCAGGGCCTGTTCTGCTTCTCTTTAGCTGGCAAAGCATGTAGAGTTCATTAGCATCTGCTCTTCTGCTTGCCATTAATGGGCTACTAAGCAAACACATTACCTTTTGCTGCTCAGATCATTGGCATCTCAGCAGCTAATGCTTCCCAGGGATAAAATAGAGAATGACTTGACCCTTGAAGCCTTACCTAATGGGTTTCACCTACCAAGGCTTCCTAACTCATATCCTATTAAAAAAAAAAAAAAACCCAAGATCCTCAGCTTGAGGAACTATATGAACTACCCTCTAGTTTTCTAACATTTATACACACACACACACACACACACACTTTATGGTATGTCTAATTTTTTAAATTTACAAAAATTTAACAAAGCTTTAACTTAGAATCAAAGAACCTAAATATATGGTGGTTTAAATGAGAATGTTTCCCTATGGACCCATATGTTTGAAAGCTTGGTCCCAATTAGTGGAACCTTTTGGGAAAAATTAGGAAGTGTGGTCTTGTTGGAGGAGGTATTTTATAACCCACTGAGAGCGGGTTATAAAATTTAAAACCACATACCAGGCCTAGTCTCTCTCTCTCTCTCTCTCTCTCTCTTTCTCTGCAGATCAGAATGTAAAGCTCTCAGTTACTGCTCCAGCACCATGCTGGCCATCTTTCTGCCATGATGATCATGGGCTATCCTTCTAAAACTGCAAGTAACCCTCAAATTAAAAATGCATTTTTTACAAGAGTTGCCTTGGTTGGGGTGTCTCTTCACAGCCATACAACAGAAACAGAGACACCACCTAAAATGAGTCAACATATCTCACTATGTAATTCAACAGACGCCTTCTCTAGATGGACAGGCGTTCCTCTTCCCCAGACATTTTCAACTAAGGGGAAACGGAGTTTTCCTTCTGAAAGAGGAACTGTGGCAGAGTGGGTTGGATGAAATCACTGGTAATTTTTTTTTCTTCTCTTTTCCAGGAATACAAACTATTTACTGACTAGAAGTATCTAAGCAGCACCAGCCTTAGAAGCTCACCCCAGAAGACGACTCAAATAGTGGTCCACTGCTTCAAGACCCTAGTATTCCATCTGATCATCCTGAGGCTTCCCAACTATGAACTAGACTCTGTCAGTGTCCCTTCAGAGACTCCCAACCCCTAACAGAAGTGCCCCAGACTTCATGAGTAGTTCATTCAAAAAGCGACCTTCTCAATGGGGCGAAGTTTTGTCAAAGGCAGTACTGTAATAGCTAGCTGCATACAACACAATATGACCCCTTATGACAGTCACACAGAAAGTTAAATGCAAAGAGGATAGATGGTGACTACTGTCTCCATGGCCACTGCCACTGGTACTTCATAAAATGCTAGGTTTGACTCCTCACCAGACTCACATTGTGTGACCCAAGCAAGGAAGTAGTGACGTTGGGAAGGCTATTAACCCATGAGGGTTTGTCTTAGTGAATGGGAGTAGTGAACATACATGTTAGTTTTAATTGCCAATTTGCCACAGCCTGGATTAACCTGGGAAGAGGGTCTCATGAGGAGCTACTAAATCAAGTTGGCCTGTGGCTTTGGGTAGTATCTCATATTTTACAATATAATATAAATTTATTGTTCAAGATATCTCTTACTTATTATGATACACACCAGAATCTAGAAAGGCAGGAAGGCCTGATCACATTAGGTACCTGTGCATGTGGGAACAGTCATGCATGTCAGTTGGAGCATCTTAAGTCCTGTGGCATGGTTACAGATAGTATTGATGATAATCACAGGCATGAATTTACCCAGTGTCTTGGTTCCAGAATCCCATCATACTGCAACAATAATAATGTTTATTGTATCTTTCCTTAAAAGCTTCATATTCACCCAAGTAGATGTAATAGTGCATATTTTAATGTTTAAAAGATGAAAGTTGCGTGTCACAGTGATCAAGGAAAGTTTTTACCACATTAATGGCAAGTGGTAGAGCCAGGCTGTGAATCCTAGCAGTCTGACTCCACAGCCTTGTCCTAGACTAGGAAGCTCTGTCTCCCTTCCATTTCCAAGAAAAAATTTCATTAGAATGAATTGATAAGACTTTCCAGCCTTGGTCTGGCTCTCATCTGACTCCCTGCTTGTAACTCTTTTTCATCTGAGAGTAAATGTCTCAGCTCCTCTAATAGCAAAAGTGCTTCTTCACTGACCTTTCCATCTCGGAAGGGAAGGGGAAAGAAATCCAAGGAAGAGGATGCCCAAGTCCAGCCCCCGGATCCAGGTGGCTTAAGGACTTGAGTAAACACCCAGCCCTGAAAGACTAACAGAAACCCCAGGCTGAGTGGGTGACCTCTCCTGGGCACATGGAGACAGCAGAAGTAGCAGCCTGGGAAATGTCAAGGAGCTAATAGATCAGCTGAAACTAGGCCTGACTTCCTTCCGCCATGTTCATCTTGCCATCACAGTCTCCCCAGTTCTGAAGATATGAGAACCTGACAGGAAACCCAAGAGTTGGGTTTGCAACTTATTTTTAAAGTAGTGTGAAACAGCAGGGGAGGGGAGGCAGACAAACAGAAGATTGGAGGTTTGATAAAACTTGGCATCATTTTAATGATACCACAGACATCGGAAAAGGGCTTTGATCATAAAGAACATGAGACCCAGTGGTAAATTTAAAGACCATGGTCAAGAGCAGCCTTTACCTTCTTCAATACCCTTCTCCCTTTCAGATGCATAGCCTTCGTCCATTACATATTGCTGTCACTGGATCTTCTAGGAGTCCCATGGGAAATGCTGTCCTGCCTGACCAAGTCACTGGACTATTTTGTTTTTATTTAAAAAGAATCTATGCTGCTTAGTTGAATTTTTTGTCAAATTGACTCATGGTAGGGTCATTTGGGAAAAAGGAAATTTAGTTGTAAATATCTCCATTGGGTAGGCCTGTAGGCAGGCCTGTGGAAAATTTTCTTAATTGAAGATTACTTTGAAAGGGCTCGTGTCACTGTGAGCAGTTGGTCCTAGGTTGAATTTTCGAGAAAGCAGGCTGAGCAAGCCATGAGGAACAAACCAGTAAGCAGTGTTTCTTTATGACCTCTGCTTTAGTTCTTGTCTCTAGGTTCCTGACTTGAGCTCCTGCCTTGACTTCTCTTCATTAAGGACTTGTAACTATAAGTGAAATAAACCCTTTCCTCCCCAAGTTGCCTTTGGTCATGGTGTTTATCACAGCAACAGAAACCTAACTACCACAGGATCTTATATTTCCCCCATGCTTATTCCCTTCCTTGCTTTTAGTGACTGATACCAATGAACTGATTCATAACTTAGATGCTACTGATCAAAACTGATGCAGTAAATTAGCATTCTCAGAGAACCTTGTGGTTTTCCCTAGCAACAATTAATGGGGTTTTGTGGCACTCTGGGAGCCTGGAAAGGCAGAGCGAAGGTGTTTAGTGCTTGCTTTTATCCCAGTCTGCTCACCTCTTACAGAACATTCCGTGACTGTGACCTGTATATCTCCTTGGCATTTAGCTACTAGTAAAGGACACTTTTGTAGTTCCACACATGAGCTCTGACAATGGTGTAGTCTTTTCTTGTAGTAGAAATGTCATGAAATCAAAACAGCCTGGATCCCTGGTACACCGAGGACAAGTATCCTAGAGACCATCCAGAGCTAGAGTAAAACGTTGGTGACACAGTAATAAAATTCTTTTATGTTAACTCACTAACATTTGTGATAGTGTGTCATAGTAAGATAGTCTAGCATATTGTGACATGTAAACCTAGTGTACTGGTTAATTTCTTTGTCAATGACACAAGTTGGAATGATCTGGAGAGAGGGAAGCTCAATTGCGAAAATGTCTACTTCCAATTTGCCTGTAGACAAATCTCGGAGGAGGAGGGGGACATTTTCTTCAGTGATTGGTGTAGTTGGGTCCAGCCTATTGGTGGCAGTGTGAGCAAGCCCTAGGCAAATGATCTTGAGTAAATAAAAGAAGGTAAACAACCCACGAGAAGCAAGCCAGTAAGCAGCACTCCTCCATTGTCTCTTCGTCAGTTCCTGTCTCCAGGATCCTGTTTGATTTCCTGCCCTGACATATCTGAGTGATAGACTGTTCCCAGGAACTATAAGCTAAATAAATCCTTTCCTCCCTAGTTGCTTTTGGTTATGTTTATCACAGCAACAGAAACACCTAACAACTCTTGAGCTCATCAAACCATAATGAAACATACCAAATATTTATTATGTGCCTTTAAACAAGTTTTTAAGCTTCTTCAAAATGAGTCTCAGTCTCTTCCTTCGTTGGACAAAACCCTTGATGTCTTTCAAGTATAAGATTCTATATAGCAGCAACTGAACATTATAGGGTTCTTGCTTTCTAAAGAGAGCCATTGTATGCTAAGGCAAAGCATTTCCCCAAAACAAATGGGGCTATATAACACAAGAGAAACATCTACTACCTAATTCTCCCTCTGCACCGTACGATCACACATTCCCAGTTAATATGCATACATTTTAGAAGATTTGAGATTGTATTAAAGGGACATGTGACATCTCATTGCATCCTAGAGTGGGTCATTCTAGTTCCTCTCAGCTACTGAAATGGCCAAATGAGAGCTCTTCAGTGTGGGAATGGGGCAATCTTTTTCAAAGTTGTTTATTTTTTATTTACTTCCTTTTTTATTATTATTGGGGAAATCCCGTTACTGTATGAAAACAAAAAAACAACATCATCTAATTCAGTCCTCTTAAATTGAAAGCTCCTTCCCTGTGTGTGTTTTATACTAGTGTCTACTGTTTAAAGATATATTACTCAAAACCTATGTGAATTTTGTCTTATATTTTTAAATCACACATAAACTATTCATTGTGTTTAGACATGTTATATATGCATATTGGAGAGATATGTGTGTGTATATGCACATATATGTATATTATGTATACACAGACACACATATATCATATATCTATGTATATACACACATACATACACACATATGTATATGTATATGTTAGTATACCAGTAACTCTCAGCTATCCCAAAGCCTATTCATAACCACCAGCTAGGAAGAGTGAACTTAAGAAATCTAAAAAACATAAGTAAATAAAGAACCAAACTCCACTGAATTCTATATTTAGAATTCATTTCCTTCCCTTTACTTCCAATCTTTTGTTTTCTGGGAAGTAAATGCTATAACACAATTCGGAATAAAAAAATATTGAGATAGAGAAAGATCTGTGAGAAAACAGATAGAGGATTGGGGGGCCGAGGAGGTGTTCGATGATGATACAATCTGTTAGCCCAATAGGTTTGTCTATTGGAGCTAAGTCTTCATCAAACATAAGTGAGCAAGTCTTTGTTCCAGGTCTCTATTCATTGATGGTCTGGAGCCTTTCAAGTTGGGTTTCTTGTGGTCAAGAGCTGGTAACAAAGGAGGTTCCCTGATTACCTCATAACAGCTACTCTGACAGTTATTGGAGGAAGGCCTTGCCACACCCAGCATTTCCTCCTAAAACCATAAGCAATTTGGCCCATTAAGGTTAGGAAGACAACATTGTACTCTATAAATGACAGTGTGAAGCTTCCTTGGAAATAGGCTATCACTGGTGCAGAGAGAAGATGGTAATCAATCAGATGGTAACATAATTGCACTGGCTGATGGGCAAGGTGCTCCCAGGCTATGGAACTGTGTTCAGTTTGAGTAGAATGTTCTTCTGCAGAGAGCCAAGAGCACATCTGAAATAAGATCAGAGAAGCACTTGCTGCCGGAGTCTGCCTACAATTTGTAATCTATACTATATAGTCTTGAGTGCTGATGACTCACTACGGAGAAGCAGTAGAGGGTGTGCAGGTACACGGGCTATCCCAAGTCACACCAGAGCTGCTGTAGCCCCCTCTTAGCCTAGGAAATGAGAATATGTTAACACAAGGCACATAAAAGAGGCTGGGATGGGTCTAGCTAGTGACAGCTGTCTGAGAAATCTAATCTAAGAACCAGGCCATATTCTATTTCCTGACTTCAAACACTGAGTCAGTTACTCTCCAAAGATGCATCTGGGAAGCTAGCTAGCACAGTGGTTTCCAGATAGAGGAGAGAACAAATGAAAGAAAACCCAGAGAGTGGGCCATATCCCTGCACCCAGCCTTACCTCTGCACCCAGCCTTACCCCTACACCCAGCCTTACCCCTACACCCAGCCTTCCTTGTTTGTCTTCTACATCTGAAGTTTATATAAAACTACACTGAAGTAAGGCTCTTTGGTGAGAACAGATGAACAGATAAACAGTTCACATCTGGATGTGACAAAGAATCTCACAAGAGTTTATGCTTCTAGGGAAGTGACTCAATATAGGGACAGATAGATGAGAGGATTATCTTGATATTTTAACTAATTTTATTCTTTGTAAAAAAGGTCACTCCACCACTGGTGGATTCTCATAGTCTTTCTTGTGATAGCAAGGAGTTCGGTAAATGAAGGAATTACCTCCCATCTTGTACATTAGGGATCCATGTCAGCACATTTTTCCAGCTCCAGAGCCTCTAAGATGGTGATATCCCTGCCCTCACCTATTTCTTCCTCTAAAGTAGGGATGAGGCATGGGGATACAGTGAATAGTTATAGTTGATTACTAAGCTGGGAAGAGAGAAGATAAAGGCCTTTCTCCAAACACATGGGTTCTTTCTCCGCTTCCCTTTAAACATAAGTGAAATCCAGTTTATGCATAGGTGAGATTTCCAAACTAAATATCAACTACCTGCCAGGGTTTGAAATTAACCAGGACACTTGCTGACAGCTAATTGTGGAAAAGCTGTGTAGCTCAGTGGATGCAAACAAGACCACTGGGAGAAGAACCATCGAGCGACCTCTCTGAGCGCCTCAATCTCAGGCAGCATGAGTGGTTATCGAGACGTATTTCAAGTTTGGAACAAGCAAAAGTGAAGATTGCCAACACCCAGGAAATAAGGAAGAATGAGACAGATGTGTTGGTGTCATCCTGTGACTCAGCTTCTATTCTGATTGCTGATAAATAAAGAAGAGTTTCCAGGTATGCTATGTTTGGTTTAGCCCTAAACTCGGACAGTAAGTATAGCCCTCAGGTTACCAAAACAGCACTGTTCTGAACCACAACCATTTCACACGTGTTGATGGAAAAAAAAATGAAATGAAAATTGGAAGCTTGCCAACACAAGATGAACACCCATGGGCTTCCCACACCGCTTGTAAATGTCCCTTTGCTCTCAGTGCAACACAGAAGTTCTTCCCTTTTGACAGCTTTTCCTGCCCCAAGAGACCCTCTTTCGGTACTATTTCCCCAGTGGGTTTCCCCTCCTTTCCTTCACTCCCCCACTTTCTTCTTCGAAGTTCCCATAGGCCAATCTGTCTTTCCAACCCCACCCCACATGCATGTACAGACTTCGTCCAAAGTCTCCCTGTGAGCAATATCTTTTTCTGGGGGCAGTAAGCCCTGACTCACTGCCTCCTTTCTACCACAGTTTCCAAAACACTGTTATTGCACCCTTGTCTCTATGCAGCTCTTAGGCAGTCTGGGCCACCATGTATGCAAACAGCTCTTACTGGGAAATCCCTTTGTGTCTTCCAAACACTCTCTAATTTTTGAATTGAGACTCTTATACGTGTATACAGCATGCATACAATTCAGTGTGGTTGTATTCCACTCCCCGTCCCCAAACATACTCTTTTTTCTATGTGTTCATCTTTGTACAGGTCTTAAGGAGGTAGGGAGCCATACTGCTGGATGCTCATGGTGTATCACGGTCATGTCACACCCAGAGGATCACTTTATTGTAGTCCCCTTCATCTTCTAGCTCTTACAGTTCTTCGATGCTAAACAGTTACTTATTCTCAGCACTTTATCCAGTTATGGGTCTCTGAATTAACTTCTGTCCACTGGGGGTGGCAGCAGCTTCTTTGATGCTGGCTGAAAGCAGCATTAGTGTATGGGTATAAGCATACAATTTCAAAGAGGATTTGATGAGATGGCTCCTTAATAAAGCATCAGAAGTATATGCCCCTTAAGACCTGTGACCTTCCTAGCCATAGGCTGTTGACCATGTTTACAGAGTGATCCTCTGCTGATTCTTACTCTGCAATACTCTGAAGAAAACAAAGTTTAAGGTACTCTGTTCTTTTCTGTGCCTTATACTTTTGGCCAGCAAAGGAAAAATATACTTTTGCCACTAAATTGAGACTCTAAGTTCCTTAGAGAAATGGCATTGAAAGCAGATAATGTATGTGCCATAAATTTCATCTTCTTTTCACTGTGTAGGCAGAAAAAAGCATCTGAAAGGTGAGATGGGAACTTCTCCACATCAGGTAGCTGAGTTCTATTCCTTCCTTAGTCCCTGCCAAAAAAAGAAGGAGGAGGAGGAGGAGGAGGAAGAGGAGGAGGAGGAAGAGGAGGAGGAGGAAGAAGTTGTTTAAATGTGAGTAGTATAAAAGGAGAGAGAAAATTAATATCTTGATTGAAGAGGACATAAAGACAGTCAAAACATAATGTTAAATGTAAATAGATGGATGCCTTCTCTCATTAAAGCCACCAAAAATTTAATCTTTAAGATCTAACAAAGTAAAGGTCATTAGTTTGATGTTGGTACCTTGTATATGAGGAGGATGCTAGTCAGCAAGATCAATCAGATTCTTTCCTTAACTGTCTCCAGATTCTTATCTGTGTTTCCTCCAGTTGACTCTTCTGACCCCCAGATACTCTTTTCTCTGGGCTGATTCTTCAGTGACTTTCCCCACCGGTAAATGGGTCTCTTGGTGACTCAGAATGAACTTGAAATACTCTCCAGCATCTATGTGTATCTGTTCAAGAGTGAAACCACTCTCTGTGATTTCCAGTGATGACCCTGGCATGCTCTCAGCTTTCACATCAACCAGGCCATGTGCATGACCCTTGAATTTGAATGCAACGGGGAACATACTGTGTCTTCACAACCCCATGAAGGTGGTGAGCTCTGCAGTGGTATTCCTTGAGGAGCGCATTAAAAAATTTTTCAGTGGATCACACCTCACTTTTCAGAAGAGGGAATGTCCTGTACTCTTCTGGAGCCTATCTGTGGTGAGTTTTGGTTGTTAGGGAAACACTGCCAACAGGATTTAGTGAAGAATTCCAATTAACACCTATCACAAGGCCACTGAAATAAAAACAACATCAAATGAACAAACAACAAAACAAGAACACACAGAGCAGTCCCTGAGCATGAAATGGAACAGGTTTATCTGAAATGATGTTGCTGGGACTATGGCTGGAAGTTTACTGATGTAGATACCAACCAGGTCACAAAGAATTTGCCTTCCACTTGCCTTCCATATGATTTCTGAATGGTGCCTTGCAGATAACCATGGGGCCTTCCTAAACATATCCAATCACATTAGGAAATAAACTTCTGACTCTAGGGAGTTTCTCAGCTGCACAGGGGCATTCCAAGAGTGACCTAAAAATATTACATAAGCCTAGGCTAGACAATCACAATGACTGAGTTACTAGAGACAGATCCTCTGGTGCCTGTCTTCCAGAACACCCAAAGGACACAGAGCTTAGGAAATAAAATACCCAGGATACTATTCCCCTCCACATAGCAAAGATATGTACCAAACAGTAGAGAATATTTGTGTTAAATAAGATCTTAGGTTCTTACCTAAATGAAACAAACATATATACAAATCAGTGCCCAATATCACTACCAATATATGTTCTCTACTTGAGCAGGAAACTCAAAAATACATAAAATTTTTCTCAAGAAATATTGCCTGGCAAGTTATGCTGGTACATTCTGATCACACCAACATTCAAGAGGCAGAAGCCAGAAACAGGAAAATCACCACAACTTTGGAGCCATCCTGCACTTCATAGCAAATAGAGGCCACCCTGGGCTACAGAGTAAGAACCTGTATCAAGTGGAGGAAGAGGGAGATGAATCAATTCATTCATTTACTTAATTACTTTCATTTACTCATTTACTTCCATGGCCATGGCAATCTGTGGATACTCAATCATTGATGTCCATACTCTTCTATCTCCTCAGAGACCACAGACTACACAGCTCTTCTCTAGCCAACTACTCCACCACTCAAAAACGTTACTCAGGTGCCATGTACCATGGAGTCTGTTTAGTGGCCCATGTAGAATCTAGAGGAGATGAGTTTACCTCTTTCATATAGTATGAGCCAGTATAAGCCCCAGCCAGAGAAATCAACTGTAGCTTTAAGTAAATAAAAAAATAAAAGGGCCAGCAAAATGATTTAACAGACCTGAGGACCTAGGACATACATGGTTAAAGGAGAGAAATGACGCCTACATGTTATCTTCTGACTTGCATATATGCCACAACCAAAAAATAACTTTAAACCTGAAACACTGTGGATCCACATTGCTGACAAATGGTGCATCCCGTGCTTCTCTTGGTTCTGAACACACAGCTTGCACACTTTGTAGTGTGTAGGGCCATCACATCACAAAATGCCAACAGCTACAGCCTTCGCAGCTCTGGTACAGATTCAAGACTATTGTATATGATGAACTGCAGGCTTCTCCTGGTACCATTTCCCATTCTTATAGAAATGTAAAGGCTTAATTACGAAAAACAAAGACTTCCCATCCTCATTATTATATACCATTATTATATACCATTATTCCTCAGCATATAATGTCAGATTAATATAATTTAATTTGAATGCTTGGTATCTTAAGAATTTCCATTTGAATCTCAGACTTGAGATTCATTTTATAAAAAAAAAATAATTAAATTAATTTCAGTTGGGATTAGGATAGGATTTCAAATAATTTAAAAAATGACTAGGTATTTTTCTTCCAGTTTATATGATAATGGAGCATCCTTCTCAGCATCTGTGATTATACAATCAAAATATCAATCAACTCTGAAAAATGTTGAAGGTGCTCTGTGTCCTGCATTATCGAATATTCAGCCAAGATGTTTTTCTTTATGCAAAAATAAACCAACATGCTCATCTCATCAGCATGTAAAGTTTTTACTTTTAATGAAGGTAAAATTACATTCATATCAAATAATTGCTTTTAAAATGTATTTTTTTATAATTTATTGTCAGTAAATAAATTACATACATATTTTATATAACCATACATAGGAGCTTACATAAAATTTACTTGGGACAAAAGATGTCATAAGTGGAAAATGTTAAGATTCCCTGCTCTGTTAGATAGCCATCCAGACTTCTCAGAACTTCCAGGGGAGAGGAGGCAGACAAGCAAGAGAAATCATCCTGGGCTGTCAAGTACCAAGCTGCCCCACGTTGGGGGGCCAAAATGTCAGGGACCGCTCTATCAATGTTGGAACCCGCACTGCCAAAAGCTTTGGGGGCTAAATTGTTACAGCCCACACTGCCCTAAGTTGCTCCAGTCCGTGGGCCAGAGTTAAGCAAGAGAGAGAGTGAGAATGGACGTGAAGAATGGAGACCAGACAGATTGTGATTTAATCCCGTTTATTCTTCAGTCTCTCCTCTCCAAGTCCCTAGTTCCTAGTACCAAGTCTCAGGTCCTAATCCTAGTTCTAGATGTAATAAGTCTCAAGTCCTTCTTCTAGTTCTAGTCCTAATTCTCTGTTGCTAGTCTCTTTCCCAGTTCCAAGTTCTTCCAGCTCCAAGTCTCAAGTACCAAGTGTCTAATAATCTCTTCTGTCTGCCTCTCACCTTTTATATGTCTCACTTCTAAGCCATGCCTTTAAGTCACACCTTTAAGTCTTATCTCTACATCTTTAAGTTACACCTTTAAGTCTCGGCTCTAAATCACACCTTTAAGTCTCACACACCCAAGGGAAAATCCTGGGTATCTATAACAAGATGTTATCAGAGTGTGCTCAGCTGTTGTAGGCTATTGTAAACAAGTCTCTTGTCAGGGTATACGGTTCAAGATGGCTACAAGGATGATAGCCACCTTCTGTTGGCTCCCCACACTGGGCATATGTTTTTTTTTTTTTTTTTTTTTTTTTTTTTTTTTTTTTTTTGGAGAATCAAGGAGGTCTTCTTCCAACAAGCAAACATTTTGGAAACACTGTAATGGGTTAGCTTATATTCAGGTATTAATCATGACTAATATGTATTTTTAATAAGCAAGACACAGGTCAGGAAAGGGGTCTGGAGTCAAAGGTAAACTTGTCAGGTGGCTGAGGCAGGGTCACAATGGTCAGATGCAAGGAGGAACCCCAGCATCTATCTGGTAGTTGATAAGTCCAAAACAACATCTAAGAAACCAAACAGGGGTGATGCAGGGCTCTGGTAAGGTCAGGGAACCAGGCTGGGCTTTAATCTGGAGCTGTGATTGCTGATGACAGTGGCCTTTTGGAAGGGAAGAAAGAATGAGCCTTCTAATCTCATAAAACTCAGAATACCTAAAACAAAAGGTCTGAATCCTTGTCTACAAATAAAATACAAACATAAGCTTTGTTTTCAAACGAGCCTTTAAAACAATACAGTAGGGGCAGAAAGCTGAGTTCTATGTAAATCCAATTCTTCCATTAACAAGTTGTGCAACATTGGACAAGCCAAATTTCTCAGGGCCTCAATGTCCTTCCAAAAACTGAGAGGATGGGGCTACACATTTCCAGAGGATTTTGAGCTTTGGAAATGCCCAGATAGCACATAGAAAAAGCTGCAGATACACACATGATGCTGCTGCTGTGTCTGGTCTAAGAGCAAAGTTACATTAACAAGACCCTGGACCTCTCTCTCTTCTTCTGAAGCTGGCTCTGGGAAAGGAGTTCTTCCTCTAAAACCACAACTATTGAAACGACTCCAAAGGGCTGACGCTTAATTCCTGTTTCCTAACCTCCTGCCTGGGGAGTCCAGCCAGACTGATAATGGGGGTACTTCCCCAAGATTCTGACCACAAACTGAAAACCATGCTACCCAAAACCTCTCCAGCAGAAGGTAACTGTAGCCAGAAACAAGAGGCCCAACAGTTGCTGGCAGGTTCACAACTCTGGCTTGGGGATGCACTGGGTTACCTAGCAAGGACTTCCAATTTTCCCAAGAAAAACTATGTTGACTCTGATGAACTCTTGGCTGTGGCTAGCTTCCCCTGTACTCACATTCTTCTTCCCAAGACATCAACTAGCAGACTTTTCGTAAATCTCTGTAAAAGAAAAAAATTGCTCATTCTAAATTCTAAGTGCTATACAATCTTCATCCTTGAATGGGTGACCTTCTGAGTATATACACACCAGGCTCTGTGCCAAGGGTCTGAAACTCCATGCCAAACAATACTGAACACGATCAAGCCCTACAGAACTTCATAATCTATTGTGGAAAACTAAAAACATACAAACAAAAGCAAATGCAACTATCACTCTCATGGAGATGGTATCAAAGAAATGGGATGCACTGTTGATGGAGAATAAAGAGATAAAGGCAAAGGAAACACCTTTGTGTGGTGATTACAAGAGGTTTGCCCATGGCCCTGACATTAAAGCTGAGAACTGGAGGATGGTCATCAGCCAGTTTTACAAACAAGGCCAGCACAGTTGTAGCATTTAAATGCCTGTCTGTGGAGAAGAGGAGGCAGCCCATTTTCTAGGTAAGAGAAGACAAATTGATAGAAAGCTCAACTGATTCTAAGAACTGAACAAAGTTCTCTTCAAGTAAAGTAAAAGTGGAGAAGTAGAAATGAGAGCAAATTTGACAGATCCATGATCACCTGACGACTAATGGAAACCTGGTATTATCTCATAAATATTTTCCTCCTATTAAAGTAAAAGTAGAGAAGTATAAATGAGAGCAAATTTGACAGATCCATGATCACATGACGACTAATGGAAACCTGGTGTTTTCTCATAAATATTTTCCTCCTAAATCTCATAGGAAAGCATCAGGCATTTCAGACAGAGGAGCAATATAATTTTATTTCTATTTTCTGTTTGCTTTTTGGACAATAAACTAAAAATTGGAATAAGTGTGGAAGCAAAAAGGCTGGGTAGAGAACTAGTGCAAGTCAGGGAAGAGATGAGAGAGGCTTGGAAAGTTAGTGTCTTACTGTTCTATTGCTGTGAAGAGACACCACGACCATGGCAACTCTTATAAAAGGAAACATTTAATTAGGCTGGCTTATAGTGTCAGAATTGTAGTTCATTGCCATGGTGTGGAGCATGGGAACACATGGGCAGACACGGTGCTGAAGAAGTAGCTGAGAGTTCTACATCCGTATCCATAGCCAACCGAAGAAAAGAGAGCCAACAGGGCCACACCTTCTAATCCTTCTCAAGCAGTGTCACTCCCTGATGACTAAACATTCAAATACATGAGCCTATGAAGGTCATTCTTATTCAAACCACCACATTCCATCCCCTGGTCACCATAGGCAAATAACCATATAATATTGTAAAAATACATTCAGGCCAACTTTAAAGGTCCCCATAGGTTATTATAGTCTCAACATAGTTTAAAAGTCGTCCAAAGTTCAAAGTGTTTTCTAAGACTTATAGCAATTTCTTAACTCTATTCCCCTGTAAAATAAAAATAAAAAAGCAGAGCCCATACTGCTAACATACAATGACACAGGATATATATTACTGTTTCAAAAGAGAGAACAGGAACCTGCCAAAGCAAGACCTAAAACCAGTAGGGCAAACTCTAAACTCTGTATCTCCATATCTGATATCAAAACACCCATGAGATCTCCAATTCCTTTTAGCCTTGTTGCCTGCAACACATTTCTTTCTCTTGGTCTGGTTCCCCTCCCAGTACACAGCTCGCCTTGGCTGGTATCTCACAACTATGGTGTCTCCAGCATCTTTGGGTCTCCAGTAAAATCCAGGCTTCACTTTTACAGATTTGCAAAATGGCCTTTCTGGGCCTCCATACAGGTACACCTCTGACACATACCTGGCCTCAGCAGCTATCCTTAGAGGTAGACAGAGATTATACAACCCCTTCCTTTTATCATTTATTCTAAAGACAGAACCATGTAATAGCAATAAACAAACAAATACATACCTGAATAAAACCAGAACTGCATTCTTGCTACCCACTTCTATCTTTGTGTGATGATAAACCATGACCAAGGCAACCCTTATAAAAGAAAACATTTCATTGGGGCTTGCTTACAGCCTCTTGTGTCACACTTCTTACCCATCATACTTACTGTCTGCCTAAAATCCCCTCTGTAACCATTTGGGGTTTTCTACTTCTGCCCTTCCTCTGATATAATGACATGGATACCAGGTGTATTTATTGAAAACTTTAGGCACAAAGCTGTGAAGGTTCTGAGCTTTTCTAATCTGACTATACTAGCCCGGCCTACTTGGCCCTTAACCTGACATCTGGGTCTCCTCAAGCCCACTCTCTTCTGGTGACTACTACTCTTGTGCCCAGGTATTGGCTATTTAGCTCTTTATTAATCAATCAGAGGTGACAGAAAACATTTTTTACATAACATTGAGGCAGGAGCTTGACAATGCTAATGTCTGGACTTCAACCAGATCTCCGGGCACAGTAAGCAGCATCTGATACACAGTGCACAGCAGCATCCCCTAGCACTCCTCCCTGTTAGTCATATCTAAGGACTTAAGCCTGACCCTGGAGTCCGGGAGGTGTGAGCAAATAAACTGTCAAATTCAGAAACCTAGGGATAAGGTGCTATACTCCAGCCACCAAGTAGCTGTTAGCCAGACAAGTGGAGTTCAGAGAGGACTCGCCAGCTCTTCTGTCCTCATCTGCAGAAAGGCAAAGTCTGCTATACAACCCAAGGTCTGAGCCTGCTTGCTCCAAGCCTATTTCACTTCATCCTCATCCTGTTCCTCACTGCCAGTTGGAAGGGAGGATTTTCAGAAGTCTGTGGACAAAATAACCACAGAGTTGACTAATTAAATGGTACGCGTGATTTAAACAGAAGCCAAGCTTAGAGACATGGAGGATTAGGTGAAGTCTACTTTTATGGAATGCACACTGTTCAGAAAGTATACTGGAGCCTCTAGCACTTTAAAACACACTAAGTCTTGTCTAAAATACCATAGACTCAAAATACCTTACATATTTTTATCAGTAAAAGAGAAGTTCTCCAACTAACTATGGCCTTTAAATCTGGCCCACATTCTTACATAACACAGATGCTACCAAGGCATTCCTGGCAAGTGTTCAAATCAGGAATTGCAGCAGAATTACAAACAGAATAAAACGAGACACTGAAGAGGAAGTGACTTTTCCATAGTCACCATCCATAAAAGACTGAGACCATCTGCTGAGCTTGTACATTTAACCATGGTCACATGGCCATATGCTGCAAGTATACAGCATATATATATTTACTGTTCCCTCTTCCAGAGCAGACATTACTGGTCTATTACAGAATAATCCAACTGAGTTTACCAATCCATTGTTCTGGAGCTCTACCAGTTGATGAGTATATTGGCAATAGAAAGGAAGTCTTTCTGTTTTTCACATCCTAGACTTTCATTTCCTTTGCTTTCTCTGCTCTCTGTGAACCATGTCTCTCTGTTTACCTTCAGAGACCAGTTCAACTTTGATTCTGGCCGTCTACACTGGAAAGTTATTCTTAGTCTATTGCAGGTTTGATATTGGCTGAAACTTAGCCCCAGACCCCTATTTCCCTTTTCCCAGTCTTGTTCCCATCCATCTTTCCCCATCATGAGCTAACTCTATAATTTAGTATCAAGGAACAGACAAGGAAAAGTAGAAAGCAGAGGCATTATGAGGTGTTGGTATCATTTCATTAGAGTCTTAAACTGTGAGCTATCAAGAAAATTTTCTGTGTGGACAGTCTAGCAACAGAACTTCAGACATGGCCTCACATTCTAATGACCTTGGTTAGGAGCATGATAACTAATGATGCTCAAGATTTCACTCTAAAGTGGAGAATGCAAAACCCACCTTCATTTCAGATTCCTGTTGTATAATGAAGAAGGCAGACTGTGGGGGTTGCAATAATGCAGGGTTACTAACAATATAGTGGTGAAAAGTCACTTGGGCCTCTCTGAGCCATAGTTGATCTATGAAAGATACTAGTTAATTTAAGACCTCTCAACCCCACCTGTTCAACACTCTGCAGCAAGTTTACTCTTGGTTGAGGAGTCCTATCCACATCTGCATTTCCCTCTGGCAGTCACTGGCAGTGCCACACAGGCACTTGCTGAGGTGTCTTTAGTCTCCATGTGTTATATGACATTTATCATTTCTTTTCTGCCTCAGTTTCCTATCTTGCCCACTGTTACCAGGGACCCAGGAGGTCCAGTCAACAGTTTTAATATCATTCTCCACCTTCACTTCCTGACTCCCAGCTACAGGACCAAAAAAAAAAAAAAAAAAAAAAAAAAAAATCAGTCTCCTTGTGTCAAAGTGTTTTGTTGGAGTTGCACAGCTTGGACTAAAACCAGTCACTCATTCCTAGCCCAACATCTGCTGAGTTTCATCTTGGAAGCTTGAATCTACCCTTTTACAAGGACTATGGAAATCTGCTAGAGAAGGAAGCTACTGAGCCTATGAGCTCTGAGCTCACATGAAGACATCTCTGGCTCAAGAAGTACAAGCAGAAAGATAACATTTTCACTAGAAACAAACAACGAAAAAATTTTCCCTTCACCACAAACACTTTCTCTACAGTTTTGCTCAGGATGAGACCCTTGTTAGTTAGGTCCTTTATATGCTTTCCCAACAGAAAACTAAAGGCTTACTCTGTAGCATCCTGGGGTTGGTGTGTTCAGGAAGAGTGTGAGCTTTTGCAGCTCAGCTCCACATCTGCCCAACCTTCTAAACTTTAGCCCCCTTATTTGTGATTTTATGTTATTTATTTTCCTGGTTTTAGTTACTTGAAAGATGACTCAGTCAGTGAAATGCTCGATTCACAAGCAGGAGGAGCTGAGTTCTAATTCTAGGTCACACGGAAATCCAGACAGGGTAGCACTTGCTTGTGACCAAGAACCGGGAAGACGGAGATGGGGAGTTCCTGTGGCTCAGTGGCCTGACAGACTAGCTTAATTAGTGAGCTGCAGATCCCAGGGAAATACCCTGTCTTTAAAAGACAGGAAGAGGAGGAGGAGGAGGAGGAAGAGGAGAAGGAAGAAGAAGAGGAGGAGGAGGATTGGAGGAGAAGGAGGAGAGACAGAGAGAGAGAGAGAGAGAGAGAGAGAGAGAGAGGACTGCTTCTCAGCTTGACTTCTGACATACACAGATACATACACACTATTTTTAAATGTTTTTTTTTTTAACAAGAATTAAAAATAATAACGCACATGAAGGCCTTCCTTGGTTGGTATTGGAGCCCATGAAGGACCTCCTCCCCAGAAGACAGTACTTAATTCTAGGTTTTCTACCAGACACAGAAAACATCTTTCTAAGTGCTAACACTGTTGGAACTGTTGGAACTCAGCAGATGCCTTATCTCAGACAAACCACTAGAAACCCCCAAAGACTGTATGTTTTTCTCTTGATATGTGCAATAGCTCAGTTTGCAAGATTCTGCCTTAAGTGAGCCCAACAAAGGAATCATGCTACTTATAGAGGAAAACTCAGCAGTCACACCCCAAGAAACAGAGGCAATTTTACTTTTCCTTATGAAATGAGAGCCAGGATGAAACAGGTTTAGGCAGTTAGAAAGCCCAAGCCCCCGAGCTATATACACAGCTACCTTTGATTTTATAAGCATATCTCAAAGCTAAGTCCTTTTCTTTCTGTTTGTTGTGTTTCTGAGACAGTGTCAAAATATAGCCTTGGCTGACCTGGAACATACTCTGTAGACCAGGCTGGTCTTGAACTCAGCAGAGACCCTATCTGCCTCCTGAGTGCTGGCATTAAAAGCATGGACCAACACTCCCTGGCCTTAATGCATTCTTTAAAACAAGTTCACTGTTAGAAGAGAATCATGGAGAAGGTGATGCTGTTTTTTGGAGAAGTCTGTTATAGAATTTAAATTGTGACTATTATTTTAATGACATTTTCTATAAATTTGTTTGCTATATAAAAATAGATACTCTTAGGTGGACAGTGGTGGTGCTTGTCTTTAACCCCAGCCCTGGCGAGGCAGAGGCCGGTAAATCTCTGAATTAGAGGCCAGCTTGGTCTACAGAGTGAGTTCCAGGACAGCAAGGGCTACACAGAGAAACAAAATAAAACAAAACCTTAATAAATAAACAAGCAAGCAAACAAACCAAAAAAAAGAAAAAAAAAAAAACCCACATTTTTATTTAGATTGCCCTTTCTGGTCCTGCAAACAGCAAAAGAGAAAGTGTTTGTGGTCACAGTCAGTGGGCCAGGATGCTTGTTTCTCCACAGGGTATATGATTTGATATAGAAAAGTGATAACTGAGCATACCACATCCCAACATCTAGGGGGAACATTTGGATAAAGCTTTTAGTTTTATTTGATGAATTAATATTTTGTGCTGGAATGTGACAAAATTCAAGGGACCTATATTTTTTTCTTAATTTGGCAAAAGTTTAAAAGACTAATAAATATAAGCCAAAATAGACTCTTTTTCCCCTTAAGTTGCTTTTGATCAAAGCATAGGAAAGTAATTAATATGGGCATATTAGAACATAGGCAAGAGAGTATAAAGAAGGTGAATACTGTGGGCAGAAAGGCTTAAACAAGCAGTGAGGGAGGACTCATGCATATGTGCATATATACATACATGCATATGTGCATATATGCATACAGGCATTTGTACATATATACATACATGCATGCATAATCTATACATGTATACATCTACATATCTACACATATATATACATATATACACATATGCATATATAGAGAAATTGAACACATAAAAAAGTGAGAAATGAAATAAAAAATGAAATGTTGCTTTTAAGAGAAAGTTAACAATTGTGCATATCCTCATTCTCATTTACTTAGTTATGTACTTCTCTAAAAAGTAAGATTCCATTTGTACGAATGGTGTTGAATTCTTAAAAATGAATACTGTATTAATTTCTCTTCCCATTGCTACTTGTACTGGAGATAAAGTGTCATAATAGCTGCTTTAACTTGGTAGAAGGGGAGGAATGTCTCATTAAAAATTTGGCTGAGCCTCTTCTGTTAAGACTTATTTATAGACATACGTTCACCACAATCAACAGCTCCTGCTAAGAAGACATGTATATATTCCTTCTCCATAGCAAGAACATGACAAGATAAATGGCTCCTCCTTTTATACTACACACAATGAATGCTGGGTAGGAGGCATCTGCTGTGCTCAGATACAAGATGAGAGAGACAATGCCACTTATTAATTTCATGAATCATGAGTCAAAACCAAGGGACAAACTTTGGGTCACACTAAAGTTGGGAATAAAGAGTCAACAGGATTCACCTTCCACTGAATGGAAGTTGCTGTCTTCTAGAAGAGTCTTCATATAACTATGGTAGCCTGTGAGATTCTTTCAAAAAACTAGACAATGTGGGGTTGGGAAGATGGCTCAGCTAGTAAAGAGCTTGCTGTGTATGCATGAAGAACTGAGTCTAGATCCCTAGCACTCATGAGAAAAATCTATGTATACCAGTGTGCACCTGTAACCCAGTGCTGGAAAGCTGAAGATGGAGGGATTCCTGGAAATTGTCGGCTAGCCAGTCTACATGTATCTGCAAGCTCCAGGTTCGGTGAAAGGCGCTGTCTTGATGACGATGATGACGACGATGACGACGATGACGACAACGATGACGACAACGACGAGGCGGAGGAATGGAGAGCAATCGAGGAAGAAGACACCCAACACTAATTTCCATCTTCTTCACTCAAATGCAAACATGCACACACACACACACACCACACATACACACACACACACACATACACACACACACACACACACACACACACACACATACACACACACACACACACACCACACCCTAAACAATAGCAACAAAAACAGCTAGGTCAATGTTGGTGGTATCTGAACTCTTTGGCTTTGAGTTTGTGAAGTGCAGTGACTGTGGTTCATGAACACTAATATTTTGCTGGAAAAATTAGCATCAAACATAAAAACTAATGTTTCTTTTCTTCTTGAGTGTATTACTGGCTAAGTGACCCTAGTCATTAAGCAGGAAGAATCACACTGGGGAGAACACTGGGGGAAACACATACAACAGAACACAGAAACACAGAGAGCCAGTGATTTAATTATTTCTCATATTCCCTTCTCCTTTGTAGTTAATTAGACAACACCCCTTTCTTCACCTTATCTCTCTGTTGAGGTCATATCAACTATTATCTGCCCTCTAGTTTATTTAAAACCACCTGAATAATTCATTATACAAAGAAGCTTATCATCTTTCTTCTATGTCCCATTACTCAAGAATAATTAGCAATGAAAAATTTCAAACCCACAGTATGATAGAGAGGTAAACAAAACCACCCAGATTTAACAACGGTTAGCCCTCTTTCAGAGTTGCTTAATACATTTTTAATAAAGCTCTCCGCCACCTCTGGCACATTTACCAAAATATTTGGTCTTCTGTACATATTCTTGTATGTGTGTGAGGTATTTCCCTGGAGTGGGTACTTTATCAGTCAGCTAATGGTCTTTACTGTTCCAGTATAGTTCACTCCAGAGGGCAGGGCATGAAGTCAAGAGTCTTATATTTGCAGTATGGCTTTGAGCAACACAGACCCAAGCTCCAACTCCTGCTTTCTAGCTGAGAAAATGCAGAGAACTGTTTATGCCTATTTCCTCATTTACAAAGAAATTCAGGGATGAAGTAAGCAAAGCCTTAGACAGTGTGGAGGACATGGTGAGGGGTCATTAGCAGCGTGTGTGCCTGTTGTAGAAGCTGAGCACGCCTCAGAAAGTCCTAGCCAGTACAGCTGAAGTTGTGCTAGCCAAGAATCAGTTCCTTACATGGAAATTCATGAAAATATTAACCTAGTAAAATGGCAGTCTGGTGTGTAATTTATTATTTTTGTTATTATTTATTAAACCTGCAGGTGACTTTTCTCCATGCCTCTGATTTCCAAATGAATGTGATTTTATAGTGTTTTGTTGTTATTGGTGGTTGTTGGTGGTTGTTGTGGTGGTAGTGGTGGCTATTAGTGGTGGTTGTTGTTGTTGGCGGTGGTGTTTATTGTTGGTTGTTGTTGGTGGTTGTTGTTGTTGATGATGATGGTAGGTGGTTATTTTGGGTGGTGGTAGTGGTGTGTGTGTGTGGTGATGGTAGTGGTGGTGGTGGTTGCTGGTGCATCTGTGTGTGATATGCATGATGTGTGTGTGTGTGTGTGTGTGGTGTGTGTTTATATGTTTACTCATTGTGTATTCACCAGTAGAGGCTAGAGGTCAATTTGGACTGTTGTTATCGAGGGGCTGTCCACCTTATTTTTGAGACTGAGCCTCTTATTGGCCTGGATCTCACTCATTATGCTAGACTGGGGTCTGCCTGTCTCTGCCTCCCCAATTCCAGGATGACAAGTACATGCTACCATGTCCATCTGATTTATGTTGGCTCTAGGGATCAAGTTTTCATGTTTACAAGGAGGACACTTATCAACCGAGGTATCTCTCAGCCCAGAGCTGTACAGATTTAAAGCACTCAAGTTTATGCAAAGTCTAGTGAAGCCATCAGATAAGGAAAGGTCTGGCCATAGGCATGGAGAGAAGCCTTCAGGAACACAGGCACTATTCAACCGTCTTTATTTCTGTGTCTTCTCTCTTTCCTAGCCTTAGGCTCATCTTTTATTCATCATTAAAGCATATTACTTTTGAAAGAATATATTTTCTAAATTCAGTAGCTCTCAACAATAGTTACACTTCAAATATTATATGTAATGTTTACAGATGCTTGCACACGCATACAGAGGACATGCACATGTACACGCACACACACACACACACACACACACACACACACACACACAACCACAGCCTCATTCATCCAAGGCATTCTACATCTCTGGAACTGATGGGGTAGGAGGTGAGCGGTGAGAGGGGATGATAGCTAATGTTTTACCAAGGCGGGTTTATAAACCTAAGATGGAAAACCACATTGGATAAACTACTTGTGGGATCTTAAAATTTATATTTGGGGATTAAGTGGGAAATCTCCTGTTTAAAAGGAGTAGCTTTGTAAGTGGCATGATGCTAGTCTAAGTTTTCTGCTGAAAACTACATCTTCCATAGGAATGAAGCATACCATGGTCCAGCCAAACACTGTTTAAATCAAAACACATGGCCACAGCTGGGACCAGAGCATTAGGACCACCTAGCCGGATTCCATTGGAATGAGTCTGTGTGACACCACGCCAACATGATTGTAAACAATCTCCCTAAAGAAGTTAAATGAAGAAGAGCCAAAAACCCAACCAATCAAACAGCAACTCAAACTTCCATTGGATTTAACACAGTTTTCCATTAAAAAAAAAAACTTACACAGTGTACACACCACAAAGCCTTATGAACAAACACCACCAAGTATTAGAAACTGAAACCTGAAGACACTGACATGAAGCCCCTACTTTCCTTGACCAATGCTTCCAATTTTTCTTTCTCTTCCCTCACTTTTAATCCCCAGGAGTTATGTCTCATCTCTGGTACCAAAGCAGGCACGTGTTTACTGACTGAAGTCACAAGCCACATGCATCTGCAGCTAGAGACCTTTTTAAATCATGCTTCTCTTTTATTTATTATAGTTTCCATGGCAAGAGGAAAATAAAGGGAAACTATGTTTAACAGCAAAGACAATAAAAGAAGCCACAGATCTAAAACAGGCAACAGTAGAGTGTAAGCTAGCTTTCCTTATGTGGATAATGCTGTGTAGCTTACACCAACCAGATGGTTAATGCTGTCTCTGGGGAAGAATAAATGTAACTCATGATCAAAAGTTACCCTTAGGACAGACTGAGGGAGAGCCTGGACTTTGTTTTAGGCTTCTGTTGCCAAGATTTCCATTCAATGGACCTCAAGAAACCATAGGAGCCAACAGGGATTTCAAAACCACTAATTTAACAATTAGGTTCTAGCCCAGGTCAGAAGCTGGGTGATTTTTTTCATCAAACAGGTACCTTGAATTCTGGTGACCAAAAGATTACACCTGCTCTGTCCCTTGGGCTGGAGTGACAGGTCATGCTCTAGAATAACCTGGATAGTGAAGTTGTTTCATGTCTATAGCAGACAATTTCAAATCTGTGTTCTTCCCCTTCTGAGAAATCTGGAACATCACCTTTCATTAGTGAGATAGCAGTGTACTTCCTCAGTCTTTATTTTGTCACCTTGCATTCAAGTGTCTTGGCCCATATCAGTCACAATCTTTTGATGTCCCTCTTTATAAAGGCACCACATACCAAGTAGTACACATTCTTGCCGCCATCAAACACTGGGGTGGCAGTCTCCTGGATCCACCTACAACTTCACCCTCCTCACAATACCCCAGAGACCAGGGACTGGAAGAAACAGCAAGAGTGGTGGCTTCTAGTAATTTGTTTCATTTTATTTTTTTAAGGGAGGGAATTCCCTCAGCGGACTTACCTAACTCTAAAATGGTCTTGACGTTAGATTCGCCCTACATTCTTCATGGTGGTACTTTTCACACTTTTTATAGCAGTAGCTTCTTCTCTGTCTAAAACATCAAGGGAAACCCCCAGATTCTTTAACTCACCCACATCTCTGTATGCTTTCTGAGGCGATTAATGCTTAAAGCCACATCCTAATTCGAAGGAAAGCGGCAGACAGACCAACTGGAAGAAAACACCACTTATTTCCCAGCCTCTCTAGGCTCAGTGATGTAAAAAGGGTAATTAGTTGATAAAAATCTTTAAAATCTTATAACTTCTAGTCCCTGAGAACCAAGAAGCAAAAGACATTTGTGTGTGTGTGTGTGCGCGCGCGCGCACTCATGTGCGTGTGCCTGTGTCTGTGTCTCTCTGTGTGTGTGTGTGTGTGTGTGTGTGTGTGTGTGTGCGCGCCCACACGTGTGCGTGTGTCTGTGTCTCTGTGTGTGTGTATGCATCTGTGTGTTTGTTGCAGGCATTGATTTTCTCCTTCTACAATGTGGGTTCAGAGATCACAAGCACCATTATTCACTGAGCTACATGGACAGCCCAGAAGAGACCCTCGATGGAACACACTAAAGAAAACAAGATACATTCTGGGGAGGAGGAGCTGTCCCTGACCTGGGAGCCATCTCACCAGTAAGGTCAGCAGCTATTCAGATAAAGGCCCAGTTCTCCTCTGCTTAAACTTGAACCTGTGGATGGGTTTTATCCTAAGGGTGATGTTGAATTCCTTCTTCCTTGTCCTGGGGATTCAGAGAGCAACACTTCAAACCCCAAACGTTTTATAGAGATCGAGTTAATTTGAGGAGTTCAAGGGAGTTCAGAAGGAGAGGAGGACAGAGGGGAAGACGAGAAGGAAGCAAATAGAAACCATGAGGCTTACCTCTGTCTAGCAGGGCAGATGGTGGGGACTGTGCAGATGATATAGAAACATGGCTGAAAATTACTGCCTGGCTGGCCAAGCCAGCATCATTGTCCTACTGACCTTCTGAATATACAACCTGCTATGGAGATTTTTCTTTTCCTTTCTTTTCTTTTCTTTCTCCTCTCCCTCCCTTCCTTCTCTCCCTCCTTCCATCCTCCTTTCTTTTTCTTTCTTTTTTAATTCTTTACAAGAGTCCATCTTGCTTCTTAAATTTTTAACTTATATTTGTGTGCCTGCATGTGTGTGGCTGTGTGTGAGTATGCATGTGAGTAAGATCCCCCTCAGAAGCCAGGAGAGCGGAAGATTTTGTTAGATTCCTTAGAATTAGTGCTACATGTGGCTGTGAACTGCCAAGAGGGTGCACACTGGGCTCCTCTGAAAGAGCAGTAAGTATTCTGAACTCCTAAGCCATTTCTCCAAGCCTCCAAAATATTGCCACCGCCTCCTCCTCCTCCTCCTCCTCCTCCTCCTCCTTCTCCTCCTCCTCCTCCTCCTCCTCCTCCTCCTCCTCCTCCTTTTTAATGACAGAGTATCTAGTTCAGGCAGGCTGGCCTTGAACTTGCTAGGTAGTCAAGGATGACCTTGAATACTGATCCTTCTCAGTGATCACCTCCCCAGTGTTGGGATTACAAGTGTGCACCAGCATGCCTAGTTAATGCTGAGGATGAAACAAGCCTCTACAAACAGATCATCAGCCTCAGGTTCAGATCTTTCTATTTTTATTGCTTTAGCTCAGATGGTGAATGTATCTGTTCCCCCTAGGAAGCTTCCCTGGGTCACTATACAGCTACCAACCACCTTATCAAAGTAAAGGTTCATGACCAGTATCTACTGATTATCTAAAACTTTACCCTTTGAAATTTACTTTGGTATTCATGAATTTACATGTTGACAATACAATGCTGCTGTTGGCTTTTGCTCTTGCTCTATTGACTAGGTTGGATTTGAACTCATGATCTTTGTACTTCAGCCTCCTGAATGCTTGCACATCTGGTTGTATGCTTTGTTTCATTTGCTTTGTTTTGCTTTGAGGAATGTTCTCATTCTGTAGCCCAGGCTGGCCTAGAATTCACTATATATTTCAAGCTGGACTAGAACTCAGTGTGTAGCACATGCTGGCCTTGGTTTTGTCACCTCCTGGCCTGTTTGTGTATTGAGGTGCTCTGAGGTAGGAATATAGTAGTCGAGGAGGAGCAGATGACGCAGCTGAAACTGGGAGAAAAGACTGGCCTCCAGGGAGTTCTCAAAACAGCCACCATCCTGACCTGGAACCTGAGTCTCCTAGAAGCAAGGACCTTTCAACTGAGCATGAATTCCAGTAGAGCAGGATCTTGGTGGAGGAAGAACAACACCCCTGCTCACTGTAAAACCAGGTCCATTAAGAATCTGCAAACCAGGGGGCTGGAGAGATGGCTCAGCTCTTAAGAATACTGACTGTTCTTCCAGAGGTCCTGAGGTCAATTCCCAGCAACCACATGGTGGCTCACAGTTATGTATAATCAGTTCTGATGCCCTCTTCTGGAGGTGTACATGCAAACAAAGCACCCATATGTAAAACAAATAAATCTTAAAAAAAAAAAAAAAAAAAAAAAAAAAAAAAAAAAAAAAAAAAAAAAAAAAGGAATCTGTAGATCAAACAACTCTACGTGGAAGGTAACTTGCCAGGCACCTGGAAAGGGCAGTGACTGGAACTTATAATTCTGACTCTAAGTCTATTGTGCTGGGGACCACATCCTGAATGGGACTTCTTGGCCACTCTCACATTACCATTGAGGAGTTTAATAGAAATAACAATACTCAGTATCATTTAGTTTTGTGCCCTCAGGCATTTCCATCATTAATCCTTTGGCATCAGGGTGGAGCTGCTAGGCACAACACCGTATAACTCTGGTTGTGGTTGCCCTTACGCAATCTAGCAGACTTATAAGGCAACACCATCTTTGGGGGAAAACCAGAAAGGCAGTAGTGCTTGATCCAGCTCTGTCTGCTGGTAGGCACTGGCATGTACTGTTGCTAATGCAGAAGGAATTCCAGACATTAACATTTTCTTTGATCCTCTTAACAGAAATACTATTGTACTTATGGAAGCACCATGCTTCCTGAGCTGAAAACCACTGCACAACAAGCGGTGCAGTTTTTGTTACTGTGCCACTGATTTTTTTATTTTTTACTTTATTTTGTAATCCAAATGTTACAAATCATCCCTCCTAACATCTGAGCTTTAAAAAAAAAATCCATTTTCTTTTCTCAAATAATCTGTTCTTTACCTGGGTTTATTTGTGCCAGAACCTGATGAATTCTCAAGGCAAGGCATGGTTTCTCTCAGAAGGCAGCACTCCCTCGGTGTGAGTTTGGCAACAGTGTCTCCTTTGAGGACTTCCTGTCTGCTTGTCCTTTGTCACAGCTTTGACCACAGCTGAGTCACTCTTGGTCAGATACCCAGCACTCAGCCTTCACAGGCAAGAGGCCCGTTTTCTTGCCTATCTTCTCTGTCATGGACCAGTGAGCACTCTTAACGTTTTGCTTTCTTTTGGAGTGGAGCTTAAAGACAATGTTCATCCCAGTTTTTGGCCATTCATTTTAGTTCTGAGTAATGTCAGAGATTTCACTTAAACCCCAGTTCAGGAGCTACCACATTCTAGGCCTTTCCCTGGGCCTAGAATTTAGCTGGAGATGCTAAATGAAGAACCACGATCCACTCTCAGGAAGCTCACAACATAGCACACAAGAGAGCTGATAAGGGCGGAAAAGTGGCTCAGCTGGTAAAGTGCTTGCCATGCAAGCCCAAGGACCTGGGTCTGAATCCCAGAACCCATATAAAAGCCAGACATGGCAGCCCACATCTGCAATCAGAATGCTATGGGAGCTGGAGACAGGTGGATCTGAGTTTACAGGCCACTCAACCTACCAGTGAGACCCTGTTTAAATAAAAAGAGGTGGCCTAAAAAATGATGAAAAGCAATTGAGAAAGACATTGGATGTTAACCTCTAACCTCCACATCCAAATAAATGCCCCTGTATGCATATGTGCACACATGAACATGTACACTCACATGTGTAACACACATATACACACACATGCACACATGTTATGCTTAAATACAGCAGAAGTGCAATAAAGAAAGGTAAACATAGAGTTAGTTATATAGGCAGAGGAATGTCTGATCCCACTAGAAAATACCAGAAAAAAAAAAAAAACAAACAAAACAAAGCCAAAAGGGGTTATAATTGACCAGAACCTAAAGGTAGAAGTCCTGGGGCTGGAGCACAGGTGCAAACAGTGGGTGGGCTGATGCAGCAGAGGAGCACAGTTAAGTCGAAGCCAGGTCATGAAGGGCTTTATTCTTTGGCCATAGGAATTTGAAGTTTATCTTAAAGCAAAAGGAACTAGCCTAAGTAAGAAACACCAGAGTTCTATCATAGTGTGATGTGCTGGTTAATATTTTCAACTTGATACAAACTACAGTCATATGGGAAAAGGGAACCTCCATCACTGTCCTATAGACCCACGTATAAGGCATTTTCTTGATTAATGATTGATGATTGATGTGGGATATGTGAGGACCCAGCTACTGGGTGAGTAGGGTAAGTACCATCCCTAGACAGGTGGGGTCCTGGATGGTATAAGAAAGCAGGCTGAACCAGACATAAGGAATAGGCCAGTGGGCAGTTCTCCTCCATGGCTTCTGCTTCAGCTCCTGCCTTGAGTTCCTGTCCTGATTTCTCTTCATGATGGTCTAGAAACTGTAGAGCTGAAATAAAATTTTTCCCTCCCCCAAGTTGCATATGGTCATGGTGTTTATCACAATAACAGAAAGAAAACTAGAATGCTTGGTATTGTGACTGAAGGACAAAGCACCCCTGTCAAGTTGACTAAAGCACAATTGGGAGTCCCTATTAGCACCATCTTGCACTGCTTCTTGACCTCAATGACAGCAGCCTAGCACAGGGAGAGCTTGAACAGACTGGTTGAAACTTGATGCCAATTCATGGAGTCACCCGACATCCTCAGGAGACAGAGCACTGACCTCCAAGTTCTCAAAGAGCTATGCTTACCTGGTCTGGTGGTGTGCAGAGAAGAGGTTCCTGGGAAGAGGAGGCAGAAGACTCAGAAGATCCAGGTCAATCTTGTCTACACTGTGAGTCTGAAGCCAGACTGGGCTCTATGAGAGCCTGTCACAAGGAAAAACAACAAGAGCTGTGCTAGTTCTGTGTTGTCATCTACAGGAGGTCAAAGGGCAGTGTCCACCCTGGAAGTTTCCTGGGACAAGATCATTTGTACAAGGTCATGGAATGAGGGACCCAGATAATGAAGACCACTGTAACTGATACTTGTAGATGGTACAACATATAGAACAGATCACATATAGGACGCTAGGGAAGATATGGGAGACAAGGTACAAAGATCACCATAGCCAAGGGCTCTCCGTTTCATGACAGCATCCAGCATTGCTGCACCGGATATTACACCATTTCTAAATTGGAGAAGCTGAAGTCAAAAGACATACATTCAGCTCCCTAAGCTCATGAACTCAATGGCAACTTCATAAAACAATCACTAGCTTTTTCTTCCCATGTCTTCTTTAGGTCCAATAGTTGCTGGCCTGACATTTTCCTTTTCAGATCACCAAGTTAAGGATGCTTTCAAATGGAAATTCATTACAAAACAAACAAACAAAAAATGCAAACCACCACCCATAACTCCAAGCCATGCTCTAAGCACACCCCATTGTGATTTGTAACTGTGGCAGAGCTCAGGGGGATCTGAGTGCTTAAGGCTTCTTCTCATAGGCCATGTGGCAGTCACTCAGGCTGGCAGCTGGACTCCTAGTGGTTCCCCCAAGTACTCTTTTTATATGTTCCTCTAGCTCTTAGTCTCACCATTTTCCGCGAGAAATGCTAGTTAATAATTAACATTCATATAAATAAAAATAAATGTCAAATTAATTAACAGTAACAGGATTTAGGGGTGTGTGGTCCTTTCATCAGATTTCACAGCACGATGGCCTCCCTGCTCCTCAGCAACCCAGAGTCTTTCCCCTCACATATGCTCATGAAGTGGACTTTTTAGGGATTTAAAGGGAATTTAAAGCTTTCATTCATGTTAAGTTTCATTAGTGACTTCACTAGCCAGGATGTATCACAGGGACTACAAAAGCAATTTCAAAACTACTTGTTCAGTCACACTGCCCAGGTCACTCTCAGGGTAAGGAGTCTTACCCTGCTTCTGTCTTGTTACTCTATTTGGCATGTACTACATCCCCACACCCCGCCCACTTTGTTTTGTGTGTTGGGGGAGGGACTGCACTTGTGGGCAGAGGTCAATGTTGGTTGGCCTCCTGTATGGCTCTCCACCTTATTTTTTGAGGTAGTATTTCACTGACCTTGAAGCTCAGTTCAGCTCTGCTGACTGGCCAGTGAGCCCTCAGAACCCTCCTATTTCCATTCCCCAGTTCTTGAATCCCAGGTGTGTGTACAGCTATGCCCAGCTTTTTTACGTGACTGTTGGAGAAATAAAATTAAGACTACATTTTATAGACTGAGTAATTTACCCAACCCATGCCTACATGCCCATGCTAGCTTATAGCCCTATTCCTCACATGGATCCAGTTTCTATTTTATAGTTAGGAGACAAGCTCAGGATTCTGTGTTTTGAATACAGGTTGGACGTGGCATTCGCATTTCTGAAAACATCCAAGACTGTTTCTTTTTGGAGACAGGGTCTCACTATGTAACCCTGGCTGCCCTTAAACTTTCTATGTAGACCAGACTTGTCTCAAACTAATAGAAAGCCACCTGTCTCTGCCTTGAAAATGCTAGGACCAAAGGCATGTGCCATCAAGCCCAGCCCCATGCAAGACAATTTTTTAAGCAACACTGAAAACTATCTAAAGGGTAGTTTCTAAGTACCTTCCTCTGAATATTTTCATGATGAAAATTCTCTCTTGAGAAAACAAAAGCAAACAGTATCCTTATTTTGTATCTTTCAACTTTAGATGGCCGTGTATCAATTTTAAACAATTATGGAAGCCACTGTTTTGTGTGTGTGTGTGTGTGTGTTGGACAAAATCCACACCAACACAAGAGCCAGTCATGCTTTGCTCCTGAGCATTATTAAACAATGACATAAAAATGTGGGCTGCTGCTTTAAAAACAAATTCTCCCCCTGAGTCACTAGCTAGCCTCAACCGAAGGCCTCGGGGTTCCAGCTAAGCAGCCACAGCCCTTCACATTCAGTTCTGCTTCCTTGGTGGTTTCTGTACCTAACTTCTCATTAGGAACTGAAATTGGATGGACTTTTACTTCTGTAGGATAATAGTGATGCTAACAAACACAGCCTGTGCCAACCATAACAGAACATGCAACTGGGCCTCAGGACCTGCTATACAGAACCCTTTCCAGGTCAATCCCTTCCCACTGTATGTGCAAGCATTAAGACCAGAAGAAGAAAGAGTCTGCCATTAACAGGGCTCCTCCCTCAAATCCTCTAAGTGCACTATGGTGAGTGAGCCTGGATGGAAGGACTCCATTCCTAAGTGTGGTTGCCCCACAAGACTCTCTGCAGAATTTGGCTTTTGTTTTGAAAGGTAGTTCTATGTCTTGCCTCAGACTTACCCCAGATGTAAGACCCCTAGCCTCCTTATGTTAAAGAAAACAGCACAGAAGCAAACATTGAATTCCTCCTTCCCTATTAGGAACCATTGATAAATGGGTAAAGGTTAGCACCATGGGGAAGCCGGTTGTTAAATGACATTTTTACTGAAAGTTAATGATATGAATTTAGAATTCAGTAAATCATAAAAAAGTAAACATTCAAAGCTCACACTTCAATCACTTAGCATTGCTTGTTCTTGAGCGGTTTCACAACTGCTGATCTTTACTTGTGTGCTAAAACTCATTTCTTTCCCCAGTTATACACCCAGTGATGCCATGTTGGGTGCCTGAAGCCAAACATCTACAATATGGAAATGAGACAACGGAGGGAGCACATCATGGCTGGAAATGTTTGATTCCCGTTGGCCTTAAGAAAAACGGTGGGGCGACTCACTTCGCCTCTGCAACTTGGAACTTGAATCTCGGTCTTTTCAAAGACCAAGCAATTTTGCTCAGAGCTAGTTTTTGAGGCTTCTGCCCAACTGCCATGGAGGAGCCATCAGAGAAAGTCGACCCAGTTGAAGACCCAGAGACTCCTCAGACAAAAGATGAAGAGGACTCATCCTATGACTCAGAAGTCCTAGAACCAGAAACACTAGTAAAGGTCATGAAAAAGCTAAACCTGAATCCCAGTGCCGAGGGGCCAGCCTGTCGTCATCTCGGGCTCCGTTACCTGATTGAGAGCAGACCTGTGGAGAACAAAAGTGAACAAATCTTGAGGGAGGTTCAAAGCGCCTTTCCCAAGAGAAGCGTCCGCACATTGTTGTCCGTGCTGCAAGATCCTAGAGCAAGGATGAAGAGATTTGCTCAGATTGAGCAGAGACAAAAAATGCTTGAAGGCACGGAGTACAAAGGGAACAGTGAGCCGTTCAGATGTCTCTGCACTTTCTGCCATTATCAAGGATGGGATCCTTCTGAGAATGCTAAAATCGGAAAGAATTAGGACAGTTTCAATCGGACACTGTCCTTCCTGTTGGTGATGCCACACAGCAGATGTGAAAGCTGGTTCTTGTTTGTTTTTTTAAGATTAAACCTTTCCTGGTGCTGGGGAATCTTCTAACTTGTTAACCTTTAAATTATATAGGATGTGTGACGTTTTGGATTCATGCGCATGACTTAAATTAAATGAGAGAATGAGAGAATGAGTCAACATTCTAAAATCTTTAGAAGCCTCAAGCCCGGGGCTGAAAAATAATGTAAATAGAATTTGGAGTAGTTTGGTTTAGAAGGTAATTAAATTGGTCTTTGGATACTCTAGTTTGCAGAAGTTTGTAATAAAGGCAATTTTGTTATCTTGAAAAAAAAAAAGAAAAGAAAACGGTGGAGCAACAGAAAGCTGTGGCTTAAACTTGAAGATGGCACCCATAGCTAGTCCACTGTAAACAGCCCAGCATTTGTGGAAAATGTCTTCATTGTCTAATTCAGAAGGGCATTTTCCTCATGGAAAAGGAGAATTCTGTCAGTCTTTCTTGCTTCGTGTAAAGAAAAACACCAACAGATATTCCTGCCAAGAGCCACGGTCACTCAGCAGATAAAACCCTGGTTGGGCTGAGTTCTGAACATGAGTTCTGTAGAGTCAGGGAAATACTCTGTAAGGTTGACCTATGTAAAATGTACGATAAAGAGAGTTGCTTGCTCTGCTATTTGCAAATTATATTGTCAGCATCTTTCTTCCTTAGAGTGCTGCTTGCCACACACTTGGCACCAGACCACTAAGCCAAGAAGAGAAACATGTCTCTGGCTGCCTGGGCCACTTCTATCTTCTAGACCTTCACCTTCACCTCAACTCTCCATCGAGAAAAACATGACATCAAAAGGAAAAGTTTTCCTTAAGACTCAAAGTAGACAACTTAATCTGCGAATCCAGTCCTTCTTACGAAGGCTGTCAAGCAAGGATGGGTTTGGCTTAATCTGACCACATCCTCCATAAAACAAAACAAAACACCCTGGATAGTTAATCCTAACAGATGATAGCCTTGGTGCCATAGTCTTATGAATATCCTCTCCTGCATGTGCCAGCATTTGTGAGTGGAACCAATACATGACCTTGTGTCTTGGGCTAACACAGAGAAGAAAGGTAGCTGAGCATCAACCAAAGATGCAACGTGAACAAGCACTTCATGCCCCGGCTTCTATGACTTTCCCACCACAACCCTAAACTAAGCCTTCCATTCCTAGAATTCCCATGCTGTTAGAAAACTGATGCTGGCTGCTGGAGGGCTGTGGAGTGGAGGGATCCACACTGGAGTTTGAATATCACAGTCAAATCTTCAGCTCATGGTTCATGGTTCATAAGTGAACTCTCCACCTTCCAAAGGAGTGTAGGTATGCACTGCATTTCCAACACATTTTCTTTTTCATTTTATTAAAAAATATTTTAATTTGTATGTATATGTTTGTATGTCTGTGGAAGTACATTCACATGAGTGCCAGTTACCTTTGAGGCCAGGAAACAGCATCAGATTCACTGGAGCTGGAGACATGGGTGGTTGGAAGTGCACTCAGGTCTTCTGAAGGAGCAGTGTACACTCTTAATTACTGAGCCATCTCTTCAGTCCCCATATTTATTTAAAAATCCTTATTGCTTGCAATTTGAAATTATTTTTTAAGGGTAAAATAGAATACAATCACCAGGCAAAGAAGTATAGAATCTAAAATCCTGTGAAATTCCTGTTTTGTTTGATACCTTCTTACAAATGCCAATAACCAACAATAACTACAGAGTGTTTCCTGCAGTGGAGGAAGAAGAATGCAAGTGAGCATTTGCTTTTAAACAGTTAGTGCTGCCACTAATCAGTTACTGACTGTTCACATCACTCTAGTCCTTGTCTACATGTCTACCCAACTGTTTACAATATTGTCAGAGTAACAGAAACATTGTTTGTTCAGTAATTCTGATGAGTGTTATTCATCTTTTTCTTCTTACGCTCTCTTTTGTGATCTGGCCCTCCTCTTTTTCCTCCTCCTTCTCCTCCTCTTTTTCTTCTTCCCCTTCTCCCTCCTCTCCTCCCTTCTCCTCCTCCTCTGATAGGAGCTGAGGAGAAATCTCAGTGGGTAATTGCTTACTGTGCAAGCATGAGGACCTGCCTTCAGATCACACAGGTAAAGTCCAGGTGCAGTGTGCAGGACTGTTGCTCTGGCACTGGGTGGGGTCTTGGGGGAATCGACAGTCTCCCTTTGAGTTCTCTGGGCAAACACTGCAGCTAAAACAGCAAGAGTGACCCTGTCTCAAAAAAGTACAGTGGAGAGCAATGAAAGCTGCCCAAGGTTGGCCTCTGGCCTTAGCATGTGCATGTCTAAGTACACACACACACACACACACACACACACACACACAGACACACACACAGACACACACACAGACACACACACACATCTGCAGGATAGCTTGCTACTATCTGAGCATTAAGGCAGAAACCTCTGATTTAAAAGTCAGTCTTTGGCTAAAGAAAGTAAAAGCAAACATTTTCATTTATTTAAAAAAAACCAAAACTGCTATAGATAAAAAGGAGTCTGCTGTTGAATTTTTAAAATAATATTACAAAAAGTCCTTTCTGGCCTCCTGGGAAAATATAAATTGATGTTACCACTTTAAATAACCACATATTAAATCACCAGTAAAGAAAAATCAGCCTTAGAAATTCTGGAATACACAGTATGTATCCACATTAGCAAATAGTGTTCTCTCTCTCTCTCTCTCTCTCTCTCTCTCTCTCTCTCTCTCTCTCTTTCACACACACACACACACACACACACACACACACACACACACACACACACACACAATTAATCTCTGGGAAGATAAGAGAAGTCTCCTAGTCCTTAGAAAAGGCATGATTGTTGAAGGTCACCTGACAAATTGAGGAGTCCCGGGATGGGTGGTCAGAATAACCTAAGTGGCCTGGAATCTGCAAGAGTGAGCCTTCTGCTTAAACCTTGTACTTATGCAACACAATTTGAGGAAAATGGAGATATATTTCTATCTATGAAGGCCTGATACTTGTATAGAAAGTATGTATACTTTCAACAACAATGATATTTATTGCATATTATTATTTATTATTATTACTAATTTTTTGATACAGAATCTTACTGTATAGCCCTTGCTGGCCTGGAACTCACTATATAGATTTGGTTAGTCTCAAACTTACAGAGTTCCACCTATCTCTGCCTCCCAAGTGCTGAGGTGTCTACACAATGCCTGGCTTAGTTTTTAAATGTTATAGTTCTTTTTTTGTACCATGATATCCCTGAGCAAAAAATAAAAACAAAAATAAAAGCAAAAACTTTGGTTACTCCCCCAGTAATTTATCTCCTAAATAGATAATGCTTTCCTGTTTGACCCTAAACTTATTAAATATTTTTAAAACAAAACATGAGTGGTGGCGCATGCCTTTAATCCCAGCACTTGGGAGGCAGAGGCAGGCGGATTTCTGAGTTCGAGGCCAGCCTGGTCTACAAAGTGAGTTCCAGGACAGCCAGGGCTACACAGAGAAACCCTGTCTCGAAAAACCAAAAAAAAAAAGAGTGTTTTGCCTCATGTGAGTATACATATTTGTATGTCTGTATTATATGCTACATCTGTGCACTTTAAATGCTAGAAGAGGAAAACAGATCCCCTGGAACTGGAATTATAGATGGTTGAAGCTGTCATGGGGGTACTGGGAACCAAACTTGCATCTTCTGCAGGAAAAGAAAGTGCTCTTACCCATGAGGCTATCCTGGCCACTTGACAGTTTTAACCTACACCACCTATATCCCTTTCAATTAACAGAGTCTTAAAGAAACACATCATTCATAAAAATAAAATCCAGAGATTTCCACAGGAGATGCTACTGGGAAAATCAACATGCTGTTTCCACCTTAACAAGAGAGAATCATGCCCCAACTTATAAAAAGTCTTGTTCACATGTTAGTCTAAACCCCCACATTTTCTAACAGTTCTATGCTTTAAAGAGGAACCTGTTATAAGGCTCTAGGGCCAGGCAATGAGGTGTTGTAATCTGTGTCACCTTGAATAACTTACTTCCCTTCCATGGCATGCTAATGATAGGTAATACCTATGTTACAGGTTGTGGTGAGGACTTAGGAGTCAACAGTATATCCACAGTGTTTGCAGCAATGCCATGAACTCAGTACATCAGTAGTAAACTGCTGTATTTTAAAACTAGCACATGGGACTAGAGAGATGGCCCAGAGGTTAAGAGCTCTGGCTGTTCTTCCAGAGGTCCTGAGTTCAACTCTCAGCAACCACATGGTGGAGAATAACCATCTATAATGAGATCTGGTGCCCTCTTCTGGCCTGTGGGCATACATGCAGGCAGAACACTGTATACATAATAAACATATCTTTAAAAAAAATAGCACAGGACAGTGAAGAAATCTGATTATACTTAAGAAGAACTAAGCAACTAGAGAGCTTAAAAAATCATCTAGAACTACATGCTTGGAAGACAAAAACTCCATTTGTAATTACAAAAACCATTTGTAATGCCCCCAGGTGGTACTTGACTTTTAGAAAACTGTCCCACTAGTCATTTCCTAAAGCTGTGAGGAGTCTCTTGGGAAATGGGAAAAGTAGTACCCCAAAGCCATGTCAGCCTCACTCCCAGCACTGAGTCTCTGCTTTTCCCAGTTCATAGGCTCATGAATCTCCAGGCCACAGTAATGATGACTTAGTCTGTTTCTGGAAAAAAGGAGGTGGGGTGCGAAACATACAATGTTTAAAAGGATTGCAGCTTGCTTTCAGAAACAGGCACATCCATACAATCTAAAATCTGTTCTCAATCTTCTGAAGTTGTAGCAAACCACAACAAAAGCCTGGAATGCATCATGATATTTATTTTACTATTTAATAAGATAAAATACATTCTCATTGCATTACTAATGATCTGGTGTCCCAATGAAGCACCCATGAATAACATACTAACTTCATCATGAAGTGCCGTCATCTTGCAAGATGTAACTATAAACTTGGCCTTCACATGGTAAAGTTCATTCTGACACAACCCTGACATAACAGTTAGCATTAAAGAACATAACATTTAACACTAAGGAGAGTCAAGGCTAGACCTAAAACTTGAGAGCCTGTGGCTCGCAGGCAGAGTCAATCAGCACTAAGCCTAAAGACTGAGTTTCATCCCCAGACCCACATGGTGGGAGGAGAGGACTGACTCCTCACAGTTGTCCTCTGACCTCCATACAAATGCCATGGCTTACATGTGCCCCATCTCCTGAATTAATAAATGTAAAAAAAAAAAAAAATCCTCAATTTTTACTTGACTAGACAGATTTGCTCAGATATGAAAACTTAATAATTATGATTGCTTGAAAACAAATATAAGTTGGGTGTTACTGCAACCTCAGGAGGAGGAAGACAGGCTGGGCTACTTAGTGAGCTGGTTTCAAAAAACAAACACCCCACCTAAAACAAGCAAAACAAAACACCAAAACCAAACATACACACACACACACACACACACACACACACACACAAAACCTACAAAAGTTTAACAGATTGTCTCTTGAACAATAGGAATGGACATTCACACACACATATGAGTTAGGCAAAGGCTAAGGTATACATATACATATACATATACATATACATATACATATACATATACATATACATATACATATACATATACATATACACATATATTTGTTTCCCTAAATAATTTAGAGGTTGGAGAAGAGGCAGGAGCATGGAAAAAGTAAAAACACATTTCAATTAAACCAAGAAGGGGGAAAGCGTATTCTTAAATGAATCTACCTTTCTTTATGCTTCTGACCTGGCCAAGAATATTTGCATTGTAACTGGTATAGCATAAGACTTTTTCTACCTGGAATTTAAGTTACTAAACAGGTACTAAGATAAGGTCTTGGAAAACAAACTGGTATATTTGGTTACTAAAATTAGAGAAATAAGAAAAGTGTGCATGGGCGGGGGGGGGGGGGGGGAGGAGTGATTGTAACCAGTAATTAAACTGCCTCTAATGTCACCTCACCTATAAAATCTCCTTAGTTGCACAGCACCCTGATTACAGAACCTGCCAAACTGCCTCCAGAAATAGGGCTTACCGTTTAAACTGACTGCAGTTAAGGGGCTTAGCCAGGCACATAGATGCTCACAGATGCTGGATAAAGAATGTCTTTAAACATTCACATTTTCCTCATCATTTGACAAATGTCAGGTCATTTACTATATTGAAACAAATGACATTTATTTGGTATGCCCCTCCCCCAATAGTAGGCTGCCTTATTCTTTTCCTGTTGCTATATTAAAATACTCTGACCAAAATGATTTAAGGAAGAAAAATGTTACCTAGCTCATAATCCCAGGTTATATCCAGTATTGCAGGGATGATAGATACATCAGAAGGGGCTAGAAGAAGCTGGTCAGATGATGTCTTAGTCAGTATTCTATTGCTAAACAGACAACACCATGACCAAGGCAACTCTTACGAGAGAAAGCATTTAACTGGAGGCTTGCTTACAGTTTTAGAGGTTTAGTTCATTATCATCAATGGTGGGAGTAGGTGGCATGCAACAGAGCATGCAACGGAGCATGCAACAGAGCATGCAACGGAGCAATAGCTTATCTATAGGCAGAGAGGATGTGATGCAGAGCCTGGCATTGACTTTTGAACCCTTAAAGCCCATCCCCAGTGACGAACGTGTTCCAACAAGGCCACATTTCCTAATCCTTATAATTCTATCAAAGAGTTCCACTCCCTGGTGACATATATTAGCCTATGGGGCCATTCTTATTCAAACCACAACAGGTGACATCCACAGTCAAAAGCAGTATGAGGAACTAATCAGGATAGTGTTCATTTGCTCTTTTTCACTCGGGTTAGGACCTAGCTCATGAAAGGTTGGGTTTAGAGTGGGTCTTCCCACTTCAGTGAACCCCTCTAAGGTATACCCACAGGGCTACCAAATCTGAACAATCCCTCATTGAGCCTCCCTTCCCAGATACTTCTAGACCATCTCAAGTCGACAAAACTAACCATCGCATCTATAATATGATAGATCCACATTCGTTTTACTATTGTCTTACACCAAATTAATGACATCTCACGTCTCTGTATCAACTTCTCAGCCACTCAGCCTTAAATTTAACCTTAAATTCAGCCTGCTCTACAATTTTCAAGTGTATTATCTGTCATTTCTCCTTTACAATAAACATGAGGCTAAACCTCAGTGGAAGACAGTAGGATGACTGCAGGATCCAGCTGCTGCATTTGTAGGGAAGGTGATGCTGCTTCTGCCAAGCCCTGAGAGGCAACCCTGCTTGGCCTGGTAATCACCCACTAACGCTCTGCCCAATGCACACACCATGTGCTCCAGGCCTCCTGCCCTCATCTGTGTCCTGGAGGATTGCTTACTTATTTGGTGGTATTTGGTGGCTATGCATTTATCTGGTCTGGGTAACACAATGAACTTGGTTATTCATTATTAACCCTTGACTAAGATTGGAGGCTGATATAGTTATTCATGTAGAAGACAGGAGCAACTGGGATTGAAACTAAGGTAACTATTTTTGAGTTCCAAACATGGACTAGAATTCAAAACTAAAATGTTCTTTATTAAATTTATGTTTTAATTACTTTTCCTTCTGGAGACAAAACAGACTGTGGGACCCAGACTGGCCTTCAAGTCATGATCCTCTTGCTGCCTCTTCCCAAGTGCTGCATGCTATTATGCCTGGATGTGTTCTTTTGTTGTTCATCTCATCTTGTTGCCCAGGTTGGTCTCTAATATATGCACTCTGGAGATCTTCCTGCGTCTCGATCCTCTGTAGCTGGGACTACCCACAAATGCCATCGGCTCATCAATATATTTGTATCTCTAGAGGCACTAAGCCATAAATCAATGGTTCTCAAACTGTGGGTCATGAACCCTTTGGGGAAATCACAATTCAGATATCCTGCATGTCAGATAATTATATTATGATTCATAACAGTAGCAAGACACAGTTATTAAATAGCAATGAATTAACTTCATGGTTGGGGGTCATCACAGCCTAAGGAACTGTATTAAAGGGTCGCAGCATGAGGAAGATTGAGAACCACCACCTTAAATGTTTTAAGCTTCAGTTTTATTAAAGTTGTCATTGGGAGTTATGCCATGAAACTTAATTTTAGTACTCCACAGATGTATTTTTAATGGAAACATTAAAAAAAATTCCTTAGTACCTCCAGTGCAGTCTAACCGGGATGCATAACTACAAAGAAAATATGAGCTAAGAGTGCTAATACAGGAAGTACATGAAGTGACATCACTGAAGAACTTCAGTAGAACCAGCTCAGCCAATGTCAAACTGAGAACATCGTGGGTAACGTTGCTTAAGCTTTGTACCACATAGATCTAGGCTCGATCCCAGATGCAGCTCTCAGAGCTTAGCTCAATTCTTGCAATCTCTGAGTCTGTACATGTTATCTAAGACTATGTAAGAGGATATGATAGAGCAGGATATACCTCCCACACTGAACTGAAGGGACGATGTAAGATAAGCAGCTGCCACACAAAGAAGCTTCCCTGCCCTCCATAGATAAGAACTATTAGGACACAGGATAAGCATACTGCCAAAAACCTAATAATTTTAAGCTAGGCTGACCCTAGGCGTAAAATACTCCTCCTGATGAACAAGCATGCAGACTTAAAATGAATTCTTGGAAAAGGATGTTCCCACAAAGCAGAAGCTATGGCATTGGGAAGGGTGATTATCTACCAAGATCCATCCTGTTGCTTCTTGGTAAGCAGCATTCTCTGCCAAGTGGACTGAGGAGCCGGGAACAGAAAGTTTCAGTGGGGGCCAGGTGGTGGTGGTGCATACCTTTAATCACAGCAGAGGCAGAGATCTGAGTTTGAGCCCTGCCTGGTCCACAGAGCGAGTTCCTGGATAGCCAGGGCTACATATAGTGAGACCCTATAAAACATTTAACTATAATATATAAATAAAAACTTAGCCTTGTGTTCATACAGCTTATGATTTATAAAGGCTTGACTAATATATATCATTTGGCCACAACAGCCAAATCTTTAAAGATCTACTTGTCTGTGACAGGAGTAACTATGAATCTCAAAAAGAAAAAAAAATTAAATACATTTAGATGTGAAAATCTTGACTGTTTTCTCAACTTTTTAACAGGAACCCATATTTCCCTTAAATTTATGTCCTCTGTGCTGTAGTTTAAATCAAGGAACATTGATAACATTCACTTTCTCAGAAAGAAAAAGGTGACTCAGACTTCTTGGAAAACCAGAGAAGTGACTTTAAAAATGTGAAAATAAACTATATGATCAAAGAAACACACTAACCATAACTTCCCAAGGTTCATCTGCATAGGATTCTAGCAAGCTTCAGTTGAGGTGCTTGAGGAATGGCTCAGTAGTTAGCTGCTCTTTCGAAGGTCCCAAGTTCAGTTCTCAGCACTCACAGGGCAGCTCACAACTGCTCGAAGCTGCAGCTCCAGGATATCTGATGGCCTTTTCTGGCTCTGTGGGCACCAAACATGTATATCTAAGATATTTTTAACTAAGGAGGCTCCTCATTGTTCTATAACTTAGTAGATAAGCCACTCAGTTTTAATTGCCTTTTTCCAAAACGAATGCAGATTCCAAAACAGCAACTAACCATGCAGAACTATTCAAAATGACTTTATTAGATGACTGCTCTTTTCATTTATAAGTTCAAACGTGTCCTGAAACCATATTACTTGCTGTATCACATGTAAGCATCTCACTCCTTTTCATGTGGCAATGGCGAGCCTCCAGAAAGTGTTCTGGAAGGGGAATTCCAATTACCACGTGGCACTGTCTCGAAAGTGTATTTATAAATCACACAGCAGCCTGACCTAGTGGACACACTTCCTTGTCCTTCATTAAAATCTCCGAGGTAATGCTGATCCAGACTGAATCATGCTTCAGTTAGTACAAACCTTGCAGCTGTTTCCTGCTGCCCAGCATCTTCTGTTGTAACCCACTTGGAATCAGGGCCAGATTAATTTTAAAGTCATTCTGTATTGTTACTCCCTTCTAAAAATCCAGTGTTTCCCATTCATAGCATTTGTTTAAAGTGTAACTGTTCATCTACATCAAACAGTTCATTCATTTCTTCACTTTGCAAAAAGAGCCCAAGCCCATCATGATGCAACCTGTCATGAGAAGAATTTCTTTGAAAGCTAAGACCGAAAGCCATACAATTTCTCTCCTATTTGTATGACAATGTATGAACTCATAGCACCACCTACCTTTCAGAGAAAGTACAGAAACAAGGCTTATTTTCCAGAACTTGCGTTTTGCTTAAACGATTACTGGTAAAGGTAGGTTCAAAGTGCAAAAGAGGGTAAAAACAAAAACAAGAAAAAAAATGCAAGTTCCATTTGATAATATGTGAACACTCTTAACAGTATTCATAAATTACTTGGCAATGTTACACTCAAGTCGGGCCAGCAGCCTCCAGCCGATTTTAGTACAACACAAAATAATGAACAAACTATTACTTTTAGCTAAGTAGGAATTGTAGTTAAGGAGAACAGCTCATTTTGACTAGCAGAGGTAAATGTTTATTAATATTTTCATGACTAATGGCTAAACAGTAACTAAAATGAATGTTGCTTTCCCCTCTTAATTCATGGTTAGGTTGCCTTCCTTGTTTAAGTAGGAAAAAAGTGGTAAGGTAGAAACCTCTCTTTCAGTCCTCTCAATCTATCTGCCTGTTATAGACAGTAGTTTGGTGAAGGATGGGCTTGCTGATGCTTACATAGCTCAAACCATGTACTCATACTCCTTCAAATCAAGGTTATTCGTTGATCTCTGTAATAGGATTATTTCCATAAATGACAATTTGCTTACATGAATCTAATCGCTAGAGATGCTAGAGAAATTATTTTTATGATCAAACGGGGAAAGCATCTACACTGATTATTACCTAACTGTTGCAGTAATAATTTAAAAATGGCCACTGGTCAAGCCAACTATCTAAGCTGCAGATGCTCTGCCAAGCTCAGCCACCATGTTCCATGGCCAGAGGCCATGTGTTCGCCTTAGCTAAAAATGGCCAGCCAGAAACACCAGCCCTGCCACCCATGAGATACCAGCGTGGGAGATGGCTCTGCCAATCTTCCATGCTGTCTCTGCAAGGCTGGGCATTGCCCAGACCATCCCACCAAACACGAGGGCTCAGTACAAATGAGACTCTAAATGCTTAGATTATCCAAAGGCTTATATATTTGGTAATGATCAATAACAAGATGCCCACTCAATCAGAGGTGTAACCCAATACCCAACCTAGATATACCAACTTTGACTGGCAGAGACATGTGAACATCCGCCTCCATGTTCTCCTCTCCTAGCTCCTCCTCTTTCTTCTCCTCCTCCTCTCCTTACTCCTCCTCTTCCTCTCCTTACTCGTCCCACCTTAGCTCCTCCTACATATCACCCTTCCTGTTAAAATAAAATTAAAAAAACCTTTCTCTTAAAATACAATTAGAGCATAACTATACCAATTTGTATCAGTGAGGTACAAGATAGACCTAGTACCCAATCTATCACTTTGTTGACTAAACAGAACTTCTGTCATTTCTCCTAACTAAAAGACTTAGTTCTGAACCTGGCTTTTTTTCTTGGCTTTAGAATGAATGTCAGCTAAAAACCATTCTCTCAAATCTTTTCTCTCAAAGTAAATAGCTGGGATTGGCTATGAGACTATAAGTCTTCAACCCCGTCAGAAATCCAGAATGACTGAATTAACTGAAATTATGGGAAGCACAAAACATAGCTTCTAAAACTTAGCCAATTTATAGAGACCACTGAACACCTGGACAGTCCCTATACTACAAAACATTGGAGCATCTGATCTTCAGCTTTCTGGCTCAGGATCATCTGATGGACCAAGTAATGCAAAATTATTAAGGGCTGATTATGCTGTCTTGGCAGATATAATCAGTTGATTATTCTGCAAGTGTCCTTTTCTGGACAGTAATTTGTCTGTAGATGAAAAGAGGCAATTCTTGCCTAGTAGCTGTCTCCCCACAACTGGAGTAACTCCAAAGATGCTCAATTTCTTCTTAGAATCCAAGACAGGGAAGCTGTCAGGAGCAAACAGGTCTCTAATCAAAATGAACATTAATACAGAAATGTTTGTAATGTCAATTCTGTGGACTTCTGACATTTTGAAAACCAACTATCCATGTAAGGCAACCTGGACTGTTGTCTGTTAACTCCTCTCAGCTATTTCTAATTAAAATATAGAAAACACCCTAACAATAAACTCAGAGCCATGAATTTGCTATAGGCCCTTAACTCACAGGCTAATCATCTCAAATCAGTTAAAGTTAAGAAGGACTAGAGCTAAGCCTTGTATTCCTAAATGTGTTATATAGGCACAATGCCTATGAGAGTAACAATATTAATCTCACTTTTACATCACTAAGAAACTCATACCAATGAAAACCTTAAATTTGAAATCAAAGTAAATTTTGTACCATTTAAGAAATAACTTCAGCATAATAACAATTATACAGATTTCTACCAATACGTTATGGTTATGCAACAAATCCTAGCTATTCCTCCCTATTCCAACAAAACCACTACTTTTCCCTAAAAAGACAGCTCATTAAGCACCTCAGTTCCCAAGCCCAGGTTAATAGGGGAGCTGACTCTTCATTAACTTCTTCAAGCTGATTATGGGCATTGAGATATTAGAAGAGGGGTGGGGGGAAGCATAAATTTATAAGCCTCTGACATCTGTGTCTTTACTGCATCCAGCTGAAATTCCAGGACACCAGAGGTTGGAGCAGGTCTGCTCAGCTTGCTTGATGAGTAGATACACCAAGGCTGTGTATTCTGCAATATACAATTCTCACAGCAAATTTTAGTATCAAGATAATTTCTTGTTTGAATTCTGGAATCTAGTCTTCTGGGGACCTGCCTCTGTCATGTCTAATCCATATAATTCTGGGAAGTTGAAATATTTTAATCATCTCTTCTGACAACACACAGACAAAACATTTTTCCCTAAGCAGCATATCCTTGATCCAGTAACCAGGAAAACCTGTATCTTGACCTCTTTCCCAGAAGAAAAAATATAACCACAAAACTGAAAATCACACCATCTTGAAAATAAAATCAATTTAATAACTAAAATACTGTATGTGCCTATTCTTTAGGCCTTCCCTATTTTGCCAAGCAGGAAATGAACTCAGAATTCCCATAAGGCCCACATTAGACAGAACCCGAGTCTCCTGTGAGGCAATATAACTTTATGTCATCTGAATATACCTGATTTACACTATCTTCTTGTTCGACCCTCTGCCTAGAACAGTTTGTTATTTATACCATCTATCTGTTTGGCTCTGTACTCCAGAGAGGCTTCCACTTATACACTGTACTCTCTACTCTAGAGCCAGTGACAATTTTCCCTAAGTTCCAAACTGCGGGCAATAATCCCCATGTGATTTGCTTATAAATCTTTCCTAAAAGCAAATAATCCCTATATTTTAACTTTATACTTAAATCAGTAACTGCTCCACAACGGAGGCTTATTTATTTGGCTCTCTTGGCTCAGAGCAGCCTACAATTTCTCTCAGCAGAGGACCTGCCTGCCAGCAGTTTCTTTGTTCAGTTCCTGTGCTGGAGTCACGTGACTCCTATCAGCTCTAATCACTCATTCACTTTTTTTGTTTTAAATACAACTTTTACTCTCAGGTGAATAGACTTAAATTTCTAGTGAATTTGTGCCTGAAATTGGTGCACCACTTTATTGCAGTAATAATTTTAAAAATGACCACAGGTCAAGCTGACTATCTAAGCTGCAGGTGGCTCTGGCCACCATGTTCCATGGCCAGAGGCCATGTGTGCACCACAGCTAGAAACAGCCAGCCAGCCAGAAACACCAACCCTGCCACCCACGAGATACCAGCGTGGGAGATGGCTCTGCCAATCTTCCATGCTGTCTCTGCAAGGCTGGGCATTGCCCAGACCATCCCACCAAACACGAGGGCTCAGTACAAATGAGACTCTAAATGCTTAGATTATTCAAAGGCTTATATATTTGGTAATGATCAATAACAAGATGCCCACTCAATCAGAGGTGTAACCCAATACCCAACCTAGATATACCAACTACCTTTGACTGGCAGAGACACATGAACATCCGCCTCCATGTTCCGCTGTCTCCTCTCCTAGCTCCTCCTCTTCCTCTCCTTACTCCTCCTCTTTCTCTCCTTACTCCTTCCACCTTAGCTCCTCCTGCACCTAACTATTAAAGAAACCATGAGAGACAACTAGGTTTGTGCTGCCCATGAACTAAATTGGCTTCAGATGAAACTGCCTCTGTCCAAGCTGGATGGGGATCAACCTCCTTCATATCTACAGGAAATGGAGGCACTATTGCTTAGTGATACCGGCCCACAGAAGACAGAGTGCAAATAAAGAGTATTTATAGTTGTCTCATGTTCAAGTCCTCAGGTGTAAAGTTAGAAAAGGGGGCTGAGGAGAGGGTTCAGTAGGTAAACACACTTGTCATGCAAACCTAATGATCTGAGTTTGGATTCCCAGAACCCACATGAAAGACAAACACCATGACCCTACCTGTTCTTACAGGGAGACGGGAGATAGAGACAAGAAAATTATCAGGAGCTAGCCTGGTGTACACAGCAGTGAACAAGAGATCATATATCAAACAAGGTGGAAAGCAAGAATCCATAACAATCCAAGGTTGTTTTCTACCTTACACACCTGGGAACATGTGTCCACACGCACACAACCAAGGACATACATACACTTACACAATATTAAAAACGTTTCAGTCAAACTAACCTTGAAAATAATGCCAAGTATAAAAGCTATTTTGAAAATGGTGCTTGGTAATAATTTTAAGTTAATCTGACAAAAGTTTGAAGAGTCCACTTTAAAATGGCTTGTTAAAACTGAACAACTGAATTAAATATTTTCTTAACAAGAGATATACTGGGGCACTAATTATTTTTGAAGGCTCTTTTGTTAGGGCTATAGTTCATCATGTCATACTCAACACAACTTGTACTATGGAGTCTTTCTTCTGGTGATTTATGTCAACTGACACTAAGGAGAAACTTTCTGCAACTGGTGAATTAAATTACCATTCATTACCATCTCATTTAAATATCATTATCTTGCCAGTGCTGCCAACAGAGAGAAGCAGTTCTAACATTACTGATAATAAGGGACAATTTGATCCAACTGATGGACTAAATGAGAACTATTTCCCATCTGTTCTCCTTCCTAGGTCTTCTCTCTTGTGAAACAGAGGGTCTCACTCTAGCTCTGGCTAGCCTTGAACTCATGAGACTCCTGCTTTAGTGTCCCAGTACTAGGACTGTAGTACTAGTAGCCACTGTGGTGAGCTTATTTGCCACTTTTCTATTTTGCATGTTATATTAAAGTAGACTAGGATTTTTTTTTTTTATTTCCTCATAGTTGATTGTACAATACAAAGTTGATTACAATGCTTTAGCAAACACTGTATTTAAAACAATACAAACTTACAATGTGTGGTAAGAGAAAACAATTATTTCAATATATTCCAATTCAGCATGAAAGTGAAGTGCTCACTGCTAAAGTTGAGATCAACTACAGCTTTTCAAGTAAAACACTCTCCTGGCCTCCGCTGAGACAGGGCCTCACTGTGCAGCCCAGCTAGCCTCAAAGAGGGCCTCCTTTCTCAGTCTCTCAAATGCTGAGGTTACAGGTACAAACCCAGCTGCTTCCCCAACTTTATAATGTCAGGTCTCTGAGCAAACAACTCTTTCCTATGTCTTCATTTCTATTGTATTCTTAGAGCTTCACAGTGTCAAAGAAGTGAAAAGTAACACTAGAAACACATATAGCTAAGACACCTGGCTTTATATACACAAAAGTTTAATAATGTTGTCACAACCCCAATAAAATGTACTTATGTACTAATCCAGAATAAACTAACTGTACATATTAAATTGTTCAAGTATATCAAGAGCACTGCTTATTAAAAAAAAGAGAGGACCCAATATAGACAGGCATCTCTTTGAAGCCTAATTATAACTTCAATACGATTAAGGGACAGTATATATATATTTAATTTTACAATATCATACATTCACAATTATTCCAAATTTCAAATGAACCAAACATACGATGTGATTTACATTAGTTTAATGCCTTCTGTACAGCACCAGAGGTTAAAAGTGGATCTGACTAACCAAATGTTCTTTATTAGTCACAATTTGCCATCACACATTTCTACAGTAAACATACTGGGGAGAGGAAGACAGCTCAGGACAAAAGCTTTCACCTTTAATAAATACGCACTTCATCTACTCCATACTGAACACCCAATCAAGTGACTGGTCTCTGAAGGCTACGCAAGTCGCAGGGGATTCTCTAGGTTTGCTTTGAAAGTTTCAAGAAACTTGGTAGCTAGTTCATCATCAACCACTCGGCTGTCACTTGACATTGTAACAGTTATAAGCTGGTGCTGCTGAAGTTGGGGGTTCCCCTCTTCATCCTCAGTGAGCTTCAGCACTGGGCGGAATCTCCCAACTGCCAAGATGCAGGCCTGAGGCGGGTTAATGACTGCAGTGAACTCATCGATGCCAAACATCCCCAAGTTGGAAATACTAGAGAAGGGAGAAAAAAAACTGCTGAATGGCATGGTCTGAATTTGCATCTGTACTTTATTACAGAGCCTCATGCTATGCTACTCAAAGCCAAAGAACATGTCTGTCAGCATACTTATAAATATCACAAGTATTATCGAACAGTGAGTACTCAACTGGAGGTCCTCATCAATGACATCCGGCCAGAAAGGAAATGTAAGGTGTGACTAGTGAAGATAAGGAACGAAGCTGTTAGGGTTTACAGATGAACTCATGATGAAAAGCTAAAGTTCTACACAGAAACTAAATAAGTGAATTCATGTTGCCAGGTAAAAGATCAAGATAATTATATTTTATGTAAGTTATTAACATTTAACTATGAAACCTGAAAATAGTATCATTTAGCATAATGCCAAAAGACAGATATTAGGTAGGAGACTTAAAGAATATCTATGACCGCCATGAAGAAAGGTATAAAACAAATGAAAAAAAAAAACAGAAATACTTGACAATGGCTGAGTTGCCAAATTTAGTGAGGAATCCCAATCAAAATCTCAGCTAGGCATATGCTGTGTGTCTGTGTTTGAAAATCAAACAGACTCTAAAATTTGTTGGTATATATGGAGCCAGAAAAGATAATCATGAGTGTAAACAAAGCTGGAAGGTCTTCTTACAAACATCTGACAGTTAGGTTTCACTGCAAACTGAGCAAGAGCCAGACACAATGCAAAACTTGACATGGAAGCTGAATAAGACAGCCATGTCATCTTCCCCTTGCTATGGGGAGAAACCTTCCAGTGACAGCCCTGGGCTGATTTCATGTTTTTATAGGAAAGAAAGATCCTTGACTTCTACTTTACAGCACATGGCAATCTATTTCAGAAAAGAGAATGGCAATGTCTCATGACAACCCAGAAGAGCTTCACTAGAAAGGTCAGAGCTCCTGACAAGACAGATATCACCAACCAGGAGGAAAACCTTTGGCAAACAGAAATTCACTTGCAGAGTTTCTGTCCATTAAAACATTAGCAGGAGAGCAGAAGCAAGGATGAGGGCTCGGGAGCCACCTGTATATGCATCTTACATGGGCTGTGCATATGCACATGCTAAGGCCTACCAAATGGTTTTACAGAGCAGATGCCAGACCTTAACACTGCCTTCATCTGATGAACTACCAGACAACCAAATAACTGACATACTAAAAAGGTGTCCAGCACTATTCCTTGGCATGTTTCTGATCACAAAATCCCAAGAAATAGTCAAATTTAAAGCCTACTATTAAAATGCTGTCAAGAACATATAACACTGGGACTCCATACAATGACGAGGGAAGTGAAAATCAGTGCAACCATTTTGGAAAACTCTTTGGCAAAATCTGTCAAAGTTTTGAATCCAGAAATTCTACTTTTAGGACCACACGACAAATTAGGCCCCATAAGACAATGGCAAGCATGTGCGTGATGCATTGTAATATTGTAATAGCATCAGTTTTGAAAGCACTGTAATACCTACAGGGAGTAAGACCAATATGGATATGTCAGCACAGAGATTATTTAGGATAATAATAAAATACTACTAATAATAATCACAAGAAGGAAATGGCTGAGGTTTATAAACCTACCTTGTTTATAAAGTAAGTAAAAAAAATAAAAGCTTAAGAATGTGGATGTCATTTTAGGATAGCTAACAGCCAATAAAAAGAATGCTCATTTCAAAACCAACAGGCTCCTTTAGCTATGATAGGAAAGCCTAACTACTAAGAACAATACTTTCTCATGTCCTGCTATCTAAATAAAGGTACATGATACTGAACCTATATTTTAAAAATATAGGTTGAAGAATTTTAAAAATGTCTTCAACAAATACACGAGAAAAGGTTGACATGGACCAAGTAAGTCTTATTCTACTTGCTTGATGCTACTGATAATTAAGAATTTACATCTTACCTAAAAGATCCTCCTTGGTACTCCTCCGGCATCAATTTTCCATCTCTTGCTTTCTTTGACAGAACCTGAGGAAAGGACAGAGTACAGCAATACAACACAATCATGTCACAGTTAATGTGTCACTGGAATTACTGTACAGGGCATACCCTTGTCTGGAGCGCAGGGCGAGTGCTAGATATTTAAACATTCATCTGACTAATTACAGGAAGCTCGAGAACAGACAATCTAAGAAGTTAAAGCACTACAAAGTTCCCTGAAAAGCTTTGAAGCTCTTGGTTTGCCATTTGCTGTGCAATGGTTCCATGCCTCCTATACAACACTGTATACACTCCTCATAAAGCTTAAAAAAGGCATTCTTGTCAATCCAGTAGGTTTTGAAAAAATTATAGTATTGCACATGTTTCATCAATTATAAGGATAAGCCTGCTTCTGTCTTTTAGTGAAGAAATAAGGATAGTGCAAGACCTAGGGTTTGCTACTATATATAAATATAATAATTGCATATAATGTATATAGTAACTCTATAAAATACATATAAATCATGTAGTGACAGTGTTTCACAGATTTGATTTTGGCTGTAACCTGTCTTTAACCCAACACTAATGTCTTTGGGATTATTAAGAAGTGACTCAGACAGAGGTCCACAGATTTTACCAGCAAGTTTTACTAAAAACACAAATTCTCTGAACACTTAATGTATTCCCAAGCACTCTAGAACTGGATCCATGTCAATGAACAAGGTAGTTAATATCAGATAGAACACAGCACACAGAATTGAACTAGTGACTTTGAGAGTGAGGCAACAAGGGATACCCTGAGAACACAGGATAGGGAAATGTATAAGCCATGGAAGATACAGAAGGTCTGTGAAGGTAAAGCTGCAACTGAGACAAAACACTGAGAAAGAGACAGCCAAAGCAAGGCTCCAGGGGAAGCTATGCACTGCCAGCATAAATCCTGAGCCAACCTGGCAAAGATCCAGGCCCCATTCCAAAAATATGTTTCCTTTCTGGCCAGCCTGAGCATTAGTCTCCTCACAGCTTGCTCGCTGGGTGCCTGAAGTCCCGATCTCACATTCCTGCAAGGCCTTACTGCATCTTCAGTGGATGACTGGTAACTCAGAGCTCTCTGTTCTTAACTTTGTCTTAGTCATTAATCCTGACTTACAGATCTGTCTACCACCAGAGCACCACAGCTGCACACAGCCCCAAGCACCACAGCTGCACACAGCCCCAAGCACCACAGCTGCACACAGCCCCAGGCACCACAGCTGCACACAGCCCCAGGCACCACAGCTGCACACAGCTCCAAGCTCCACAGCTGCATACAGCCCCAGGCACCACAGCTGCACACAGCCCCAGGCACCACAGCTGCACACAGCCCCAGGCACCACAGCTGCACACAGCCCCAGGCACCACAGCTGCACACAGCCCCAGGCACCACAGCTGCACACAGCCCCAGGCACCACAGCTGCACACAGCCCCAGGCACCACAGCTGCACACAGCCCCAGGCACCACAGCTGCACACAGCCCCAGGCACCACAGCTGCACACAGCTCCAGGCACCACAGCTGCACACAGCCCCAGGCACCACAGCTGCACACAGCTTCAAGCTCCACAGCTGCACACAGCCCCAAGCACCAGAGCTGCACACAGCTTCAAGCTCCACAGCTGCACACAGCTTCAAGCTCCACAGCTGCACACAGCTCCAAGCTCCACAGCTGAAAAGCTCCATTCCTTTTCTTCTTTGTTGCCAATCAAGTCATTGCCATGTGTGTGGTCTAACTGCTAATTCTTCAGCTATCCTCCACCCATTCATTCCTTAAATTTGGAATATGGGATTTTGTTTGCTTGTTTTAGAAAACATCACTGATTTAGAGGAGTAACGGCCTCACTACTAGCACCAAACAACTCAGTGGGAAGTGTAATACTTGGCTGTTGAGAGCACAGGCTCTACTCTATAGAGCCCAGCTGACAGGGTTGAATAAGAAATCCACCACTTAACAGCACAGAAGTTTAAACAAATTATTTAAGTGTTTTCCTTATTAGTTTATCAATTCCGTAAAATTATTGTTTTGTCCCTGATAAAGTATCTTTAAAGAGGACTGAAGAGATTTAATATTTATGATTGGCTTACAGCAAAGGCTGACACACAGGGCTAGCATGGTGGTGGTGTACATACTGTTGGTCTCAATACTTGGGAGGCAGAAGTAGGTAGATCTCAGTGAGCTTGAGGCCAGTCTGGTCTTCTAAGACAGCCTAAATCAAATCAAGACTATATAAACAGACTTCTTTCAAACAAACAAACAGCTGATACATAGGATGCCTGTTTGTTTTTATTACAGTCACTGTTGTTACTGTTAGTTATACAAATACCTTTAGAATTCTTTAAAAAGCTCACAAAACATTCATTTAAAAGATAGACAGATTAGTCTACATAGTCACAAAATGATTATACTTCTAGAATTAAAATCACTCTAATGTTTTTCTGTTCAAACTGTTCAAAGCATTATACTTTTGAATAAGACACAGTATAAAATCTTCATGTATAACAAGTGATAACAAAATGGCAACTGTACAGGAACTTTCTTCTAAAATGGGGACATGGCTTGTTTACCTTTTCTGGAGGGTAAGAAGTCAAGTTCAACAAGAAAGCACAGAGGAGTAAGTACACTTACTACCAATAGAGGAGCAGCAGCTGAAGCACCATGACCAATGAGATTAGACACAGCACCCAGTTTATGCCTGGCACTCCAAAGACTCAGAGTGGCATGCTGTCTGCGCTAGAGCAGCAGTACCCTTAGCTAGTGCTCAACAAACCTCAACACCTCAACAAAGGTGCTGGGAGACTGTGGGAACTGCTCCCTCTTAAACCAAGGTTCTTTCAAATGCAAAGACCAGAGAATGCAAGCATAGCCATTTTAATGACATGGTGTTATAGTAGTAAAAAACTGCTCAGAACCACTGAAACCTGTAATAGTTAAAATTTAATGTACATCAAGATTGGAAAATCCCTGCTCTACAGATCAGTAACTTCCACCTAAGATTTTAAAAATGTTACTTCAACACTTAGTCTCCTTTCACCTTGAACACTGAAGTACATGCTTCTCAATGGTGCTAAAAATCCTTGACACCTAAAATTCATGAATAGTATCCCCTGGACCTGTAGCTTCACTTTGTGGTATTTCAGTTACCCTGAAATTGTCAACCCCAGGCTGACAATATTAAATGGAAAGTTCTAGATATGAATAGTAAGTTTGAAATTACATGCTTTTCTGAGTAGCATGATGAAAGCACATACTGCCTCCTGGTCCAGCTTTCGCATGCTATTCACACCAAGCAGCTCTCTCAACCAGATCAACTCTCCTGGCATCACCACAGTGCTCATGTTCACCCAGTTCATACTTAAATGTTTCCAATGGGCAAGAATAATGATGCTGGCAACTTTATCACACTGAATCGTTATAACTGTTCTACTTTATTGTTATGTAAAACTTGTAATGTGCCTGATTCATAAACTGAGCTCTGCACAGGTCTGTATGTACAGGGAAAAGTACATATAGAGTGTTTTCTAGCATCTCGGAGGGTTCTTTAGAATGTATCCCTTGTGGGTCAAAAGAAACACCTTATGTTATATCCCAGAAAACCACACTATTAACTTTGACTTTTAACTGACCTAATTAGTACAACTTATCAATTAAGAAAAACTGTTGCATCTTAATCTTTAAAGATATTAAAGTTTCAATAGAAACACTTTAGTGTGATACTTCTGCCAAAAAATGGCCTTAGGCATTACAGTGGCTGTCAAAGTTGGCTGGCATGTATTCCTACTTTGTAATGTGGTTATGTGCTAGTGACAAAAAAACAAAAAACAACAACAACAACAAAAAAAAGCCTTCATATTGCAACTTTAAAAATTGTTTTTTAAAGACATTCAGGAATCCCTTTGGAATGCTAATTACTTTTAGTGGTCTTAATTTACAAATTTAAAATTTAAAATCTACCTGAAATAACATCATGCTGGCTAGTCTTATGTCACGTTGACACACACTTGAGTTATCTGAAAGGAAGAAACCTTAATTGAGAAAATGCCTCAATAAGTTCAGCTGTAAAGCATTTTATTGATGGGGAAGGCCCAGCTCATTGTGGGTGATGCCATCCTTGGGCTGGCGGTCCTAAGTTCTATAAGAAAGCAGGCTAAGCAAGCCAGTAAGCAGCACGTCTATGGTCTTTATATCATCTTCTGCCTCAAGGATCCTTCCCTGTTTGAACTCCTGTCTTGATTTTCTTCAAGGTAAACAGTGCTGTGGAAGTATAATCCAATATACCCTTTCCTTCCCAGCTTGCTTTTTGGTCATGGTGTTTGGTCATAGCAAATAGAAACCCTAACCAAGACAATTTTTAAGACTAAATTTTGGACTTTGGAAATTAAGCTTTTGCACAGAACATAAATGAAGCGGACCTCTAATTTATGTACATATTAATTTTAGAGTTTTTGAATATTAAATAGTCCTTTAGATGCCTTGATTAAAAACTGAAAACCTTAATAAGTACCTGGGATCACCCCTCCTCTGCACAGAAACCACACACACACACACACACACAACATGCATGCACACACAGCCTCTTAGCAGGTGCTAAGATGAAAGAACAGTCAACAGTTTGAAAGCAGTCTTCTGGACACATACCTTTACAGAGTCAGCGATCTCCTGTATGCCCTTAGCGGCTGCATCTTTTATGATTGGTGTAATTAAACCTTTATCTGTTGCCACAGCCACGGAAATGTCAACAGAGGGCAGCTGCTTTGGGCCTTCTCCATCCCAGGTGACATTAACCCCAGGCATTTGCTGTAAGCAGAAAAAAAAGATGCTATGAAGGAAGCAGATTATATTCAATATATAGACTATAAAGCAGATATAAGACCAAGATTATAGTCAGAGAAATGTGACTTATATTATTGCTCATGTGAATAAAATTAGACAGAAGGAAATACATAAAACTTTGGTTTGGAAAAAAAATGAACATTGATTATTGTTCATGTCTGGGAAGAACAAACACTTTACAGCAGTATGCACAACTAAGAAAATCCTGATGATATACATGTTTTGAACTGCATGGCCAATATGAACTTGAAGGGGACAGGGTAGCAGAAAACAGTAGTGACATTTAACTGCACAACTCTGAAATACATATTAACAAGCCCTCAGTAAATGAGCCTTCTATTTAAAACCAATTTCCCAAGCATCACAAACAGGAGACAGATATTAGCCACACAGGTACAGACTTAACATAGAGAGAGAACTACCCTGAAGAATGAAAAGATCAAAATGGCTAAATGCCTGGACGGTGTGTATTGATGTTGCCAAATATCACAGGGTAAAACTGGGGCTGAACACAGAAACCAAAAGCCAATTTCTCTTCTCAGAAATTCCGTGATTTCTGCAGAGTAAGATCAAGAGTCCAGGAATGTCATTTACCAATGGCAAAGCACAGCCCGATTCTGCTCTGTTTGTCCCACGTCACTTCTGCATTCTGTGAGAATGAGGTCTGCACTCTATTTAATAGAGTCTTGTTTTATTCCTTTACCTTGTAATCAGCCAATTATTCTTAGAATTTCTCTGTAGTTGTTCACTAACAACAATGCCACAATGATAAAATAGTAAAATCAAAGACGCAATCCCTCAAAAGATCCCAAATTCTTCAGATCATACAAAATATAAAGAACAAGGGGCTAGGTGGATGGCCAGGTTGATCAATGTTTGATTCCCAGCATCTGGATCAGGCACCTTGCAGCTACCTGTAACTCCAGCTCTAAGGGATCTGAAGCCCACTTCTGGAGTCCATGAGCACACACACACACACACATGTGTACAAGCCCATATATGAAACACAGACACAAACACACCAAAAATGAAATCTTAACAAAAAACAAGAACAGGTAAAACCTCCAAAAGGGAAGACTACGTTGAAATGACATTTAATTAATGAATACATAATAAAGAACCATGGGGCATGATCTAAGTTAAATTCAAAACAATATTCAAACTCTTAACCCTTTTAAAGAATTATTAAAATGAATTCCACATTCAAGTTTTCTAACCAAACAGACCTAAGAAAAGAAAGAAACATATATAATAATAAGTAACTGGGGAAAACAAGCTGGCAACCATATAAGCAAGGTGGCGCTTAGAGCATCCCAGGCAACATCAACCTGGACAAGCACAGAGGCTCCTGGCTTATATATTTGGGCAACTGCATGAGGCAAGGAACCTTCTGGGGAAATACACACTTTAAAAGTGAAGAGAAGACTGCAAATTCAGGCACAGCAATATCTACAAAGGTGAAGGAGAAAGCACCAAGATTTCATCAAATTCAACTAGATCTAGTTATTTTTAATAGAGAATTGTGTAAATCCCTATTAATTACTTAAAGTGTGGACAGGTAAAGATAAAAAAAGAGAGCCAGATTTCATTTTGACCAGGCCCCAGGTAACTGTAAAGTAGCAGCAGAGGTGATGCAGGCTTCTATTGACTATCTCTCATCTCCAGTGCTGGCTGGCTCTTCTCTGAGAACAAGGAATCAGTGTGGATAGAACAGATGCTCTTTATTCTACTATAATTACTTTGGGAACTCTTTTGATTTTCAGTTACTGTAAACCAACTAAACTAAATAATAGGATATTTTAGCAATAAAATTATACACATCTTAATTTAAATGCCACAATTACTTTGGTTTGGCCACTTACTTTAAGAGTAACAGCTGCTGCTCTGATGATAAAGTCATTTACTGAGACTTTAATGTCATCTGAAAGAAGAATAAGTATATTAAAACCAGTATTTGTAATACTTTAACACTGACCCTTGTGATATCAAACATGCAGATTATGGACAAGTCTGGAACACGGCGATGAAAAGCACCAGTCTGTTTGCTTTGTGACGCATGTTTCCTTGGTTAGGAAAACAAGGAAAACATGTGGATTGCATGAAGTCCTACACACAGAGCTAAGGAAGAGTGCACTGCTTACTTGTAGGGTGGGTATAGCCTACAGGTAACCTGTGCTTACCATGCTCAGGCCTTGCATTCAATTATCAGGATTCTTCCCATCAAAAAGTTCATTTTTAAGCCCTGATTAGCATTTTGTGAAGGCATTCAACAATCATACACATGAACTGGAAAGCACAGTACAACTACAACCAAATAGAAGTCCCAACCACCAAGGCTCTACAGGGCAAACAATCTCTGTACTTGAACAGCAGTCGTCTTCATTTTCAAATGTTTTTGTTCTGTGCACATTTTGTAATACACTGATAATATTAGAAGAGTGGAGTATGTAAGTATATCAAGTAGACGACTGTATTTGTAAAGGTGTTTAAACTTCCCCTTTATCTAATAGAGAGCATGACAAAGAGTTTAAGACAAACTCAAGCACCTTTAAGTATTAAATGGGAGTTGCTTTTACCTCAGTGCCACAGCAACCATACACCAGCCTCTGGCCACACCCAAGTCCATCACCCTCACGCAGAAGTCTGTCCTCTTCGTGCTGCAGCCCAAAGAAGCACCCTGCACTTCATCACTTTCTTCCCATCAACACTTACACTCACTGGCTTTCTTGGTTGCTGAGACTCACCCAGTTTTTTTTCTCTTCTCTGTCTACTCTTTTACTCTCAGCCCCTCCTCTCCATGTTCCTGCAACCCAGACAGGAACCTTCAGATTGGTGGTTCTAATGCCATTTAGAAGATGGTTAACATACCTCCAAAGTTCTATTTCTAACCTTACACACTCAGAGCTTCAGAATCCAGTTTCACATAGATGCTCCTACCTCCAAAGCAAGGCCTCTCAAATCTAATGTATACAAAGGTGACTTCACCTCAAGTACTTTTTAAAAATTCTATAGTATGGAAAATTTCAAATCCTGATCACTGTAATTAACACATAGCTAAGAAACTGAATAGGGTAATGTACACCTATAATTCTAGCACTGGAGAGCAGGAATAGGACAATCATGAATCTCTGTGAATGAATCTCTGTGGGCTACACAGACAGAACTTACTGGAACATCCAACCAACCAACTAACCAACTCACTAACCAACCAAGCAAACCCCAAGTATCAATTAAAATCCCAGACATAGACAGTTTCACTCCTAAACTCTATCAACATTAAAAAGAAAATCCTACTCACTAAACATTCCATAGAGTATAGGAGGAAAAAACATTTTCTAACTCTTCTACAAAATCTGAAGATGAACGCTGGGAATACAAAGGAACCAAGGAAAGAAAGCAGAAAGGCAGTATTTCTTATGGGCATACATGCAATTATACATAGTCCACTAACACTCAGCCAGTGTAAAGAATCTTAACAAAAGGTTAATAAAATCAAACAACACGTGAAAAAGCTTGGTATGAGAAATATTGGGTTGATTCAACAATTGACATTCAACCAATGGTAATCTTAACCAAAAGAGAAAGAGTATCTCAAAGATGAAAAAAAAAAGAGAGAGAGAGAGAACATTTTGACAAAATTTCAGCATCTGCTCATGCTTAAAATTCTCAGAATCAGAGAATGGGAATTTCCTCAACCTGAAAAAGATCTATAAAAGACTTACTGCAAATGCTACAGACTGAATGTTTCAAAATACAGAACACACAAGGGACACATATCTACACCTCTGGCATTTATAGCCAGTGCAATAAGGCAAGAAACAACAAAAGGATGGGTAAGGTTAAGATAAGATCTTCATGCTAACAAATCCACACCTCTCTGAAACTTGATTTTGAAATGTGTTTGGGGAGACAATTCAATTTATTAATCTGAAAATGTGTTTTGAATACACAACTATAAAATGCTAAGACATACTTACAATCCATGCACTCTTTAATCAGTTAAGAGCTTTGTTAAGACCTTCACTTGTCCAGCTAATATTACCAAAAGGTATTCAAGATAAGCATTTAGCCTGAGCAAGGCATTCATCTGTTCCTTTCAAAACCGACCGACTGACCAACCAGAAAATCTAAGCTAAAGAAGCAAAACTATAAAGCCTACTTTTACTTAGGAAAACAACCACAGGGCAGTGTGTGACCCACAAGACTACTGGCAGGCTCCATGTGTGGCCGAGAATGGATGAACGCCAACTGAATGACTAGGTGGAAACCACACAGAGAAGATGTTTGACTGAGAGCAAGAAAGAACATAAGTCCTTATAGTATATAAAGTAGGAAATGTGATTAACTCAGTATTATGCTACCCAGCTATTTCATGTAGAGAAAAAACAATTCTCTCTCCTGTGCTAGAACAAGCTGGAGTAGAGCACAGTCAGGACATGAAATAAAATTAAAGACTACACAAAGTACATTTTAACAAAGAAGTTTATGAACATGAGATTAGAATTTATTCTTCAGTGAGTAAAGTCAACTTTACTGACCTTTGACCAGATCTCGTCTAACCTTTAAAACGGCTCCAAGGTCACAGTCAGCAGTAGCATAGGCATGAGGCACCGTACTTTTTGATTCAGTTAACCTCTTGGCAATAACTCTTCGCATATTGCTGGCAGGAATTTCAGTGAATGTACCCTGCCCCCCACAAAAAAGAAAGAGGCAATTTGTCCATTAAAACATATAACATAAATGGAAAAATAGATGAAACCACTACCTATCTGAAATTCTAAGAGACTTAGTAATTATATAAAAGATTAGTTTAAGAAAAGTACTATTAAAATTCTTTATACAAAGGGAAAATATAAGAAATCTAAGTATTTGACTTGAGTTTATACAACTATAGAAAAAATAGCAAAATTTAAATTTTAATTCTGAACGAGACATTCTGTATTAGCAAGTTTAAGGCAACTAAAAGGAAACCAGCCTATCATCACTGTATACATACATACTGTGTATACCCACACATATACACAGGCATGTTGAGTATAGGAGAAACGTATTACTATGTACATATGTGCAATGCGTATATGCTCATGTATGCACAGGTATGTTGATTATGAGAACATAAAAAGAAATAACCTAGCTATCTATTCGGACAGCCTATAAGCGGTTTTTATTACAAATGCTGACTACAGGCAAGTCTTATAAAAACCACATAGTGTAAAAAAAAGGCAACATTTTACATAAGGGATAATCGGTCAATGACTATGCATTTCTGTGATTTAAAAATAATCATGAGTATCTTATTTCCTAAGAATTCAAAGTATAAACTATAAATGAGATAAAAAATCTTTCTTTAATTTTAATATAAATTATTTTGTAAAGGTATGGACATCCAATTACACTTAATCCTGTTCTCATCTTTTATTCTACTCTTGGATGGAATTACGTTCACCCCTATAATTTATTTTTCCTTTTACAAATGATATTTGAAGAACACTTCTGTTAGCAAAATGTTCTGATTGCATGGAGCACATGCTCTCTGTACTCTGTGAGCATTTGAAAGATTTATTGTCCTCCTACTTTGACAAATCCTCTACAGCCTACTTTGAGGAAGATTTGACACACTAAATTTTTATGTAGACAGTATACTATTAATGTTCATAAGAAATGCTGCCTGTGAAACTCTTAGTTCTCAGTCCTTTCCAAGCATGGTAATGAATAATCTTCTTTATTAATGGAAGTGGTGTGTTTACTTTCCTATTTAAAGACACACGGAAGAAAAATGGGTTAAACAGACGAACAAAACAGCTGGAACACAGCTGTCTCAGAGGAAGAAAGTGTATCATGTAGTATGATAAATTCTTAATAGCTCTTAATTCCTTTAACAAAAACCAAATATAACCATAAAAAGGAACTATGAATTATTCTTACATCCAAGGAAAAGTACCATGACTACATGGTAAAATGAAGCCAAATCACAATCCTCTTTGGAAGAGAGTGCCATACAAACAGTTCCATTTGTGTTATAAAATCTATAAGAAAACCAATTGTGGGTACTCTCTATATTTACAGCTTATTAAAATGGATTTATTTAAAAAGTACCTATAAAGCACACAGTACTTGCTTTTATTTTCTTTCTCACACACAGACCATAACAGTTTTACTAAGAAGACCTTACCACTGCATTAGGTTGCCCAGGGATGGATACTGGTGGGATCATTGGCCGAGGGTAAGATAGCCCAGCAGTGGCCGGAGGAGGCACAGATGCTGAAAGAGTGGATGGAGGAGATGGGGCTGGTCTGAATTCAGTAATCTTGCCCATCTGTTTCAGCTCAACTAACTTGAGTGCATCTCTGGAAATGAAAGGAAATTGGATACCCATGAAGCAACAAGGAATACAAGACAGTCTTAGAAAATTATGCTGAAGTACGAGGAAGAGAAATACCACAGCAAATACTACAAAATCTAAGCAAGTCTTTCCCCTACGCGGTATTCTGATTCTTGTTAGGTATCCAATGGCTATTCATAAATTTTCAAAACCCAATTAATAGATTGAATTTCTAATTAGAATAATTAGAACCTATTGGGCATATCTGAGACACAATTTTCTCTAGGGGGGAAAAACCTCTTACTTAGTATCTTATGGTAACATGAGAAGCAGAATTCTATGATAGATTAATCTATTTGATCCATATAACACCACAGTATTGGGTAAAGATAGTAATTTTTATTAAAAAGTAAACTTATATTTTATTGGGAGACAAGTGTCACTAGCTAGATGAAAAATGTAGTAATTGAAACATTTTACTGTATGTTTATGAAGGAATTCTTACATGGCATTCAAAGAGTGTCAAGTTCATAATCTTTATGGCTTTCATTGGAATATTTCCCAAATAATTATCACTTAGAATGTAAAATAAACTACTTACAGACCTCTCTTTTGTATTACTTTGTAAAACAAAGGTGCGTTTGTTTTTACAAAGGGAAATAACTAAGACTATAAGATATGTCAAGTCCTCACTTCGGGCTGGTAAGTTATAATTACTTACCAACTTTACAAAGCCTGAGAAGGGAGTCTTAATTAAAGCACTGTCAGAAGGCCCATGGGCATGTTTATGGGCTACTGTCTTGATTGTTAGTTGATATAGGAAGGCCTAGCCCACAGCAGCAGCACCTTCCCTCTCCAAGTGTTTCTAAACATGTGTTCTTGGAATATTTTAAAGAACAAACTGACAAAACAGTAGAAATGCTACATCATTCTGGATTCCTAATACTGAAGAGTGGGAAGAGAGGAAAAGAGCCTACAAGTGTCATGTGTGTTAATAACTCACATCATCCAGGTGGAAGAGGTGTTGCTATTACTTCTAATTTAGACACACATGGACTCAAAAAAGTTAAGCTCAGTATCTAAGTCAGTCTGTCTCAAGCACCCACATTACACAAGACTCTACCCACCAAGCTTTATTCTACAGAGGAGTCACATCAGTCACACAAACTAGAGTAATAGGATTGCATCTTTAAAAAGGAATACAGCAAAGTAAGGAGCTAGAGAGCAATGAGTGAGAAGACAGAACAGCAGGGGGAGGCCTGGGTAGAGGGACATTACACAGAATGGTGTGGAGGAGCAAGTCTAAAGACTGGGAGAAAGGTCTATCTAACCGGCAGAAAACACCTAACTTCCAAGATGAGGTTTCTAAGAGAAAGAAGGCCAGAATAGAAGTGTAGTGACCAGGGTGGAGAGGCAGGCAGCTGCGTACAGCCAGGGTTGAGAACACTGGAGTACACTGAGGTTCAGAGCTAGCTGTGTTTTCTACCTTTCAAATAGCTGTGAACACGCTATGCAAATCAAATAAAGTGAAAGTAGTTTTCTCCTAAGAACAGACTAGCTAAGAATTAATCCACGATGAGCAGAATGCTGGGACTGAACAGGGAACTGGGATATGCCTAATCCACAGCGACTAACAGGACCTTCTGACAAGGGCTCCTTACTCACCATACAAAAAGTCACAGGAGAATAGCTGGAGGCAGTATTGATTCTCAAAGGGCGAACCACAGTCTGGAGATGGTGACAGAGTGACTGAGGTAGTGAAGGGGACACGTGTCCCAGGCAATGTTCTGTGAACCTTTAAAGCTTTTAACCAGCTTACTTCTACTTGAAAATCAATTTTTACTCATAATATTTATAACTCAAACCTAAATTATGATTTTATATCTATGTGTCAAGGTCAATGACAGCTGACACAATTCCTGAAGACTTGTTATGAGCCCAAAGGCCAGCTAGATGAAAATGTTAGCACTGATATAAAATAAGACCTACTAACTCAGAGTGATGCCTCCCAAAAAGGAAATTTCCCTTTCTAGGGCACAGTATATTATCAGCAAATACCAAATACATTTCCTTACAGAGACTGATTTCTTGCTTACTCAGTCATCAGATCAAAACACACAGAGATAATAAAAACCTAAATGGCTAGTATCTGTACTCATCGATCTATAAGCTAGGGTGCTGACATTAAATAGACATAGCTACACCTCCCTGTTTGCATGACTGCTCTGTTAGAAAAGATGTGATTGGGTTTTATCCCTAAGTAATTAAGATTACTGGGGAAACCAGAGCTTGGTGAGGAAAAAAAGTGAAGAGGAGCCATTATTCATAAAAAAGAAAGTAGAAAATAATTCTAACCGTTGATTTAAAATAAACTTTTATTATTGATTTTACAATTATATAGCCCATAAAGTGTAAATATTAAGTGTTGTTTAATAGCCGCCAACAATTTAGCTATAATGCAGAGATGATTTTAATGATTTCTGCCCATTAAATAATTAGATTAAACTGGAAGCACTACTGGGCATTAAGAACTCTAAAACACAGGAGAAAAACAAATGAACCATGTACTGGTATGAAAGCAGAGAGTGCTTGGGAAATTAGCTCAAGTAGAGCCTTTCCGTGACTCAGAAGAAACAGCTCACTCTAGTGGTCATCAACTAATTCTGAAGACTAATACTTAAACTAGACAACTGCCTAACATGCCAAGTTCTGATACTGTGGTAGACATGAACAAAAACATTAAGTACAACTTTGATTTAATAATTAGATATAGCGAAGATATTAAGGCTGATGGCAAAGACTCCTGCTGTGCTAATGGGCCTCTGACGGTGGCCTGGCACCTGACACTCAGGCTGGCTAACTCATGACTGTGCTTCTGTACAACATGCATCTGGAGCACTACCTTTGTTTTAACATGAAATGTGAACACTAGCTCTGAGCTTGTGCTCTTCTCTAGAGAGACAATGGCTCAGGGTGCTGCTCTTTGATCAGAACGGCTGTCACACCACTCACCTGCATTCTGAGCTGTCCAAAGTGGAAAAGAGATGGCACTCATCATTTCCTGAGCATGCTGCTAAGGCATACTGAGAGAGGCTTAAGCCAAAGCCTGAGGTTCTACAACTGTTTAATGTTAAACTTAGCATACAAGAGCAAAACTTCTTAATACTACATGCATTAAGGATCACTTTTTCTCATTAAGTCTTCTGGAATGGTTGATACTTAAAAGAACAAAGTCAACTTCCTTATGGTAGAGAAGGCATAATGGCCAGGAAAAGAACTAGAAAATAGTGGGAGAAAGAAGGCAAAAGCATCATGAACATAAGGTATCAAGAGGATAACTACATTACTGTGATTTTAAACAAGTTTTTAAAATATTTGTGCATGCATTAAATACAGTGGCACATGCATTTAGCAGGGAGGGGAAACACTGCAGCACACTCAAAGGCAGAGTAGTCTATGTGGTGAAACCCTAACGGGGCCTGGGAGAGGGAAGTAGACAGTTCCAAGTCAGTCTCTGCTTTCCTACCACTACTACCACTAAGCTGCTTTCCAAAAGGGCACCTAGTAACTAAGTTCAAGAATCTTTCCTCAGACCCTATGTTTCTTGGCTTGTGGACCATTTCCCAACATCCTAACACAGAGATCAAGTCTTCTAAATGATGTGCTGCTGCTGATCTCAATGACGATAACTGCTTCATGACCTACACAAACTGTCTCCTTGTCTTCATCACACGGGTCCTGATCCCCACAGCTTTGCAGTGTGACAGAAAGCCGCAGACATGAGTTACTCTGCTATGGCAAACTCTTCCTTAAACTCCTTATTTGACCTATTTCTGGAACCAACACTTTCATTACACAGACCAGGATCCCAGACACACGCTAGATGTCTCTTGCATGATTTTCAACCACATTTAGAGCAGTACTTATTATCTCCTACCTGCATTATTCTAAGAGTCTTACCTCAACTGATCCCTTACCTCAGAGGCCATTATCTGTTGTAATTTATACTGCATGAACTTGCCAAACTGATCCTTCTCACATATGGCTATAATTATTTTGCATTTCTTCAAATCTTCAGTGGTTAATGAATTAAAAAGGCCATTTATCCTATCCCTCACATAACAGACAAGGCAAATCCATCTTGTGAAGATAGTTGTTTTATTCCTTTTTTTGCAGACTGGTATGTGATTAAAAAGATAGAAACCAGTGAAAAAAAGACAAGCTTCCCAGGCCAGAACCATCACTTTATATCTATTCTACCTAAATCTTTAAAAGTTTCAGTCACTGTCTTCTAATCAGTATTAGAGTGGCACATTGACGTGAGGATTTCACATGTCCCAGGCCCATTTGATTGGTCTTTGTTGTACCTTTATTAGGCTAAGTTCCACTAGAGAAAGGCCCATCTGTTTAAATAGACTGTTGAGAGACAATTTTAACAAACGCAAAGATGCATCAATTTCTTGACTAGAAAGACTTGCCTACACAAAGATGTCCAGTCAGTTCTTACTGAGCTAATTCAATACATCTCAATTGACTATGTTCTCCATGACCTGAAAGACCCTAGAACTGATTTAGATTTTTTAAAAAAAAAAGACGTATCAATAAAGCTACTTTGTTGAAAAAATAAACAAGTGAAATCTGCAATGCCCATCAGATTTTAAAACATACTATTAAACTTAAATTAAATTGGTATTAACTCACAGAGCAATGAAAGAGAAAAGGAAATCCTTAAGAGAATTAACTGCAAACGGAGACTCCTCTGAATGAAGTAAGCCAAGTCTGAAAAGCTAAGAATTAAATTATTTTAAAAGTGCATCTCCATACCTGGGTGACTGAAGAGACTGGTGATGACTTCATACGAGCTGAAGTGCGCCTCCCTGCCTGGGCTCTAATGCTCTGCATTATCACCATGTCTGAGGATGTGGCTTAGTTATTACATTAAGTTTAATTCTTAATAATGGTGCAATTATTCAGAAAACTCTTGCATAGAATATAACTTACACTAACAAAAGCAATTAAAACCACGAGAGAACACAGAGAATAAGCTATTTAAAAATCCTTTCAGAAAAAGCTAAGTGAAGGGTCTGGGGATTACATAATCACACATACTCTTTAGTGAAGATCCCTCGAGGGCCCGTGGCTGTGCCCTGGCTGGCATCCAATGAATGTTTTTCCAAAATGTTGCGGGCAGCTGGACTTAAGCGGATCCTGAGAATAAAAACATGAAGACAAATGAAACTAATTTACACTTATATTGATTCAAACAGATCTAAACGTCAACAGTTTCACTGATAATTAGGAAAGTGAATTCTTAACACTGAAGCTAAAATGAGTCTCAAGGATAGTCACAGTCACACAGACTGTATCAATCTATTTTATCGTCAAAACACTTTTATAAAGCAGTAAGTAGTTACCAATTTTAAGTAAGCTTAATAAGAGTAAATGTTCGTAACACAGGAAGACAGCTTCTGACTGCCAGCATAAGTCAGAGAGTGTAAGATACAGGAAACTAAAAGATCATTCAGATTATCCAGATCCTTACCAACTTTACACACTGTATCCCCCTATCAAATTATCACAGTATGCTTTGTAAACAATAATATTAGGGCTGGGGCATGAGTACTGAGTTTGGATCTCCAGTACCTACATAAAAGCCAGGTGCAGAGGTGCGAATCTTAGCACTGGTAAGCCGGGGACATGTTCACAAGTACCTGAAGTACCTGTACTATCACAGGACAGCTGGAAAACATTTACCCATGTCAAATACAGAACTGTCTGAACATGAACATATGCTAAAATGAAATTTTCATTTTGTATCAATTATACTCTGGACACTTAAATTTACATTTTAGTAATCTGAATTTTGTGAATGGAAACACAAAAATTAAGTTTGGTCTCATGAACACCATTCTGCAATTATAGAACCTAATTGAAGTTCAGCACAGATACAGATGATTTTATTCTCTGCTGGGCAATCAAGGCTTTTGGAAGGCCCAAACAAAACAGACATTCACTAACTGTTTATCAGATGAAGAAGAATGTAAAACAATCATTCTTATGTTTCAGTGTCCTAAGAGAAATATGGAAGATGCTTTGAACATGATACTGATTTCAAACCCCTAAAAAAATAATCCCTTTTTACATAATAATCATGTTTGGCTGGACATGTATGTTCACATAAACGCACTCACCGTGGTATCCCTTTGTGTTCCTTCCTGGCAGGACAAGGGATCTGCGGCTGTGGAGGAGGCTGAGTAGGCACTGGTGGTTTTGAAACTGGAGGTGGAGCACTGACATCTTTGGGAATTTCCACGTGTTTCCAATCTTCCCCTTCTTCAACCATCAAAGCAATGAGTGAACCTAGCTGTATATTTTTAGCGCCTTCTTCAACCTGTATTTTAAAAAGACAATGGTCAGGATAGAAAAACCCAGGGTCACACGAAGTTGCTAAGTCTACAGGTGCAAGGACGACCTGAATTAAAGGACATTGAAGACAGAGGGCTCTCCTCTTCCAGCTGCCACCTTCTGCTCCTGTCATTTCTCTCTCAAGTACTAATGCTACCTCTGGAAATAAGCAAGACCCAGAATTTCTGGCAGCCTTCGAAACCAGAGTTTCCCTTCCTTCTCTGATGTCAATTAAATCCCTATCCATGGAGGATGTAGGTACAGCCGTCAACTACCTGTCATCATTAGTTTCTACATGGTTTCAGAATTCTAACAGCTCATAAAGGATTAACTCATCCAAATTAGTCCAATCTACTAATTACTTAAGTAAGTAATACTAATTAATTTTAAGAAAAACTTTCTTAGTAAATTTGGTCTTTGGAGGGAAAAAATGTCCCGTAATGCAGATAGAGCTGGTTAAGGATTAGGATTCTAGCTAATTTTATGGATAGTTTCTGTCTTCCCCTATTAAGTTTTTTCTGGGATACCTACCTATAAACCCAGGAGATATCTCAGGAGCTTTTCATAAGTGCATCAGAGATACACTGTTATCCTAGCTAAAGTGATACTATTTCTAGATGGTATCTGTCGACTAAAAATCTAAAACAAGATAAAGATTTTTTTTAAAGACAAAAATATTTTAAACATGCCAGCAGCACAAATTTGTTTTTAAAAGAATTGTAATTTATTTATTAAAATAAGTTTTGAGTAAATCTTTGGATGACAGCGTCATATAGTTTAGATATTAGGAGACATTGCTGTTTCTTTGTAATTTCCTCTTACTTCCTCTCAACTACTAATGTTCATTAGATTGGTTTAATGAGTCAAACCAATTCATCTATTAATATTAGTATGTACTCTATCCTGAAATTTAAAATAACTGTAAATTCTATGGGTTAGAAAGCCTTGCAAGCTTAGTGATTACCAATGGAAAACAGACACAAAGACTAGAATGGAAAAGAGCAGATGATACACGATGCCACAACCTGATGACACATGTTAAACACATGTTAAAGAAGGGAATGGCTGTTACAGTTCTACTTAAAATCATTAAAATCATCAGTGAATTAAGTCTTTTCTAGGCATGCTAGTTTGGTGCAGACATTTACTTCTATTGTAATTAGCCAACAGTCAAAGCTGGTGCAAACACAGTAACAGAGGCATAAATAATCTTCTGCAAAATCACAGAAACCTATCAGGCCTTTGCTACATCTTCTCCCGGCCTGTTGCTCTACCAAAACCAAGAGTCTGGGACAGCAAGCATCCAAGATGTTCCCACACTGTCTTACCCAATCAAAACCCTCTTCAACTCTTATGCCAATGTGTTTTAATAAAAAATGAAGTCCGTTTGCTCTCTGCTCTATTCACAGTCTGTGGTTCAAGTGAACTGTCTTCCCTCCCATGTGTATAGCTTCCTGACATTCAACATCATCTCTGTTACTATAGCTAGTAACAACTGGCTATGTTAGCATAGTAATGATTATTTTGTCATGTCTGTTTCTTCATCTGCCAAGTGAAAATACCAACAGTAGCTATCAAAGATTTGTTAGGAGGGATATAGAAATTCCTGATATAAGGGACTTTGAACAGTGTCTGTCATTTCACATATACAGTAAAAATATAAACTGTGTTACTAAATTAAAATAAATATACTCAACAAAGATCAATATTAGACTACAGAGTACATTTGGTAAGGATTAGAAATTCATGCCAAATAGATCAGTGCATACTCAGGAAAATAATGAGACAAACTGCCTCAAAAAATAATCATTACTATGCTCATATAGCCAGTTGTTACTAATATAGTAACAGAGATATGCCATGACACTAGAATATGAACAGACTGAGAATAACTATTCAGATCTCAGTATCCAGATGAGCAAGTCTTTTCTTAATTGCTTTACTATCCACAAAACTTTGTTTGGTCCAGGGTTTCATACAGCCCTCCTAGTCTGGCATATAGTATGCTATGTAGGCAACACTGCTTACAAAGATTAAACTGTGTGACAAAAGAATACAGGAACTTCCCAGAATTACATCACCAAGAGTGAACAAGGTATAATTCGTAACCTTCTTAAAAATGTGAATTCCAACTACACATTAATGTTTTAGTAATGACAGATGCAGGATGCAGTTTTATAGAATCCATATTTTTAATAAGCACAACTAATGCCTGGCTCTGAAAATAAAGATCTGCTACACATCTTCCTAGCAAATCATTATATTATATTTACAAATATAAGGATTACTCCACAATGTCAAGCAAAGGCATAGCTCTTGCTTGGACAGAGAGAGATGGAAGGGAAGAAGACTAGAAATACCATCTTTGTGGCTCCAGCCCCATTCTGCCGGGTAAGACTGCATACATAACGGCAGGAAAACACTGCTTACTATTCCTGCTACTCAGAAAGCATTAGGATACTAGTAAAATCACAAAGGCCTAAAATGTATATAGTCTTTCCTCTGGTGGGGAAATAACTGTTTCTAAAGCAACCATCGACTATATCCATTTCCCACCTCTTTTCAGAATTTAGGACCAGAAGGACAGATGCTACTGACCCACTGGAATGGCTAACAATTTGAAATGCATTACTGAGCAGTTAAGTGGAAAATGCTACTATCGTGGAAGACTTGCACAGCCAAGCAATCCAGAGCTGCAGCCAAGAATAGACTGCCAAAAGCACACACAGGAAAATGTAGTTGACTTTGTAGCATATGGTAATCTAAGCAATCTTTTTCTTTTGCAAAATACCATACAAATTATTAAGCAAACTACTTTTGGTATAGATTTTTCCAGCTATAAAGACTGAAAAAATTTACCCTTCAACTCACATTTCGCTCAAGTACATTAACTATATGTTCACTGGTGTGTTCTAGGGGGCTGCTGATAAAATACACTGCAAGAAGTGGATGCTGGAAATATTATCAAGTGTTGAGAATAAAACACCAGGGCCTAAGAAAACAAAACACTCAACAAGATCACTTCAGACAGGAAACAAATGACAGAAGGAAGGTCTACATGAACTAGAGTATAAAATCCTAAAGTACCAAGTATGTGGAGAGAACAGAGAAAGGTCCACATCTAGCCAGAGTATAAAGTCCTACAGAACTGTGTATGTGGACAGAATAGACAAAGGGGAGTGGGGGTAGTTATAGCTAAGCTTCATCTAGAGACTCAAACACCCATCCACAGAGGATGGCCACCAGAGAGACAGCTTGTTTGTGAATTCAAGTGGCAGAGGGCAAAGTGGCTACTCACTGCCCAGCCACAACCAACCAACCATGACTAATGGTGAGGCTAATGTCACCAAGGGCTGAGTGACCAGTAGTACTACAGAGTCCTAGAGTGACCTTTATGCAATTCCTTAATCTTCCCACTACCGCATGACTTAAATCATCTCCACATCCAAGGGAAAGACATTAACAAATGAATTCGCTACTTGCTCCACGTAGAGCTGGCAGCCCTTTCCACTTACTATCACCTGGCAGTGACTGCAGGGCCTACTCCAGGGACAGAATGCTGGTGGGCTCCACAGTCAGCACATGGCACAGCCCAATAGCCATGTTTTAATCCCTGGCTCCACGGCTTTAAACTGGTTATACTATTTGCTCTGTGTAAATGGTCTAAAATTCTATCCTAAAACCACCATACACAAGACCATACACACACACACACACACACACACACACACACACACACACACACGGGGGGGGGGGGGAATTTTGGCACTAAAACACTGTTAAGGTGTGAATTAAAATATATTATACAGTAGATAACAAGGCACACAGGAGGGACATTATTCAAGGAGTTTACATAAAGAAAGACATCCATGTCTTACCACTATTTTGGCTAAGATGCCATCGTCATTTGCATCTAAGGTGACCACCGCCTTGTCTGTCTCAATTTCACATAACGAGTCTCCAGCACTCACAGCTTCACCTAAAAAACAACAGTGTATTTGTTTGGTTGTTTTGTTTTAAAATTACATTTTATTATTGATTTATTCAGTGGTGTCTGTGTGTGTGTGTGTGTGTGTGTGTGTGTGTGTACATGCATGCAATACATGGCTCATATGTGGACGTCAGAAGACAAATCATGGGAGTTGGTTTTGTCTTTCAACCATATGGATCCCAAGGACCAAACTCAAGTCATGGAGCTTGGAGCCAAGTACTGAGCCTTCTTACCAGCCCACCCCCACCTCTAAAGGATAATTAGACTATTCCATTAAGTGAAAAACTGTATCATTTACTATACTTTTTGTTAACTGTTTAGGACAAATTCAGAAACCCTGCTCGCACTACACAGCACAGAATGAATATAGGATAATCAGAAAATAAAATACATTTGTGAAGCCAACTAAGACCATTTTCTATGCAACAGAAAAAATACAAAACTCAAAATGTGTACAGGAGTCAACATTACTGATGTGTAGGTTTCTGGGCCCAGAGGTCAAGGGAAAGATGTGGGGCTGACAGAATGACCAGTCAAGGCTTCAGGAGCCAAAGAATAAGAAATGAGAGGACTAAAACATCCCTCAGCAACATGAGCTGAGGCAAATTATTCTTGAGAAAAAAAGACAAGCATAACCCAGGGTGCGGGGAATGGGAAGGAGGGAAGACATAGAAACAACCCACACCGCTGTCCACTCAAAGCAAACCACAAAACATGGTTCTTAATCACATAAGAAATCCAATGTCATGAAAACAAAATACAATCAGTAATTTCAACAGAACTAAACTTTGAAAAAACTACTATAGAAAATCTAGCTGGACAGTGGTGGCGCACGCCTTTAGTCCCAGCACTTGGGAGGCAGAGGCAGGCGGATTTCTGAGTTTAAGGCCAGCCTGGTCTATAGAGTGAGTTCCAGGACAGCCAGGGCTACACAGAGAAACCCTGTCTCAAAAACAACAACAACAACAAAAAAAAAAAAAAAAAAAAAAAAAAAAAGAAAGAAAATCTATTCAAGTAAGTATTTTAAGATAAAATAGCCATTACAAACACAAAAAATTTTTAAAAATTATAGAAGTGAAACAAAATAGTGTCGAGAAGAAAAGAAAACAATTAAAAGTTGTGGAGAGGAAAAACTCAAGGTCCTGAAGTGAGGCATCAATGAGACACAGCAAGAGTATAACGAACAAGGCAGCAGCAGCACTGCAAGGGCAAACAGGAAAGTTAAAGAAGGAAAAAGCTGGAAAGCCAGCAGAGGCACCTCTCTTCAGGAGTTTCAGGGATGGTGGCTGGAGAGACCAGTGGAAAGGCAGTTGTAAAGCGACCACTGCTGAGAAGTCCCCAGTATTAGCGACAGGAGAGTGAAGAATTCCCAATGGTTGTACTGACTAAAATGGGTACAGAAAGTAGTCTTGTGGCTTGGAGGGAGGCTCTGACTTTTATCTAGGTGCTGGTGACATGGGGATGCATACACATGAACATTAATTAACTTTACTTTGATGAAAACGCAGCAGGGAACAAAAGTATTAGATAGTACAAACATGAATCCACACTTGGTGACCAGAGAGTGCGCACTATTGACAATAGAGAACACACTTTAAAAAGTTATCAGGAAAAAAACAGATTACTTCAGTGGAATGACAGTCAGAGCACACCTTAGGAGCTGCACGAGTCAGAGGACAGTGAAGAAGCACAATAGACACAGCCAGACAACAGCTAATGAACTGTCAAGTATTTTAAGGTATGTAAGGTTTACTAATAGTGGTTACTTTAAAGAGCTCTTACAAAATGTAGTTTAAAACAAGCAGACACAAATAGAAGGGATGGACACAGAAACCAGTGATCACTGAAGTGCTAACATGTCACCCACTTATAACGTAACACATAAGGATTAAAAAGTGAAATGAACTCTAAACATTAACAGCAAAGATGAGGAGAAGGCTTAGCGAGGGCTAACTGTGCTCACAACTCTGGTACAGTTAGAAGAAAAACTGAATTAATACTAGATCCAAATGGCAAAATGTAGGGATTTAAAAATACAAATAAAATCTTTAGCATTCAAAATTCAGGAAAAACAGGAAACAACAAAGCGACTGTCTAAAAGAAAGTGAGAGTAGAAGGGGGAAAAAAAGAATAAAAACAAAAATGTCTAAAAAATTATAGAAATCAGCCGAGGGCGTGAGCGATCACAGTATGGATATTATAGAAATCAGCCGAGGGCGTGAGCGATCACAGTGTGGATATTATAGAAATCAGCCGAGGGCGTGAGCCATCACAGTGTGGATATTATAGAAATCAGCCGAGGGCGTGAGCGATCACAGTGTGGATATTATAGAAATCAGCCGAGGGCATGAGCGATCACAGTATGGATATTATAGAAATCAGCCGAGGGCGTGAGCCATCACAGTGTGGATATTATAGAAATCAGCCGAGGGCGTGAGCCATCACAGTGTGGATATTATAGAAATCAGCCGAGGGCGTGAGCGATCACAGTGTGGATATTATAGAAATCAGCCGAGGGCGTGAGCGATCACAGTGTGGATATTATAGAAATCAGCCGAGGGCATGAGCCATCACAGTATGGATGGCTAGACTAAAGCCATCTATTACAGAGATTAGCAAAATGAACACAAAACTAAAATCTTTGCAAATGTGCCTTATAAGAGACAGACCAAAAACAAAACTGAATAAAAAATACAGAAGTAGAAAAGTATGAGGTATATAAACATACCCACTCATACACAGTTCCCAGCTGTATGCAGCAGAGATATCAACTGGCCGATACAGTAAGAGAATGCCAAAGAAAAACGTTAACATTAATACACCATGACATTTCAATGTAAGGAAATTTCTCTGTATACCAGAATGAACAACCAGGTGTTTTGACCTTGTTTACAGGAGCTCAGGACTACTAATATTAGTATTTTAATGAAGTAAATTTAGCTGTCAGATGATATTTTACCAAACACCTAACCTACCTCCTTTATCCCCAACAGGATGCTTCTAGCCAACAAATATTTATTGACAACCATGTTGTGCACTAAGGATGCAGTCGTGGGAAACAAGAGTGGGTTTGTTTGAATTTTTCTGACTCAAGAAACTCCTCATATCCTAGTAAAAAGTCAGCAGGGTAAGAAGTCAGCATGCTCTGGGAATATTCAGGAGGTCCTCTAATGTCTCTAGAAGGGAAGAGATGGTTCCTAGAACAAGAGGACAGCTCGGAGCCTGAGAAGATGAATGGGCAGTGCACTGCTGGGCTAGAAGGTGCACAGCAAGGGTTCTGGGACCACAGCAGGGTGCTTTAAGCAAGTGGCAAACAGACCAGGGGAACCAGTGGAGACTAGGTTGCAGAAAGGCAAGAACAGTGGAAGAGCTGCTACTCCAGCCTGCCTTTCTTGTGCATCTTTCACCAGGTGCTTCAAGAGAGGCCCCACCCCAATGTCTCTGTTGGAGCAATGGGAGAACCTACTAGACTGGGCAACTAGATGCACAGACAATAAACTCTGGCTGTAAAGAAAAAATTACTGTGGTTTTATTTTCCACACACATTTAAATTTCAACTACTTTTTAAGAAACACGGACAAACTTACTTTGGCCATGTAAGTTTCTGAGTTACTCAACTTACACACTTCAGTTGTTTCTGAATTCCTCTGCTAACTTGAAAAAAAAAAAATCACCAAGTGCATTAGGAAATGCTTTGCTGCCACTGTTGCTCTTTCATGTTTACTAGTCACAAACTTCATAACAGGAGAATTTATTTTGTGTATTCTACCATTCCCCAAGTTTCAGGTCAGTGCTCCCCTACTTAACTTTAGATGGAAATGCTTTGAGGGGCAGAGACTTCAGAAATCCTTAGTTCTTCATAAGGAAACATAAAATTGTTCTTTGTATTTACTTGGTTATAGTATTTGATTTGCAGCACATCTGTAACATCTGAAAAAGACATTTTTTTTCTTTCTAAAGCCACATCTCTCTCTAGTCACATAAAAGACTACGTCAGCAATATGAGTATGCTGAGGGAGCCAGAACACATAAAAGCAGGACGTAGAGTTTAAAAAGGAATTATTCCACTAGGAAGCACTGTCCGTAAAGATCAGGAGACTGAAGTTATTCTGAAATGATTAGTCATCACTGGCAGTGCACCCAGGACATTTGAGGACACGTGAGACTCTGTGATGAGTCCTAAAGATCCAAATCCACGGCTCTAGTACTGATTAGAGCTGACAAGCCTCTGCCAATCCCAGACACAAATGAGCTCCGCCAAGTTACTTACCTTTCTAACTTTCAGAAAGATTTTAAATATGTAGCTATAAAAAGTATCATGGACCTATAAGTTTTATGTTTACACTTCACATACACCTTTAAAAAACATTTTGCAACTTTCCTGTTAAAAATAAAGTTGCAGATATATTTCTAGCTAATAAGCCATTAATAATCAAAAATCAGGCTACCTCCCTATTTTACACTCTGTCATGTAAACAGATCATTAAGCAAACTTTCATGTACAAGACACACACAAGAATGAAAGGCACTAAGAAAGCCTACCCTACATTTTATGCCCAGCAGTTTATGTTCTAGGGTCATTTCTAGCTGAGGCTCACTGGTGGGTTCTCAGCATCACATAGCTGGCTGCAGAAGATGGCAGCTCCTCTGCTACCTGCACCATCTCCTCCTGGTCCATGTCAGTGCTGGAGGTAGAGCAGGCCTGGAGGAAGAGTGTGGGCCTCAGGAGGGGCCAGAGCAGAGGCCACTGCTCAGCACCAAAGCCAGCAGCATCGTCCTGATCCTCTGTCTACATGAGCAGCTGACAGAACTGAGGGTGAGTTCTACAGAGGCTTCCCTCTCCTAAACATGTCTCAAGCACAGTTATGGCAATGCTGATTGTATTAAATGCAATCCCCAGTCTCTTACACAACAATTTTATTCTACTGAAAGTGAAGACTAGACATCTGTTTCAAAGGTGTGTGTAGAGAACGGCCAGCTGTTACCTGTTCAGCAAGTAGGTCAGATCTGTATAAAGAGTAAGGGAAATGCGCTTGTCATTGCTACGGGGAGTCATGGTGACCATTATGCTGATAAAAGAAGCCAATCAGAAAAGCCTGTTTTCTCCTATGTTCTAGAAGAAATGTTGAGAAACCCTAAGTTTAACGATAGGACAGTCAGGTTGACAAGAGCTGGTGCTGAGAAAGGAGCAGCTACCTCAGACAGCAGGTATCTCTAGCATGAGAGAAATGCTCTACACTGAACTGAGGTGGCAGTCATCAGTATGCACTGAAAAGCGATGATGTTACAGTATGTAAGCTATTACCTTGATAAAACTGTCAAGATAGTTCACAAACTGTGAAATTTACTTTTCAAATTTTTCCACTTCAGCATCACAGACACATGGCCATACACAACAGAAGCCAAGGCCTCTGCTTCAGCTGATTCTACTCAGGTGACTCCAGGGTACTTACTCACACAGCGTGAAGAGCCCTTCAGAGCAACACTACGCTAGTTACAGATCATCGTACATCTTACATGAAAGTGGTGTGACACAATCACTGTTCTCAGTCGCACGGGGCAAGGAAGGGCATGAGGGCAGATTCTGAGCAGTCACATTCCCCACTCACTGCCTGCTCCATCTACGCCCTGCCCACCCTCGTCTCAGTCTGGTTTTGTTCTACACAGTAGAACACAGACTTTTACATGAAGTGGGAAACTCAAATCTTCTAAAATACACTTGACTTTTTAGTTGACGAATAACAAACTATGCTCACTTTAAATGGGAAACACTGAAATATACCCCCAAATAGGAAACTTCCAGTAGGGGTGGAATTATAGCTCAACTCATCTTTCAAGAGATTGGACATGTGAATACAGCCTAGAGTTTTCAAAGTATCTTCTCTAATTTTATGGTGTTTTTATTCAACCCTTAGGCTGAAATAAAATATAATATTGAATACAAAGCTACTATTCTGACTCATTCAAAAGATAGAGATAATTTATATGCTATTATCTTACTTTTCTGTAACTTAGAAAATGAAATGAGGATGAGTTCTGCTAGAATTCTAAAGCCAAGATAGAGCTTCACTCAGCTCACTCCAGGATGGATAGACAGTGGTGAATCCATGGCAGGATTCGCTGCACTCTGACCGTCTTAGCTTCCAACACACAACACACATGTACTCACAGTATTGTCTGACATGGCTGTAATTACAAAGCCTCAGACTTCTAGGAACCCTTAAAACTTATGAAGACTGCACTCTGTCACAGGGTATTAGATCATTATCTAGTTGTTCCTTGCAATTTCTACCTTCTTACATGTTTTAAGTTCTAAAATACTTGTTTTAAATCAGGCTTCACTATCAAAACAGAAACAGTGTATTAAAAACTACCTGTCAGAATATAAATTTGTTTTCAACACAAAATTAATTAACCCAGCCATTACAGACCTATTGCACTCACCATGTTAGTGCATGGTGAACAATCTTTAAAGGGCTTATGAATTACTAAGAAACTAGGACTAAGAATGGCCTCAATTACTTCCAGTATAACACCCCTGCCTTAAAAGCTGGGCTAATACAGAATTTAAGGAGCAAACTGCAGGGAAATAAGCTCCAGAAGATTAAAATGTATTGTGTGTCGTCCATGAAACAAGTGCACTGTTGGGAAGTAGAGCAGATGTCTGAACTGTATGCTTCCTGCCTCCTGACCACACTGTCCAGTCCCACTGAGGACCTCACCACACTGCTGGTGAGCCACAGTGTTCACATCTACCAGCCTAGAACTTCGCAAAGAGTGATGGAACCTAACCTTTTCAAGTCATTCTTTAGGGATGTCAACATCCTGCTGAAATGAATAAGGAAATAGCCAAAGCTCTAAGTCATAAGGAGAAAAAGCTAAAATAGACGCCCGTGGATCTTACTAGAAACGTAGAACTTTCTCAGCCACTGATAATTATTTTAAAAGATGTCAGAAGCCATGCAGAGCCAGTCCTCGAAGTGCTTCAGTGAAGCACTGGCTTTGGTTTATATGACTCCCAGAGTTCTAGAACGCACTGTCAGCTGGATTTTGGACATGTCTTGTCTTCCACCTCCTTAGTCCTATTGGATATGTCTCATTTTATTCTTCTCAGTCCCAACTGTTCTTTCTACTCTCCCATTGCTTTACCTTCCTATGTAGCATGAAAACTTTTGTTCGGCGGTTCACAAATCTGTGGGGTGTGTTTTGGGGAGCCAGCTGTTGTTCTGCATCCTCTGCTTCCTCCCTCTCAGGGTGTCCCGATGCCGCTGTGCACCAGGAGGCTGGAGAGATTTGTGGGCAGAAGCAGGGGTGGGGGAGGGTATTTAATGCTACAGTTCTTTACAGAAAGGCCTTCTCCCACGATCTTCAATGAAACAGCTCTCTTAGAAGATCTTAGCTTGTGTACATACCTTTATTCAGGGTGGGTTTATATGCATACACTTTATTACAGGTGAACCAGAGGTATATATGGATTTTGGAAAGTGGGAAAGAGTTTTCAGTGTAAACAAAAATCATTGGCTGGAGTTTAAAGTTTGTGAATGTCTCATTTGTAGGAAGAGACATTCCAGGAATCTCAGGTACTTGCTGGGTGGATCCTTATCAGGAAAAGAGGAAGTTTGCAGGTCTGCCAAGGACTATTCAGCCCTCTCATGTAGGATGTGGGGAGTCAGGATCCCCAGACAAGGTCAGAGAAGGAGAATCCCTGCTGGTAAAGGGAATCTTCCATTTTGAGCTGAACTCAGATGAACTATCCTGTCATGGGAGACTTCAACCTTTATCAGCAGGGTTTCCCCATACAAGGCTTCCATTCGTGTCTTATGACATCCTCACCCAACCTTCAACATTAGTCTTAATTTTATGGGCAACACTTCTCATGACTAGAACTTCCATTTGGCCCTTTTCTCTGCCTGGTGTTTTTTTATAGTGTGTCCATGTCATCATCTTTAATTCCTTCTCTTATATGTTTACTAAGTTCAAACTCACTTATTTTTGTTTGAGTTTAGTAATTCTAACCAATGGCAGATCCTGGAGGTCTACCTGCTGCTGGCTATGCTTACTGAGTTTCATTCCCAGACATCGTTAAGTTTGGGACTGAGTGCTCAGCAAATGGGACTTGACCTTGGGATCCTGCATGGGTTATAGGTTGTACCCCACCAGGATGGCTTCAAAGGTATTAATAACTGAGTACCCTTTGCCTCAGCCAGAGAGTTCTCACTCACAAAGTCCAAGTGCTGTAAAGCTGAAGCCCACGTTTCAAGGGAATGGGCATTCTCACTCCACAGAGAGAGCCAGACCAGCAATAACTCTGCTGCCACACAGCACTGAGCGCTACTCACACTGACAGCTCACACTATCAGCAACCCACTCCTGTGCCCAGACTCCACTTCCTGTAACAGGCTGAGTGAGCATCCTGCCTTCAATGCCTAATGCATCTCAAAACCGACCAGGCCCAAACCTGAATTTAACCACAGGTTTCCTTTTTCCTACCTCTCGACCAACTCACATCTCTGTCCCTTTCTCAGCAGTTCCAGGCCCAGGAGGGCACATGGCATGGCTCCACTTCCCACTCCTGGCTCTGGCTGAATTCTTGGAGTCTCTCATGTTTTAAGTCCATTTATTCTATAGGAACTAGTTAATCTGTAAAGCTTTCCAGGATCTTTGTCACATTCCACACTTTTGGATCTATCTAAGTGCTCACTAATTAACTGCTTACAGAGGCTGTCCAAACTGGTTATAACCAGGGAAAAAAACATACTAACACATTCCCCACAAAGAAAAGAGCTAAGCAATGCTACCAGTCAAATGAAACTTCCAAGACTCATCAGCCACAATGTACCATACCCCTTACTCCCACACCAGCCGGATCCATATGGCCAAACCTCTGCTGTGAGGCCCCCTTTTGCATTTCCTAGTACCCAGATTCCTTCAAAGAAAGGCAGTCCTGTTCTAAACCACCACCAAGCTCATTTGGCCAGGGTTCTCAACTAAATGCCTGCCAGCTCTCGTCCAGGTTTCCACACTTGTCATCATTAGTGAAAGTGACACCACGAATAGCTGGAGCTCCTGGAGTCAGAATAGAATCCTGTGAGACTTAGAATCCTTGCCCATGCCCTAAGTGCCACTTATGCTATTTGATGAACTCTAGACTGCACCATTTAATAGCAGTGTTTACTTTAAAGACACCTGTGCTAACTCCATCAATCACATGGGAACACCTTCCAAGTCCTGGCCAGAGCTAGTCCCATGCTCTTCCCTCTGTCCTTTTTAAACACTTGCTTGACCAGCCCCCAAGACAAACAGCAGGGAGCATGCCCCTGCTGGCCTACAATTTCTTGGTATATCTAGTGATTCTGAATATAGACTAAAGATCTGTTCTCTTTCCTTCAAAGATAAGCACTTTGGAGCATGAAGAAAGGGGATGGAAGTATAGTTTGAGAGTATAATAAGACGTTGGCCAGCGGAGAGTATCAGGAGGAGTTACTTTTACTACCAATGGAACAGTGACCAAAGGATGGAAAAAAGAACCGGAAAGCAGATTCCAGAAGACAGAGGGCCTTTCCCACCTTCCTTTACACCAATGTTACTGCTTTTACTTCTCTGACACAGAACCACACGACACATTCACCTCTTTGGCCTGGATATTCAGTCTTTTTTTTTTCTAAGCACCATACTAGACACTTGAGGTCTGGTGAAATGGCTGCTATACACAATAGGCAAGCACAACTTTTAAAACAGGTTTGTATCAAGTATTTTTATTTTATTTTATTTTATTTTATTTTATTTTATTTTTTTTTTTTTGGTTTTTCCAGACAGGGTTTCTGTGTGTAGCTTTGGCTGTCCTGAAACTCACTCTGTAGACCAGGCTGGCCTCGAATTCAGAAATCTGCCTGCCTCTGCCTCCCAAGTGCTAGCATTAAAGGCGTGCACCACCACTGCCCGGCTCAAGTATTCTTAATAACAGCAACAATCAAATTCATCTGGTGATTTGAAAAAAAACTAAAGAATGGTTTCTCACTTTAGAGTATACTGCAAAGGTACTAAGTACAACTTCTAAAGTATATATATCATTACAAAATTTCAAACACACATAGAAGTGGCAAGGAAAGTTAATGAAGTCATAGCGTAATGAGACTCATAACCAGCCTTGCATCCATACCTGTCTTTAACCTCAGAGCTTCCACCGGTATTACTTCAAACCCAATCACAGACATAGTATCATTTCAAGTCCTAACTCTTAGAGATAACTACAGCATCACTAAACTTCTTAAAAAAAAAAAAAAAAAAATGGCCCTTCAGAGCATTAAAATTCTAGCCATTTTTAAAACTTCTATTTGCTTGGATCATAGTCAATATAAAGTCTACACATGAGCTTTAGTCTCTCAAGTCTGTTATGGTTTGCATGCCACTCTTGAAATTATGTGTTCTAGAAGCTGGCCTGTAGCATTTCCTAGTCTGTGGGCTTGTTGACTACAGCTTTTGGCATCCTAAAACAGGTTTCACTTCCTGCTGATATCCGGGAACATGGCAGGCTTAAATTACGTACATTCAGTTCCCTTTCTGGTAGGCCTACTTCACAACAGGTGAGGTGTAACAACGTCAGGAAGCACAGACTGCCTGGCCGCCTCTCGTACCATGATGTAGCAACTGGACAATCACTAGCTACAGCTATGACTTCATAACAGACTGTACAGCGGTGGTACCCTGACTTAGAATGACTTTTACTTTTTCAACAGCTGAGGTATGCTGACAATAAGACATTTCTTCTCACTGATTATTTGGTTACCCTCAGCTACATTCAGTTGGGAGGAAAGATGGGGAGAAGTAGCTGTCTTTCCATTTATTACTAGTTTCAAAGTGAGTTCATTTCCTAGAATCCTCTCAAGTTTTTCAATTACTATTAGTTTTCAGTACTGAGAACTCAGAGTTCAAACACACCTTGTGTACACTCAAATGCCATTCATCATCCTTAGTGATCCTTCAATGACCCTATCTTTAGCTCCTGGAGTCTATAAAATGCCCTCTTAAGTTTTGGCATGTCCTTGCTTTCTGAAACAACAGGATACTCTAGGTTCACAGGCATACTTCCTGCTCCAGCAGTAGCCAATCTCCACCAGTTACACTACTGCAGTGGGAGCTGGGACTTAAGAGACTGAAGTGCAGATGCTTTGCAGTGGGTTAGTCTTTGTTTCTACACATTTTCAGGAAAGACCTTGACAATTATTATCATGGGGTCTTTATTTAATCTCTGCTATCATTCATCTGTTTTGTCTGTGACCCAGCCCAAAGTCCAGGTTACCCAGATCCATCTACCTCAATTATTCCTTTGATGTAGTCTGTAAAATACATATATGAGCCTGAAATTAAAGCCACCAACCCAACCATCATTATGTGATCACTCACCCTAACATGATCACTCACCCTAACAGTTCACCAATCCAACCATCATAACATGACCACTCACCCTAACAGTTCAGGACTGTTTTTGGAGCTCCTTCAGCTAGACTCTGTTAGGCATTTATAGGCAAGTTTATTGACATTTAAAATAGCCTTACCAGCAACAAGATACATGTTCACCAGTTTCAACTGTCTCAACATTAGGGCACTTTCACATTTTAATTTTAAGATCATACAAAATATGTATTTTTTCCTACGTCAAAGAGAAAAATAAATCTATATTCAGGGACATGCACCTTTTTGGCCTTGCTGTCTCCCCCATCTTGTCCTCTCCATTATAACTACTAACTGTCATTAAACTTTTCTCTCATCCTTTTCTGGGTGCTGATTCCATGCCCTCTCACCTGCTAGGCAAGTGCTCGACCACCGACTCTACCTACAGTCCTTCTACTGAGGCCTGGGCAACTGCCCTTCCTCTTTATGATGAGACACACTACCCTTGACTCTACCTTGATAATTTTCACTGAAGATCTCTCCACGTTAACAGGAGATACTGCTCACTTCGTTATAGTTATAGACGTTTTACAAGTTAACCAACAGTGCTCCTGACCAGCATCTGGGCTGCCTCCATTTTCTGCTAAACAGGCAATAAATAGCTTCACATGTGGTGCACTTTGTCTTAATTTTACCAGTGTAACAATGAGACAAGTCCCTGGGAATAGAGCTGCTCGGCCAAAGAGTAAATATAAATGTAATTTTTCATAGACACTGCAGATTCTCCGCATTGAGACTATTTTGCACTCCTGAGTATTTGAGAGCACTCACTTCCACCACTCCATCCATTGGTCAGATGGTCAAACTTCTATATTGTGCATATGATATTGAAACATGATATTAACCCACCTGTTCATATATTAAATTTTTTAGGAATAGTCATACTTTGTGGTACAAGCTACAAATACTGATTTTTTTCAGTTTGTTACTAGATTCTTTTTATTTGGCTTACGATGTTTCTGTTATACAAATTTATTATTATCACTATTACTTTGTTTTAGGTGTGTGTGTTTCATATGCACATATGCATGTGTACCTCATGTGTGTCTAGTGCCCATGGTAGCCAAAAGAAAGTGCTGGATCCCCGGAACTGGAGTTACCGACAGTTGTGAGCTACCATCTGGGTACTGGGACTCAAATTTGGATCTCCTGAAAGAACAGCCAGTGCTCTTAACTGCTGAGCATTTTCTCAAGCCCTACAAAAAATGTTTTTCATCAAATTTAACACTTATTGCCTCTTGCCTATAGATTCTGAGAGGCAGGGAATTTACCACACTGTTACTATCAAAGTTTCTCTTAGTACTTGTGGCAAATGTTTTTATTTTTATATGGTATCCACCTTATTGATAATTTAGTCTTGGCACAACACAAACGATGAATCTAATACTGTGTGTTTTCACACTTAAAACATCCTTGAGTATTACTGCCCTATTTTCTATTCAGTTCCACCAGTCTGTGTTTTGAAGCACCTACCACAGTTTTAACTGTAGAGGTTTAGGACCCAGTAACTAAACCTCTGTTCTCCACTGTTGTTTCTTTTTTGAGTTTCCCTTATATTATTTATTTATTTGTCCTTTCTATTGAAAGCACGTCCCCAGTTCCAGGAAAACATGCAGACACTTACAAGCACAATAAGGTGATAAGTTAAGCAACATGAGAATGATTTTGAATCTAAAAGCCATGAGAAGAGCTAAATTTCGGAAGGGAAAGCCTTTATTTCACCATTATGGACACTGAAAAGACTGGTTTAACATAGAAAACTCTTGATGTACTAATATGGTAAAGTGTTTATTTACACAAATCTATACCAACCAGCAAAGAAGCACACCTGCTTCCTTTCTATCATGAATTATGTAAAATACATGATGCTACAGGAACAAAATGATCAAATCATCATGCAGGGAAGACATCAGGAACACAGCTGCTCACCTTCCTTTTTCAGCCATTTCACAATGTTCCCTTGTTCCATTGTAGGAGACAGCGATGGCATTAGGATCTTAATAGGAGCCGCTGAAATTAAAAACAAAAGATTAACCAAACATGCACACAAAAATACTTCAAACCCACACTCACATACCAACACAAATATTACACACAGCAAGACACTATGCATACATACATTTGTTCTACTACACTCATGTACTATGACACACACATACAATGTCCCTCCATAATCTATTGAGAAAGGACACACACACCAAAGTGTATTGCAAATTGGAAATAAAGTGACTATGGAAAACAAAACATAAAGCTAATACTTAAATATTTAGAATACTTTCAGATCCCTTTTCATGGCTAAAAGATACAAAACAAAATCAAGACAGGGTTCTAATGTCCTACAGCAATATAATTGGGACAGATATAATAACTTCTAATCCTATGCTGTTCAATGTACAACTGTCCTTGCCAGTAGGAACAAGCAGGAACATTGGCCTTGTCAGGGATGATTGGGCAGGAAAACCTAGGACTTAAGCAAAATTTAGATCCCAATAGGTGCTGTAGAAACATCCCCTTGACCCATGAGACCTCTCAGTAAAGCATAATTAAGAAACTACTTTCTCCTCAGCTATCTAAAAGAGACACTACCTAATCACCCAGCATCCTTCCCAAGCATCTTCACCGTTTAGGACCTCATTGGAAGTGCATGAGTCTTATATAACTTATATAAAAGTTATTCTGGCAGAATACCAGAGCAACAAATGCCATTCCCAGAAGTCTTCCAGAATGTCTTTTGTCCTAATGAACTCTCAAGACTGTGGCACAGGCTGCACACATTCCAAACATGAAGAGGATAGATTACACTTTTCTTTGTTAATGTTATAGGGGTAAAATCAAGAAGATTTAACACAAATGTTTAAGGAAGTCAGATATTTCCTTTTGGAAACCAACTGATTTTACTGTAGTTTCAAATGGAAATGCCTATGGCTTCATAGTAAAGGCATTTTCAGTCCTTTCAAGTATACAATAGTCAGAGGAAAACTTCTGTCTGCTCTCCACTTCTCTCTGAAAGACCAGGAATAGCACGTATGCTATGTCTTCATTTTTTAAAAAATATTTTTTTTTGTTAATGGAAAATGTGTGTCTTCTCAGGTCTTCCATGGTCTGGGTGGTAACCAATTTCCTTCCAAAGGCAGGTCCACAGGTCTATTTCTTTCTGTTCCAATCACTGAAGCTCTGTAGGCTTGAGGCAGCAATTCATATACAACCTCCCACCCACAACCAAAAGGCCTGAAGTCTAATAAATACAGGGCTGGACTGAAAAATCCAACTACAGATGGCCACATTCCAATCAAGCCATCAGTGTTTAGACTCTACCTGTTCATTCAATCTCTATTTGCCTGACTGTAAGTTGGTATCTTCTTAAAAAGCTAGAAAAGTAGAATGACCACGACTAATGGCTGAACGATGAGAGTCTAAACTACATGTCCTATGAGCATTCACATTTTCAATGAAAAGACTGCAGTGCAGACTCCCTGCCTAACTCAAGGCTAGCCTCTACTATGCTATGGTACTTTGTATCTTTGTGTCCCTTAATGCCTGTTAAATGCAATTCATCATTTAACCACTGGTAGCTTAGGGACCAACCACAGCAAACCAGACATATCAACTCCACATAAGCATTCTTTGTAAGTATAACAAAATGCCTAATGTACCTTTACCTTGGGCATATAGAACTGCAGCATTAAGAAAGCACTTTTACAAACGATAATGAGTGTTTCAAATACACCAGAGAGCAGCTAATCTCAACCTATCTCGAGAGAACAGATATGGATATGTGCTGGAGAGCTAGCTTAGTGCTTAAGAGCATAAACGGGATACACAGATATACATGGTGTTAGAACTGCCATACACACAAAATAAACAATTTTAATTTAAAAAACGAGGGGGGAAATTCAGTGGTTCTAACTCCACTACGAGCAACGAGACTAGAGAGCACAGGCATTCAGCTCTTGTCTACTCTGGCTTTCGTTAACTATCACCAATAATTTCACTTAATTCCAAACTGAAATCTAGTCAAGATAAAAATTACAACTACAAAACAGCTCTAAAAGTCTTTTTCTTAGCCAAACAAATCTTTGTGCACTAAAAGAATTAGGATTCTAGATAGGTGGAAATGATGAAAGGGTCCGTGTACCACCTCAATACACTGTTATCTACCTATGAGGAGACCATCAGAGTCTTAAGTAAAGAGGACGTACGGGGGTCTGCTTAGAGCAAACACACACGCACAAGGTGTAATTCCAAACTGCAGTGTTTGGACACTTGAAGTAATGAAAAATGTCAGCAAGTGTTCAAAAGCTAATACATGAAACACATTTTGAAGTAATAAAATGAGTTTTTAAATCTCTAATTATGGAGGAGTTGATTACGTTTTTCATGGCTTACTAAACAAATGAAGACAACTGCTAAGGATGTTAACAAGCTCAACTCTCAATATTTATTTTTTAAACTCATAGAGACAAATCTGCTTGGAAATATAAGAAGGCAACTAACTCTTACTCCTAAACAGGCAAGAAGCAAGCCTCAATCTAAAAGCATGGCTTTTTTTAAAAGTCTCAATATGTCGCTCTTATTAAAAAGCTCAAATCTGGCATTACGGGAAAGAATATGTCATGAGCATACATATACTAATCTGCCAAACAGAATTCCACTTCAGAGAGGTGAAATGAAAGGACACGGTGCTCCCACAATAAGATCTCAATTTGTGACAAAAATTAAATCAGTTTTCTCAAAAAAGACTCTCCTGTATTTTCCCATTTGGTTCCAATGCCATCATACAGCTCCTGTTACTAATCTATGATAATCTCTCCCCGAGAGTCCTTCACGTTTCCATTCTCTGACATTACAGACTATATTAGGAAATGTCAGCATTTATTAAGCATTATTTTCCAAAGTACATTAAGAACTCCAACATTTTTATTTTAAACGTAAAACAAATCGTAACCACTATTCTCGCAGTCACCCTTTACGGGTGAAATGGAATTGCTTCCCTGAATGATGACAATAAAATGTAAAACCCCTGCAGTAGATCACTGCCCTTACTCTCCATGAAGGTGACAAAACCCAAACAAAGATGTTGGACGCTGCCATTACTCAGTGCTGTCTCTTGACTGATTGTGCTGCCTTACTACAGAGAGTAAGATGTGCCTTATATTCTGAGCATTCCACAGACTTCCTGCTAGAAATGCCATTTCAAACCAGGAACATTAACTTATTAACAAGAGTACATGTTTCGTCCTAATAGATCTTCTGTGAATGGAACATTATACACTTCTTTCCCAGAGGTATATTTTTTTCTTGATAGAGAAAGTATACAATCATAAACTAGGCTTTAGGTATCAGTACTGCCTGTCCTATGTGGCTGCTATCCATACTTGAAAACAGTCGGTGCTTCTTTAGCCCCTGGAAGGGATTAAGCTGCACCTATGCTTTTCATCTGAATAGATAGTATTTACAGACCCCCTCTTCATGCCAGCAAGCAATACATTCCACACTCCTGTCCCAGTGAGAAGGCTGGGATGTGCACCATTTCCTACTAATATCCACTTCCAAACTGTGAGTGGACAGAGGAAATATGCTCAACTGGCTATACAAGTTTACATAAAATAATACTTAACCATATTTAATATTTTGCTAGAATTTAACCTTTTGTAGTGGTTCATTGCTTATTCATTTTTATAAAGCAGTTAAATTATTTCAAACTGGCTGGCAAGTGAGCCAATATACAGAAATTATAAAACATTAAAAATATTAAGATGATATGGTGTTATTTGTTTTTAGTATTTTACTTTGAAACATTAACTTTTAAGAGCAAATGTCTCACAAACCATTACAACTATTTTACTGTCTCATAAGAACAACACAATAAGTGACATTGGAATGCTGTTGTTTGATATACAATATGAGCTGTATAAACAATTTATCACCAAATTCAAGTAATTTCTACAGTTCTTTTAAATCTATTCTGTCAATTTTCCAACAGCAAAATTCTGACTTTAATTTTAAATGTGGCACAATAATCTGATTCTAATTTATTTTCTCTAATGTATATTTTTATCCTGGCAACAAAACTCATATTTCAGCAAAATCAATTATACTGCAGATTTAAGTTCATAACATATACAGGCATTCTAAAAATTTGATGGATTAACAGAAAAATTAACATAAACAAACTCTTAAAATACAAATGCAGAACAAATTTCTTCATGGTATTAGTGTGAAGTAGATCTAAGCTCATTACAATAACAAAAGAATTTAAAGACAAAGGTACATCCAAGAGACACACTCCAGCCCATTTACTGAACTGTAACCTAAGCACACAAAAACCATGAAATGAATAGGCAAAGACAAAAGTAAATTGCCCAGTATTCTCAGCTCCAAAGCAGGAACTCACTAATAAAATGCATCTTTAAAATTGCTTTACAAATAAAGCAATCCTGCCATCTGCAGGCTGAATGGAATACAGCAGAACAAAGAGCACCTAAATGCTCTGTAGTATTCTAGAACATCACAATTGCTTCCTGGAGTGATGAAAGTTGGAGTCACAGGTGTCCTTCACCTTCCCAGCCTGAACTCACACTCTCCTCCACCCATAATCAGTCAGCTAAGCTACACTGACTCCAGGATCTGCTCTATTTCATCTCTACACTAACTGTGTCTCTCATTAAAATCACTGACAAATGTTTTACCTTCAATATTAGTGAAATTCGGAGTTTGTCAAATACCCATGGAGTGGTCTGTTTTGCCAGCCTAGGCAAAACCAGAATTTTGACCTCAAAGGGGTTACATATATTTTAGATGGAAATATTTTCAGACTATCCCAAGAGAATACTTTAAGAATCTGTATTCCTCCTAAACAGAACACCAATGGCTTATGCTCTAAGATCTACAATAGAATGGAACCTCTAGAATTGCAAAGCTTCTGTAAGGCAAGGGACACTGTCAATAGGACAAAACAGCAACCAACAGATTGTGAAAAGATCGTTACCAATCCTACATTCGATAGAGGGCTAATATCCAATATATACAAAGAACTCAAGGAGTTAGACTCCAGAGAACCAAATAACCCTATTAAAAACATGGGGTACAGAGCTAAACAAAGAATTCTCAACTGAGGAATACTGAATGGCCAAGAAGCACCTAAAGAAATATTCAACATCCTTAGTCATAAGGGAAATGCAAATTAAAACAACCCTGAGATTCCACCTCACATCAGTCAGAATGGCTAAAACTCAGGTGACAGCAGATGCTGGAGAGGATGTAGAGAAAGAGGAACACTCGTCCATTGTTGGTGAGATTGCAAGCTGGTACAACTACTGTGGAAATCAGTCTGGTGGTTCCTCAGAAAACTGGACATAGTACCACCTGAAGACCCAGCTATACCACTCCTGGGCATATACCCAGAAGATGCTCCAACATATAACAAGGACATACGCTCCACTATGTCCATAGCAGCCTTATTTATAATAGCCAGAAGCTGGAAAGAACCCAGATGTCCTTCAACAGAGGAATGGATACAGAAAATGTGGTACATTTACACAATGGAGTACTACTCAGCTATTAAAAACAATGGCTTCATGAAATTCTTAGGCAAATGAAACTAGAAAGTAATCATCCTAAGTGAGGTAACCCAGTCACAAAAGAGCATACATGGTATTTACTCACTGATTAAGTGGATATCAGCCCAAAAGCTTGGAATACCCAAGATACAATTCACAGACCATATGAAGCTCAAGAAGGAAGACCAAAGTGTGGATGCTTCAGTCCTTCTTAGAAGGGGCAACAAAATACTTATGGGAGGAAATAGGGAGACAAAGTATGGAAAAAGATTGAAGGAAAGGCCATCCAGAGACTGCCCCACCTGGAGATCCATCCCATATACAGACACCAAACCCAGACACTATTGTAGATACCAAGAAGTGCTTGCTGACAAGAGCCTGATATAGCTGTCTTCTGAGAGGCTCTGCCAGAGCCTGACAAATACAGAGGCAGATGCAGAGCATGGGGTCCCCAAAGGAGGAGTTAGAGAAAGGACTGAAGGAGCTGAAGGGGTTTGGAACCCCATAGGAAGAACAAGGATATCAACCAACCAGACCCACCAGAGCTCCCAGGGACTAAACCACCAACTAAAGAGTACACATGGAATGACCCATGGCTCCAGCTTCATATGTAGCAGCCTTGTGAGACATCAATGAGAGAGGCCCTTGGTCCTGTGAAGACTTGATGCCCCAGTGTAGTGGAATGCCAGGGTGGGGAGGCAGGAGTGGGTAGGTATGTGGGTGGGGGAACACCCTCATAGAATCAGGGGGAGGGGAGACAGGGGGTTTCTGGAGGGGAAAGGGAATAACATTTGAAATGTAAATAAATAAAATATCCAATAAAAATGATAAATAAATAAATAAAAGTCTGTACTCCAGTGAATTAGAAAACCTTAAAGAAATGGATAAATTTCTGGACTCAGCCAAACCACCAAAAAGTCAAATGAGGCTATTGAAATAATAATAATGATAATAACAGCAACAACCACAACAACAGTAGTAGGAGTAAGCCAGGGCCAGATGAATTCACAGAATTCTGTCAGCCATTCGAAAAGATCTGCAGTCAGTTCTTAACTATTTGAAAAAAACAGCAGCAGAAGGAACACTCTCTCATTCTAGTATCAAAACCTGGTAAAGACACAGAAAAAAAAAAAAAAAACAAAAACAAAAAAAACAACTCTAAACCAATATTCCTGATTTAAAAAAAAAAAGATTCAAAAATGTTTGATAAAATACTTACAAACAGAAAGCAGACAGGCATTTAAAAAGACCATTCACTATAACCAAGTTGGCTTTATCCCTGAAATGCCGGAATGTCTCAATATATGCAAGTCAATGAACGTAATAAACCACATAAGTGGACTTAATAGACACAGACAAATCCTTTAACAAAATCCAACATGCCTTCTTAATAAAACTATTAAGGAGAATTTAAGACTAGAGGGAATATATCTCAACATAATAAAAGCTATATCTGAGAAACCCATAGCCAACATCATCATAAATGGAAAAAAGTTTGAAGCAATTCTACCTGAGTCATGAGTGAGACAGGGATGTCACTCTCCCCGCTCTTTTAAATAATATACTTGAAGTGGTAGCTGGAGCAATAAGGCAAAAGAAGGAAATGAAAGAAATAGAAATGGAGAAAGAAGTCAGACCATCCCTATCTGCAGAGGACATGATACTATACATTAGAGATCCCCAAACTTCTACCAGAAAACTTCTAGAAATGATAAATCCAGCAATGTGGCAGGATACAGAATCAGCTTGCACAAATCCATAGCTTTGCTATATATCATCAACAAACATACAGAGAGAAGGATCCCTGACACATTCCCATTCACAATAGCCTCAAAGAAAATAAAATAAATATAAACCTAACCAAGTAAATAACGAACCTCTACAGTGAAAACTCTAAGCCACTAAAAAAAAGAGATAAAGACACTAGAAAATGGAAAGACAACCCACTCATGGACTGGAAGAATTAATATTGTGAAAATGACCATTTTACCACAAGCTATTTAAAGATTCAATACAACTCCAATCAAATATCCATCTCATTTTTCACAGAAATAGAAAAACTATCCTAAAATCCATATGGAACCACAAAAGGCAAAATAACCCTGAACAAGAAGAGCAATGCTGGAAGGACCGCGTTTCCAGACCTTAACATGTACTTCAGAGCCACAGTGATAAAAACCATATACCAGCACAAAAAAGACCCACACCCGAACCCATGTAACTCCAGCACTTAATATCTGACAAAGATGCCAAAAACATAAGCTAGAGAAAAGAAAACATCTTCAACAAATGGTGCTGGGGAAACAGAATGTCCGTAGGAAATTAGACAGTTATCCAACACCTTGGACAAAACCTATCTCCAAATGGATCAAAGAGTTAACTGTAAAACCTGAAATACTGAAACTGCTGAGAGAAAACATAGGCAATCCCCTACATGATAAAGGCACAGGAAAGGGTCTCCTAACAGGAGTCCATTTGCCCAGGATTTAAGACCAACAACTGACAAATGGAAACTCAGAAAATTAAAAAGCTGAAAAAAACAAGAAGCCCAGAGAACAGGAAAGAATCTTTGCTAGTTGTTTCTCTGACAGAGGATTAGTATTTTCACAGAAGATAGATGTGCTCATTTTAACATAAACATTAAATCTTGATTGAATATCTGACAGACAGACATACATCTTCAGTTCAAGGTTAGCTGGCAACCACTGCTTTAGGCAGTGGGGACAGCACCTTGAACTAAATGGCACCCTGAATTCATAAAAATGTCACTAAATTCTCCTCCAATTACCTTTTAGAATATACTGTTTCCCATTTGGATTCTCTCAATTATATGGAAAGACTTGAAAGAAAGGTATTTAAATGATGAGGAAAGTTCTTCCTCTTGAGGAAAGAGTCTGAGCAAAAGAAAGCAGAGGCAAAATGTTTATGTTTAGGGACAGGTGGTCTTATAGATACTAAATGCATGAGTGACCTTAAACCACACCTAGATCTGAGTCAAGACTTCCAATAACTGGGCATACTGTGGTCTCTTATATACATGGATCACCTAACCATTTATTTAAAATTGAAATTTCTATATTAAAATATCTTTCCGGTTCTCAGATTTATTTGGTAGGTTTGCAAAGCAGCACGAATACTCTATAAAAAATAGCCAAGGTGTCCCTGGAATCAGGGTGGGTGGTTTTTACTGGTAATTGGAGGTAGGATCCAAGTCCCTTTGAAATACAAAATTTTGCAAATCAGCATTTTTTTTCCTAAAAAAGGTGTGTGTGTGGGGGGGGGATAACTTTGTGTCAGTTTTCAAAGATATGTGCCCCTCTCAAAACCAGTGCCAGTAAATTCCCCACAAGACTGCCTTGGATGCTTGCTTGCCAAGGTCAGATCTCCCCTAGAAATGTTTCTGTAATGGAAAAAAGGTCTTATGCAGTAACAGAAAAGTGGGGAGCAGATACCAGCCACAGTAAACATATTGCTTACCACAAGGTCATTAACACAGCTCATTTCCTTTAAACAATCTGTTGATACCCTAGCACCATCAGTGGGTAGAAGGAACTGAACCCAAGGCCTTGTGTTGAGAGAGAATTTCATTATGTACTCCAGGCTGGCTGAAAACTCCCCGTCCTTCATCCCCCTGCCTCCACCACCATCTTATTGACTGTTTCATACACTTTTACAAAGTAGCCAATGCACATTTTAAAGAAGACTGCTAGGAAGGGTTACACAGTTTCATACAGTAGAATCTGTATCCTCACACTGAATACTCCAAGTTTCCAGAAGAGCTTCCACTGGCTGGGATGGACTGCTTGGCATTACAACCATGAAAAGTAAAAATTTAAATGTATCCCAGTTTATTCTGCAATCTTGCAACAAGGGCAAAAAGAAATCATCACCCCACTTACTTTAGCAAAAGAAATGGACATGGGTGTCAGAGTCAAGGGTCTACACATTTTGTTAAAAGCAAGTAAGGCTCAAGGAAACACACTAAGGAGGCAAATTAGAAACCTATGAATGTTATGACAATTTTGGAGTTTGGGTTTCTTTGAAGACATAGAAGTATTATAAGAATATGTTCTCATTTTAATCCCAGGTGTGCGATTGGGGCTGCTTTGGGCTGTCTGAAGCAGCAGCAGCTAACTATGATTTGCCTTGTGCTTTAGCAGAAATGTGATTTTACCAGCTGAAGATACTTTCTGCAACTGTGTGACATTTGGAACTCTGGAGACTTTTCAGAAGATACATCAAAGCTAAGGCCCCAAGAGACGGGGTAGGTTGTTGGTTGGATGTTGGCTGGTGTTGGTCATGGTTTGATAAGAAATAGCTGCACAAAGAAGAAAAAACATGAAGATTAGCTATCTTGACAATGAAGATAAAACTTGCCCCAAGGAATTCCACACTCTTAATCAGCAGAAAGTACTCTAATGTCACACCCTTTCTGATTCCTGATTCTGCTGAGAGCTCTTTCCTTTCCTCTCTTCTGTTCTTCTCTCCTATCTAGTGTTAGGGAGTTGAAAGTGTATGAAAGGGATGGAGAAGGGTGGAAGAAATAAAGAACCCACCAAGTAGCTAAAGACCAATATCACATGACAGCAAGACAGAAACATCTCCACACTATGCTGAGTAATTCTGATACTGCTCTTGTACTCTATAAATGCATTTTTCCAAACGTATGTTAAATTATCATTACCTCAGGACTGTTATCAAAGTACTATTACACAATGTGGTTTGTATGTCTCACTCCCAATACAAAGAAAAGGCACAAGTGTTCTCTTAGGATAAACACAGTGACTAAAATGTCAGCATCTAGAGCTACTCTGCTGTATATGACCCAGGTATGAATGGTGGCTTTGGTGTCAGACAAACAGGTTGAAATGGATTATCGCTGGAGCATATACCATGGATGGAGATGAGTTGGTTCATGTTAATTATTGGGAAAACTGCAGTGTAAGGGAAGCTCTCAGTGAATATTATATTACTTCTGAACCCACTTCCCAACTGTTTTTGCTATCCAAGTCTCATTTTAAAACTGTATTTTGTATTAAATTTTGACAATTTTATATCTGCATAAAATGTGTTTTTAATATACTCACCTCCTACTCCTCCCTCTAAACTCCTTTTGAACCCTCATTCTCTACCACTCAGACTCAAGCACTTTTCTTTTCACCCATGGAGTCCAATGTGTGCTGCCCACATACAATTAGGTATGGGGCCATCCACTGGATTGAGGTCAACCTACTATGAACTAAACCCTAAAGAAGTTTCCTCATCTAACAGCCATCAACTGACAATAGTAACTGAGTGGCCCCCACTCCCATGCTGGAATGCTGACTGGCCTGACCTCATATAGATCCTAGATAGGCAACTTCAGGGCTATGACTTCAGGAGTGCAGTGGTCCCCTTGGACCCAGAAGACACTGTTTTCACTCAATCTTTTCTGATTCATTATCATTTACACACACCTCCACCAAGGCTCATTTCTATGTTTTTAGTGAACAATTAAGAGCTCAAAGTTGGTGACTTTTTAATCAAAGTAAATTCAATTATTACTGAGTCAGTAACTGGTCCATGAATTAGTTCTGCCCAATGCAACACAAGGGGATTTGGTATCTTGGGTTTGGGTTTGACTTCCTCTTTTTAAGAAGACATTAATGCTATCCATCATGGGGGCACTACTCTTCTGGTTTCACCTAATTCTAACCTTCCCAGAGACTACCCCAAATACCATTATCCAGTAGATTTGGGTGTTTAGTTTCCAACATAAAAGTTTTTGGAGAACATATTCAAATTCTAGCTGTGTACATGAAAAGAATGAGTAGAGGTGATTGCAAAACCCAAGCAACATTCCACCTTGATGCCTGAGGAAATGCTTAATACCTTAGTAAAATTCAAGTCTCTGGCTGGTGAGCTGGCTCAACAGGTAAAGGAGCTTTCAGCCAAGAACAATGGCCTGAGTGCAGACCCTGGAACCCAATGATGGAAGGAGAGAACAGAATCCCACAAGTTGTCCTCTGACCTCCAATACATGCTCTGGCACTCCTATCCTTAACCAAATAAAAGAATAAATATAGTGAAAAATGTAATCCAAATCCTATCTTTTCTAAAAATCATAACAGAGAAACTCCAATGCTGTATCATTCTGTAACTAACACATGTTGCTTCTAGAGTCCCTGCTGTGCCTTCAGCCTGAAGAACTGCCACTTCTTCCTCTATATACCGCCAGGGCCAGTCCTGGCATTGGGGGTGGGGGTGGGGGAGGGGAGTCTTCTTTCTTCTCCTCCTTAGTTCTTCTTGAGGCAGCCAAGGGGAAAGAACGTTGGCAGGGGGTAAGACTTGGTCTTACAAGATATTTAGGGTTGCTGTGTATCAAAAGTTTACTTATTTATACTAGAAAAGTTTACTTACTATGCTACTGTAGCTGACCTGCCATCCATCTGTGACCCTGTGGCCAGAAACTGCAGTCTCTGGCACCCAGCACCCCAGCCCAAAACCAGCAAAGGATTAAGTAAATAGCCGTGTACTATCCTAAAAACTTCTTGTTAAAAGACTGAAGGCTTAGGTGATTAACACCTGTAGCCTAACAGCAGAGGATTAGGCAATGTGGCCTTTGTTCTAACTCAGCAGGAACTGCTGAGCTCTAATTTATGCCTGCTAGTCTGAGGTCACAGGAAGAAAAAGACACTTAGAGAAGTAGTTATAGCACTTATTACTAAGTTGTTAAAAGTTTCCTATGAAAGCTATCTAAGGGGAAAAGGAAAATCAGAAAGATCCTAAGTGTGTGGGGTGGGGGTGGGGGGGAGAAGCAAAACTTCTATCTGGGAAAAACTCTATTCTAACTCTATTCTACCTTCTATTATAACTCTATTCTATATCTAATTAACTCTCATCTCTTTGTCCTCAGTACTTATACATCTTACAGAGTACATGGTCACATGTTACAAAGTTCATCACAAGTTCAAACCAAAATTCACATCATAAATTGAAATAGAAGTTTACAACAGAGAATGTTTAAATGCATATCCATTAGGAGTAATTATCTAGCTAAACATCCATCACCTGTCACAGCTCCACAGGTTCACTGAAGGTTTAAAACTATAACTAAGAAATTAGTGAAGTTTTGTATAGATAAACCCAGGCAATATTTTATCTTCTGTCCTAGCACCTATTATAAATCATGAGTTCCCTTTTAGTGACCTTTGGTTAATTGTTTTACAGCTTCTTGGAATGTGCTCTGAGCTGGAGAAAGTCTGGTTACTATCTAAGGGTAATTAACTGATGACACTCAGGAGACTGGCAGAGTTCTCATTGCAGTTTTGACTATCAGAAAGAGACCTAATAGCAGTCCCGTTATAAAAGAGCTTAATAATCACTGATATAATTTTAGGAATTCTTATAGGATCATCATTAAGACTTAAGAAGAAGTCATATATTTGTCTATATATCATCGCTACAAGACAGTACATCTTCGTGGATCTGCAGAGATCTGCTCCAAAGAGGTGTGCTATTGCTTAATGATTGTTGCATATGTTTAAATAATAATAATAGAAAAAGCATATTAATAGCAGGAATCTTTCCTAAAATAATTCCCTCACAGCCTTGCTGAATGAGGGCTCACTTGTCACAGTTTATATAATAATCCAAGGCAAGCCATTTCAGGATAATCACTTGCTAATTATTAGTTTGTCCCATTATGGCTCCTGACAATATACTCCTTGCTTCATCATGAACTTAATTCCTAGGGCTCACTGCACATACCACTGTAATCCTGTCTTTATTGTTAATCTCTCCCAAGTAGTCTATGAATACTGTAAAAAAAAAAAAAGTCAAACAAATTCAGGATTGCATGTACAGAACTAAATATGACTGTATAACTGAATGGGCCGTGTGACAGAATTCTGAGAATGTGTTCTACTCAGGAGATCACACTTTATAAGTAGGCTGTCACATGCCCACTGCCTGATAGAGACATTTGTTCCTTTACGAAATCAGGCAAGAGACAAGTAACACTGCTTTCTCAATAAACATTTCAGTTGAAAAACTGAAAGAAGGGATTTGTTTAGCATAAATACACAGAGCATTGATCAGAGCACTTAACAACTGCAAAGCTTCAGTTGTCTGAACCTTTGTAGTTTTATACAAATAAACAGCAATAATACCAAGGTTTTAGATCATTAGAAGTCAATAAAAAATTCTAAGAAGCGTTAAGCACACAGCCCACACCATAGCTCACAAAGGCAGCCAACAAATTCCCTTTAGGAAAAACAAAACAAGAGTACTTTCAAATTTACAGATTTTAAAATCCAACATAAGTATATGAAAGAGAAATGCACCTAATTCATACAGTCTCTTGATTACCCAAAAAGCAGCTTAGTTTTATTAAAGTATAATTTCTACTCACCTCATGGAGAAACTCCTTATTATATATGAAGATGGAAAAAAAAAAAAAAAAAACAACCCTGTAAGTTCATGTTTTCTAAAATAGTTAACGTGTATTCAGGTAGCTTAACAAAAGCCTATTGGTAAGAGATGGAGAAAAACTTGGGCTCCACATGTCGAATAATGCCCCTACTGGAGGTCTCTGTCAGAATGTCCAAAACCTACAAATATGTTGTATCACAGAACAAGAGAGAATAAAGATGAATGTGGATTAAGGTTGTTATGAACTGATCTTGAGATGGGGAAAAATCCATTATCCTGGTGGGACCAGCATTAAGAACAAGACTTCATCCTCCTGATGGAAGGAAGGTAAGAGAAAGTGGCAGGAGATACAAATGTGATCAATACTAGACTCGATGTTACTGAGCTGGAGGTTAGACAGGAACTAAGAGCCCATAATCCGAGAAGCTTTAGATGGAAATAAAAACAAAAACAAACAAAATGAAAACAAACAAAACAAAACAAGGAAACAGATTTGTCTACTAGAACCTCCAAAGAAGACAAGCCTGGCTAGACACCTTGACTTTAGCCTAGTGAGATTCATTTTATACGTCTGACCCCAAGAGCTCTAAGACGATGAATTTGTATTCTAAGTGGATAGTGGGTAGCGATGATAAAACTGCTCGGTTTGCCTGGGGATTCAGTACCATCTTCTTTACAGATGATGTTTAGAGACAAGGTGTTCAAGGTGTATATCCAGACGTAGAGGATAAGTAGTAGGTAAAATGCCAAGATTTAGCAGATGAAAACTACCCATGTGAATTTCTAAAAGCAGAAGCAACTGACTCTAAGAAAAAATCTTGGAAACTACCCATTTTTTGTGTCTAAGCATACATGCTCTTTTCTTTTTGTACAGAGTTTAGGGCATTTAAACTCTCAAAAAGATTTCACAAGCAAGGATAGGATCCTTCACAGGTAATTTTCCCAATTCTAAGCTTTCACATTCCATGTTTTGAGGCAGGGAGTCTCAAAAGTGTGGTCCATCAAACTCACAAGGGTGTGAGGTGCAGATTCCTGAGTCAGAGTTTCTGCTAAGTGTAGGAAAGTTCAGTTTTAACAAATGAGGATGTGGGCGGGGCAGAGAAAATATTATATACTATATTGTTAAAGATAATGTCCAGGAAGTATTTATTAAACATTACTCCAAAAATGACTTAGGTAAATTGTCCCTATTACTCTTTAGAAACCTCAGCACACCCATTTTACTGATTCTTTTTTTGTTTTGTTTTTTGGCCTCAGACAGCTCAGAAAGTGTGCGCTAGGCCTACAGTACCAGATGGTGGTAAGAAAGATTACTTAAATGTCTAATGGTTTATAAAACTGTCTTCTCTGTCCCCATCCTAACCCCAGCCCATATTCTTACACGTAAGGAAGAATAATGCCAGGTCTACCATTTTATATACTGTATGTTAAATAATGGGAGAACAGTGAGTATATCTCGGAGTCCAATACCATTGCTTAAGAGCAATTTTATGTAAAAGGCTGGATGGATCTCAGGCTACATGTTTTACTTGAAATATTCTAGCCATGTCTATGATTCTGTATTTTATAAATTAAGTCTTGTATGTTGCACAGGCGCCATTAAGTGCAATAAGATTTAAGGTTTCCCTTAAATAAGGACAGGTCCTTTGAATGAATAATGATAGATAATAGTGGCTTTGAATGTATGGGCAGCTTTGTTACGTTAGAGATGAATGGTAAAATTAAAGGAATTTGACATGTGATTGATAAGGGTCTAAAATAAGGGGTTTTAAAACAGACCTTCCCTAGGTGACATCGAAATTACTCAAATTCTAAAGCAAGGTCACAGAGAAGCCGCGTAGCCCTGGAGGCAGGCCAAGGACAGGGCCAAGCTCTCCCAAGTATTAAGACTGTCCTTTGCCTCAAGCTATAAGCTAAGTCAGCAGGCCCCTTTCTGGAAAAGGTTGGAAAGAACAAGGAGATTCTGCACTTATCCCCACAAACACGGGTCTCCCCCCGACCCCCCGATCAAGAAAGCCCCTGACCCAGGCCCATTGCTCAGCTAAAGAGAGAAGTTAAACGAGCGCAAGCCACTCACCCTGCAGCAGCTGCGTACCGTGAAACCACCTCCAACTTGCTCCGCGGCCGACAGGCCACGCAGTAGCACCCTGAGCTAGTCCCAGGCTTCGATGGCTGCCAAAGCCCAGAAGGTAACGTAGCAGCGGCAGGTTACAGCGAAGCCTCCAGGAGGCCGCCATCTTCCCGGCCTTCTCTGGGAAAGCTCGCAACTCGACTAGATCGGCAGTCTTAAGGCCCGCCCAGGCCCCGCCTTGCATGGGCTGACCCCGCCCACAGTACACGCTCTGCACCTTAGGACTGGAGGACTTGTCCTTCTAGCACCGCCTCCAACCTTCACGGTCACGCCCACCGGTCGGCCTGCGTCGCCGCAGATTCTCCCAATGGGCGAGGCCCTCTCAGACTCTACCTCTCGCTCTTGCTCCGCCCCCCAGGCTGCCAGCTCTGCCTCCTAATAGCGTTCTCGTGGGCCGCTTAGACTTCGAAAGAGCGCGGGGCCGATAACCGAGTGGTGTTAGAATCATGTCTGGCTGTCAAGCAAAAGGAGACTGTTGTTCGCGGCCATGTGGCGCGCAGGTAAGGAAAGCAGTCTACAGCACACGAGGTGGGATCACGGTCCGCGGGGTGGGGCTTCAGCCTGGAGCTCTAAGGCGGCTGATCCCTAACCCAATCCGGGCCAGAGGTCCCTATGCTAGTGGGCCTGGCTGCCCGACCGGAATTGTCAGGCACTGCAAAGACAGCACTCTTTTGGGCAGTTGGCCTTGCCTTGCCTATCATGGAAATGATTGTTCTTTAAGGAAAATAGGCCCTCGGGGAGCATGGGTTTTTCTTTCAGTTAAACACGACGCAGTCTTATGGAATGCCTTCTAGTGCTAAGAAAATGGTGAACTAGAGAACTACAAGAATAAACAGTTTCCATACTAACTGGTAAGCGCTGCAGAAGACTCAGGGAAAATCCACAAAATTATCTCCGTTTACTGGCCTTTCTTCTAGCTGAAGGTCTCAAAAATAAAACACAGGAAGTTTTTAGTGCAGAGCATCTGTGAACCATTATTGTCTTTGAATAAGTGGTGGCTTTTCCCAAATTCATAAAGAAAATCTTGAAATTAGGGAAGACTGTGTGGGAGATTTTGCATATAGGATACAGGTCCCGGGTGGCCATCCCTATATATGCAGAATGAGGAAAGTAAATGCAATGTATCACAATTAAGATGCATTGATAGTAGAAATGTTTGTCACCCCTTATTAGTAAAACTTGGTGAAGGTCATCCTAGAAATAAAGATTTATTTTTCATAATAAGTTTTGTGCCAGATCAGCAAAATAACCTGTGATCTAAGAGGTGTGATTGAATTTACCAAGACAGAAAATAGCCACACAAAAAAGAAGCTGAAGGTGTCTTTCAAATGCAGAAGGAGAAGTAGGTAGTTTCAGATAGTGATTTGTCGAAAACGTGAATACCTAGCATTTTAGATTGGCCCATATTTTGAGGAAACCCAAAAGAAAACTCTACCATATACCTTGACTGGAGATCCCATTACATGTCTCTAGCCTTTTCTTGCTGTGTGGAGGTATGGACTCATTTTCAAATTATGCTTTTATGAGAGAAACTCAGAAAGTCATATTCTGTGTGAAATCTCTTGATTTAAAAATATTGGCTTGAGTTCTAAGTATTGTACAGATCAAATAAATGACTTTCTGTAAGCCTGATTTGGTCTATGTCTCCAGGAGTTACTATTGCTGTGGTGAAACACCGTGACCAAAGCAATTTGGGGAGGAAAGGGTTTATGTTGCTTCCATCTCTGCTTCACTGCTCATCATAGAAAGAAGTCAGGGCAGGAGTGCAGGCAGACCAGGAGCCTGGAGGCAGGAGCTGATGCAGATGCATGGAGGGGTGCTGTTTACAGGCTTGCTCAGTCTGCTTTCTTATGGAACTCAGGACCACCAGTCCAGGGGTGGCACCACTCACAGTGGGCTGAGTCATTCCTCAGCAATCACTAAGAAGCTCCTCTATAGGCATGCCTTCAGCCCGTCTTATGGAGACATTTTCTCAACTGAAGTTCACGCCTCTCAGGTGATCATAACTTGTGTCCAGTTGGCATAAAACTAGGCAACGTGGACACCTTACTACTTCTTTTTCTTTGTTAACTTTTATGTATCCTTTAAGACTTAGCGATGTGTAACCTGCTTGGAAGACTTCTCCAACAGTGAATAAAACAACCCAGCACAGTCCACAAGACATCAGTTTGGACCATTTGATATTAGCCTTTTCTTAATATGAGAAATACGATCTTAGTGCATCCAGTGTTTATTAAGCAAAGCACTGTAGTAGGTAGGTATAACTAACCAAGAACATGTCTACTTAGAAAACCATGCCTTGGGGAGAAAACCCAGGAAGGCTTGCTTGCTTGCTTGCTTTTTATTTTTTTTAATTTTGCCTTATCTATCATGGTGTCCTATATATATATAATGACTGAAGTTCGATTTGATTTGGTCTGACTCAGATTGCCCTATGTGTTAAAGATTGTTAACATGTTATTAACAACATACAGAACACAGCAGGGATTCTGAACAGAGGTAAGTTTCAGAAGACACAGCAGGATTCCCCCTCTTGCAGGTTTCTGAGAAACACAGAGAGAAGGCCCATGTAGTTAAAGAGTAGTGGGTGTTTTAGTCAGTTTGCCTCTGATTCCCTGGACTGAGGAAAGGGAAAACATTTGTCCCTTTATGACTACAGAATCACAGCATCTTGCTTGCCAGTTCACTGTAGCAGTGAGGATGACAGAGTCACTGCAGGGTGTCTGCTAGCAACTAGGAACTGGAGGAAGAAGCAGCTTCAATGTCTCCCTCTTTCCATCTACAGTAGAATTTAAAAGTAAAGGGTATATAACCGTATTGCCTGGGTTCAGACCCTGGCCCTGCTGTCAGTTACCTGGCAGTCTTAGACAAGTTAATATTTGGTTTACTAGGGCTGCTATAAGGACAGTCGTCTGCACAGCTCTAACAGCAGTGCCTGACCTACTGACCTACAACAAGCACTTGGCGGTTCCTGTTGTAGATAGATCATCTTTACTGGCACCTTGGTTCTTCCTCTTGTTTAGGCAGTCACCCCCTCTTCTCCTAATCTCAGTGTCTGTTTCCTAGCGGAAGAGAACCTACTTGTTAGGCCATAGCTCTCCTATGTCTTCCATCTCTTCTTGTCCTCTAAGTCTGCCTCATAGCATATGCTATCATTTGGATATGAATGTCCCCAAAGGCCTATATGATAAAAGCTTATCTTCCAGTTTTGCACCATTTGAAAGTAGAAAGCACCTGTACAAGATGGGGATCCTTATGTCATTGGGCATGTGACCCCAAAAGGCAGGGAGCACCTTATGTGTCTTTTATCTTTTGCTTCTCGGCCATTAGGTGAGCCGTTTGTGCCATTATCTATCCTTTACTATTCACACCCTGCACCCCACCAAAGGCTTCAAAGTAGTAGATACAGCTGGTCGTGGCCTGGAACCTAGAAGACTGTGAGCCAAAGTAGACCTTATCTTATGCTAATTATCTCAGGTATTTTGTTACAGTGTCTGAAAAATGACTACTACTGCGTGCAATAGGAAATTGTTTTTACTGGACAATTTTTTTCATTTGTTTCCTTATCTAGGACTCACTGCCATAGCAACATTACTAAAAGAGTCTTTAGGATTTTATGCCTGCAAATTTCATTTACTTCTAAATGCAGCAAGTGAAACCCACTTTGGACCAGCTTCCAAATACAATTCTTGAAAGCATTTGTTACTTAGGGAGGCAGTGAGACGGCTCAGCAGGGAGAAGTGTTTACTGCCAAGCTTGACAACCTGTGTTCTGTCCTCAGGACCCACATGATTAAGACAGAACCAACTCCTACAAGTTGTCCTCTGACCACCCACACAGGTGTCATGCCCACATACATACGCGCACACACATGCACAAATAACTAAATAACAAATTTTTAACATGTTACTTAAAGTAATTAAGGCTCACTTAATTTACAGACACTCTTGGCCTAATAAAACCCTCAGGCAGAACACTGCCTTGTGCTTCTGCCAAGGAACTGAGTGCTGTTCGGAAATATTCTACAACTATGCTCATTCACCTCGTTTCATCCTGATTAGTTCACCTCAGAAGGGATGGAAATTTTCAAAGTTAAAACTATATCCTGCTTCTCTACCTTCACCCACAGAACCTAATTTGTAAACAGTTCCGTTTCCTGAATTGTCCTATCCACCTACACAGCACATTGTCGCCACCCTTCATGAGTTCGAGCACCCTTCCCAATCTACAGCTTCTACTTCTGTGATGCCACAACCATCTTCTGTTATACACTATCATCCCATAACTGTGAAGTTCTTTACTAGATCAAGCTCCTCAGAGTGGATCATATCATTCTGACATTTTTTTCTTCAGGACCTAACAAAACTGATGGTTTGTTGAATGAAATATATGATAAATGCCAGAAGACAAGTGCAAAGAGCAAATGCTGTCACATAGAATTGGACAGAGAGTGGCCACATCTTGCTGGAATAAAAGCTGACCAGCAGGATTTGAGAGAATTGCAACAGCTGGAAGTCCAGCACCAGCAACGACAGTGTAAACAAAACTGTCTTCTTGCCGGGAAAAAAGACATAACTTAGTTACCTATGATACACAGCAAACCATCCCAAAATTTAGCAGCTGAGAACAACACTGACTGTGTTCCATACGTGCTGAGGATTAGGAATCTAGGAGCAGCTGAGCTGAGTTCTGGCTCAGGGTCTCATGAGGCAGCACTCAGGCTGTTGCCAGAGCAATTGTCACCTAAAGGATGAACTGCACAAGGAAAGTCTCATCCACATGACTTCTCAGGCCATGGTGGCCTTCTGCATGAGCTGGTTCAGAAAAGAACAAATGATCTCAGAAAGAGAGAGAGAGAGAGAGAGAGAGAGAGAGAGAGAGAGAGAGAGAGAGAGAGAGAGATTGATTGATGGATTTCCAAGATCCAACATTGAATCTGCATACCTTATGGCCTCATCTGAGATAAGTGGTACAGGAGCCACTTCTGCTGGAGTCTGTTGGCACATGGTACAACCCCAGCACCATCAGGATGCAGAGATTCCCCGAAAACTATCTTGTAGTTGATTCCATACAGAGTTTGACTAGAACTGAGGAATTTATATAAACCAATAGTGAAAAAAATACTCGAAAAGTAAGTTAGGACATAAAGGGACATCATAGATGAAGGAAGTGGTATTTGGACATTTGTTGGTTTGAGGATCCAAGCCCAATGTTCAAAGTACTATGTTAGTTTACTGCTCATGGTAGAATGGAGGAGAAAGTAAGGACATCAAACTGGGATAGCATACCGTCTACCTCCAAATGTCAGTCCTAGTGAACTGGAAATTATTGGAAATACAAAGAGAGAACAATGAAAATTAATTGCATGGAAGTTAAAAGATTACCGTTTATACTGACATTATTTTCATTACCATTTTTTATGTTTAAAATCAATGTTTTAATGAAGACAGTGATGGTAGATAGTTAAAATAGAATTAGTGTCATTACTTGGCAACCACAGGTCATTCCCTAAAATTAATAAAATTACCCATGGGCCTGTGAGCTGAGTCAGTAGGCAAAACCATTGCTGCATAAGCCTGTTGGTCTGAGTTCATTCTTTGGAGCCCACTAGAAGGGGAATGAGAAAACTGACTCCACAAAGTGGTCCTTTGACCTCCCCATGTGTACTGTCACCCCTGGTAATAAAAGAAAGAAAACTGGGATTGAGATTCAGAAGTCTAGGAATCGCTGATCCATATAAGAAAACCGACCTCCACAAAGTATCCCTGACCTGTCAATAGGGACAAAGCTGAGAGCATGCTCTGCTTTGAAGTCCTGTCAGTGTTTGAGTGATGGAAAGAAGCCTCCTAGGGTGATGAAAACCCGAAGGCGCTTTTGAGAGAAGCTGCCATTGCACAGAAACCAGAAATGCACAGAACGGGGTGAAACCTCAGGTAAAAGCAAATCGAAGTTGTGCATGCAGACCTCCCTTCCTGGATCTGGTCCCAGGAAAAGTGGTGAAAGGCTGAGGCAAGCAAACACCTTGATGGACTGACTGTCTTAGGGTTGTCGGCAGGCCAGTTCACAGCTTGCACGGTGTGGAATAGTCACAGCACTGGAAAGTTGTGTATACTGCAGACTCTATTTAGTATTACCCTTTGGATTTTGTCCAATTTGGCTTTATTTGAAAATTCAGAGTTCCTAATTATTCATGCCCAAGTGTGTTGAATTCTGTTTTGAAAAAATTCTAACACATCTTTACTGCTTTCCATATTAACGGCTACATTAAATACTTCAACACTTTGTCTTTTGGGGAAAGTATTGAGGATCAAGCGTGGACTCTTGCTTATGCTAATAAACATATGATTTACCACATCAACCCTCACCTGAAAGTTTATGTTTGTGACAGAGTCCTCGCAGAGGAAAGCCCAGGTCCAGATACGTGCTGGTGTTTTAAGGTGAAAGAAAAGGAAGAGATGGAAATAAATGGAGCCACTTTTAGGCATAAATGCACATTTCTGTGACACAAAGGTGAAATGTCTTCAAAGTGGAATGAAAGCTATCCACTTTCGTGTCCTGTAGTATATTCTGAATGTCACTGAGTCTGTTTCTACCATTCTGTAGCTTCTCTTCTATTCACTGTGGTGAGTCATTAGCTTCATGTCATATGGGTGTTATGCTCACTGAGAGCCAGTTCTCACAACAGCTGAAAGGTACCATCGGCATCCAGGGTGCAGTGTGCAGTAAGCCTTCCCCAGTTCTGAAGATAACATGTTCATGTTCACACTCCTAGGCTGCACAGGTTAAATGACTGCCTGAAAATCAGCAGATGTGTGGCTGCCAGGCCTCCATTACTTCCCTGTAATGGTATCTTGCTGATCTGAATGGCTGAGGGGACAATAGCAGAAAACTGGCTAATTGCTCTAATACCTCAATACTGGGGAAAGAGAAAGGGAAAGGGGGGTCTATAATAATAGACCATTTTCTGTAATGTTTGCAATTTGTTGCGCAAATTTGGTCTTAATGATTGGAACACTGCAGGAGTCTTCCCATTAGCTGTATTTAATATGTAATTAAAATATCATTTATGTTCCCCAAAAAAGGAAATAGCAAATTATATGGGGCATAGAAATTTTTGGCTAGATTCCTTGAGAAAAATTAAGAAATTTATTTTATTATTAACTTTAAGTGATTAATTTGTGTTCAAGAACTTTAACTCTTTAAAGTGGAAGGAAGTTAGTATTGTGCCACATGGTTTTCTTTGGAGTACTTTTACTGTAGACACTTTTAAATTTTATTTTTAAATATCTATGTACATTTGCAGCTTTGTGTGATATATGCATGAGCGTAGGTGCCCAAGGACTCCCCAGCAAAGATTTTGGGTCCTCTGGGCTGGAGTAACATTGATTGTGAACTGTTTGACTTGGGTGCTAGGAACTGAAACTCCAGGCTTCTACAAAAAACAGTACAGACCTTAACCTCTGAACCATCCCTCCAGCCCCAACTTTTATTTTATATTCTCTCTCTCCCCGCCGCCCCCCCGTGTGTGTGTGTGTGTGTGTGTGTGTGTGTGTGTGTGTGTGTATTGGTAGGTATGTGCACCTGCAGGTGCCTAAGAAGACCAGAGGCTTCCGTACACCCTGACACCCTGGAGGTGGAGCTATAGATAGTATCGAACCACTTGATGTGAGTGCTGGGAACTGAACTCTAGTTCTCCCAAGAACAGTGCATGCTCCTAACTACTGAGCCATCTCTTGAGCTTTGTGCTGTGTGTTTTATCTTCATTTCATCTCATTTGATTCTTCAAAGTGTTCTTACTTAATGGTTGAGTAAAAGTGAGGCTCGATGTCTTAGTTAAGGTTTCTGTTGCTGTGATAGAGCACTGAGCAAAAGTACCATGGGGAGGAAAGGGTTAATTTCTGTTATGACTTGTAGTCCATCATCCAGAGAAGTCAGGGCAGGAGTACAAGGCAAGAACCCAGAGGCAGGCTCTGAAGCAGAGACTATGGAGGAGTGCTGCTTACTGCTTTTCTCCTTGTGGCTTATATAACCCAGAACCGCCAGCCCAGAGCCACCATCGCCCAAAGTGAGCTGGGCCCACACCAATCATCAATCAAGAAAATGCACCACAGGCTTGACCACAGGCCACAGGTGGAGATAGTTTCTTATTGAGGTTCCCTCTTCCAAGAGGACTCTAGCCTGTGTCAAGTTGATGTAAAAACCCGCCAGCACACTCAGCATCATGTAAACAGTGAATTAAGTATAATGTAGTTTGAACGTCTTTGCTAACTCCTAAACCTGTGTTGATTTTTACACAATGTCTAGCTTTCTCTCATACTCTGAATTTTATATTTTGAAGGCTACTTCATCAAACTATCATTCATACTACTAAACATATATATACACACATGCATATGTGTGTGTGTGTGTACACGTACGTACATACATACATACTCAAACACAGTGAGGGGGAAGAAGAGAGGGGGAGGGAAGGAGGAAGGGAGGGAAGAAGACAGAGAATGAGAGTCAGAGAATCAGAAGTAAATATTGGGAGACACAGTTTTAGCTGAGGATCCAGTCTGTTGAAAAATGATTTTCCTCTGGACTCAAGAATGATTCCCCCTTTACTTAGGGCCGCCATCTGTAGTCAGTTATTTGCTGTGCTTTTCTCCATTGCAAAGGTTTCTTTTTTTGCCTTTTCCTTGAGACTGCAGCCCACTGAGTGTTGAGTTTATATGGGGATTTACTGTGTGGTGGAGTCTGGAGTTTATCTCAGAGTTCTGATGCTTGCCCAGCTATCAGAATGAAGCTCAGAGACCCCAGGAGCCTTTGCAGATGCCTTGAAGTGAATGTCGGCTTTGGAGAACCTGCTCCCAGACTTCCACTCTTACCTCCCTGAGCACTCCTGGGAAGATGCACTTTCCACTTCCTTCCGCAGTCTCTTCTGATGTGTCTGTAAATGTGACTTACCAGGCACTTACGTTCCAGCTAAGGCTGCATATTGCACTGCCAAAACAGAGCTTGTTGGTTCTCTCTTTTTGTTTTCTTTAGTTTAAACTATTTAGAGAAAAGCAGGGGAAAACAAGCAACACCGTTTTCCCAAAGAGGTAGTTACTGATTGGAGTTAGACCTAGAAATAAGCTTGATGTTCTTCCTGGCCTTTATTCACATGGTCCATTAAAATGCCTTCATAGAAAAAGATTGTGACTGCTTTGGGGTAGAATTTGTTTACTGATTGTTATTTGCTTGATTTTAATGGTCATAGTACGTATTATAATTAAATAAGAAAAGATCTTTAAATCACTTTGGAAAACAACATTTTAAAGATAAAATTGAAACTGCACCAGCACAAACTGTTTTGAACATGTAACAATCCTGAAGTCTCATGTACGGTATTCTAGCAGGGTGTTCTGTGTGAAGCACTTAGCTGTGTAGCCAGAAGTATGTTCTTTTTAGTAGGGTTCCACTGCCTTTCTGTTGACACTGTCATAGACCCCTGGCATTTCCCAGCCTTGTTCTTACAGCCCGTTCCATAGATTTAGACCCCTGTACTGACCAATCCCAGGTTGCCAAATAATTAAGTAAATCCATTTTCTAACTATTGGGGAAATGCCAGCTGGAATACACAACTTAAAAAGAGTCTATTTAAAAATCATTATCTTCTGTTTAAGGACAAGGAACATCCCAGATTCCTGATCCCAGAACTTTGCAAACAGTTTTACCATCTGGGCTGGGTCACCGGCACTGGAGGGGGAATCAGCCTGAAGCATGGGTAAGTTTCTGGCTGATCTCAGCTCTGGGAGTTCTCTGTTTCAGCAGACCACAGGTGGTGTGACCAAACCCAGCTAGTGATCAGGTTAATGTGGTACTGAAGCTGTATACTTTCTAAATGATTGGTGGATGTTTGCATAACCCAGTGGAACCAAGGAGCAGAAGCAACAAGCACAATAAATTCCCAATTATTAACTGGGATAATTTGGTCCTCTCTCTTTGGAACACGAAAGGTAAGTAACAGTCCACCACAGTAGTTGAGGGTTTCAAAAGTTCAGAGAAATATTCAAAAGTCACTTAAATAGAAATTATTAATCATTAAATTCTAATTAAATTCAAAAATCCATGTTTACTGAATTCAAAAACAGGCCATGGGCTGTTTTTGAGCAGAGATATCATGATTAATAGGCCCAGCACAAGCTATCTATACCTTCCAGCCACTGGGTTTAAACTGTTGCTCACTGAATTCAGTGAGTGTCTTGTCGTCAAGCAGATGACAGTAAGCACACGGATTGGCAGTGACTCAAGGTGACACCTCCTTCTACTGGACTTTGTGAAATAAGATTGGTGTTATCTTCCTCAAATTTAGGAGTGCTGTTACTGGAGGCTGGATTTTATTCTGTGTTCTAATTCACCCTTTTTCTTTAGCAAAATTGGATCATTAAAACCTTTATATGTTGAGTGTATATGTACATGATATGTATGTGTATATGTGTACATATATGTATGTATATGTATTCTTCAAGGAATCTGCATTTTATAATAGGAAATGGGTTGTAAAATAAAAACAGAACATCTTAAACAAAAGGAATTTTATTTCTTCCCACAAAATAATGGCTTTGTAATTTCATCTGCTAATTTTAAATTACAGTGTTATTCATGAAATACTAATTCAACAGTGGGAAATAGCAAAAGGTGACATAGGCAACAGCTTTTGCAGTGGTGATATGAGAATTCTCTCAGTACAGATAAAGCGTGTTGCCTGATGGCCTGCATGTCTGGGTGTGCCCCGTGATCCCGTGCTCCCTGCACCATCCACCCCAGTGCTCATGTGTCACTTCAGCTTTGTTCAAATATTCAGACTGTTTCGCCTAAACTTTCAAGTTTTCTTATGCACAATATACCTGAAACGGTCAATAATTTGTCCCTATTTAAGAAGTCAGGTGCCTGTAATTCCTGATGTGTGATTTACTTCTGAGTGCTGCTCTAGTTAACTATTGCTTATTTGCATGTGCAGAAAATGGCTTTGTGTGTGATAGAGCTCCTCCTACCAGACTGAGCTAAAATACTCGCTTCTGCCTTTAAAAAAAAAAAAAAAAAAATAGGCACAGCAAAATTAAACAGCAAGAAATTGTACAGGACTTCGGGAAGAACTTTACTGTTCCACAAACTGATTGTGTGTGGCCAACATAAACCATTTATTGGCACATCTCTTAATATGTAATCGCTTTTATAGCACTACAATCAATTTATAGGAAAATTGCATCATAGGTAGTTTTTTCGTTACTTTTAATAGGCAAGGTGCTCCCCCTAGGGGCCACAAGTGGAAAGAGTCAGAATTTTAAGGCTTTGTCTTCAAGTTTGTGCTTTACAGACTAAAATGGCTATTTTTAATAAGGCGTTGAATGTTATCCCTAATATTTAAATGACTTTATTTGCCCCTATTATTCAGCTTCATGTTTGTGGTGATGGTTTTGTCTTCTGTGTCTGGCTCTTGGTGCAAACAAAGTTGAAAAGACATGTAAATACAGTAGGTAATGTACTAGAATCAAACAGTAAAGTCTTTGGGAATAGAAATACTGTCAGGTTTCAAGGTTTGGCTAATAATACCACTCCAGCTTACATGACTAGTGTATGGGTGTCTGTGTGTGTGTGTGTGTGTGTGTGACAGAGAGAGAGAGAGAGAGAGAGAGAGAGAGAGAGAGAGAACAAGAACGAACGAGCACAGAGATACACATAGGAACTGAAACTGAGCGCAAGCACAGGAGTCATCAAGGTAAGTCCATGACACTCGGCAGCCATTGCCTTTCAGCTTGGTCTGTAATATTTAAATTCAGCATTTCCTGTTTTCATCAATGTGTGCCAGCCACAGTAAACCTGTTGCATGCTGTTAGAATTACATTTGATCAACACATATTATAGCTGAGCTACCTAGATAGAGTATTTCAGTGATCTTTAATGAGCAGAGGGTAAATAAAAACAGACACACCTAGACACAGATGTAGTATGAGCGCTTTGGAACGCTCTTGTTTAGAACGAGAGCAAGGAGAATAGAGAAGTAAACTCTAAAACTAAACAATATGTTATCTCCTAAAGCAAAAGCTGTCATTTTAATTTTTTCTATATTTCTTTTTTTGTGTTAGTATTGACATGTCAAAAATTTACTTTGTCTGAGAATTACTCGGAGTTGATCAAAGTCTAAATTAAATCCCATTTACAAAGACAACAATACACATGGACTTAGCACAGCTAGAATTTCTCTGTGTCCACAAGGCTGGCGAGCTGATGTCTGTGGCTGTGCAGTGTGGTCCCTGCCCTTGCTAGTTGCTGGGGGTGGGGGGACTGCCACACTGTTGCCTCCAGCAGCAGAGATTGGGTGCTTCAGCTGGTTCAGGATTTAATGCGTGCATGAGCTTCCCAGATTCTGCTATCAGGCCTTTATTGTCTAGATTGTAATTTACCAAGGAACTGTCATTTCACCCACATGCCTGTCAGCCCTGAGTCTGTATTGTGTAGCAGCTGCTTTAGCAGTTTCCTGTAGACCATCCGTACCTTCACTAGGGAGCCCGTGACTCCTGCCCATTGCGCACCTCTGCCTTCATGGCAGAAGCTAGAGTCCGGGTGCTCAGGCTCCTCGGCTTCCATTTTTGTGGCAGCTCATTTATATGGTCTAACACTAAAACTGATAAGTGAGCCAGAAGACCAGTCTGTGAGTGGAGAGGATATGGGAGATTTGGAAATGATGTTGCAAGTCAGATTGGACAGCACCATAGAGGACTTTATGGAAAATGGTACATTAAAAAAGGCATTTCACAACCCACCCCCATCTTTCTTGGTATGTGGTGTGTGTGTGTGTGTGTGTGTGTGTGTGTGCAGTTGTGTGTGTCCAAATGCTTTTTGTTTGTTTCAGATATTTGCTCACTGCATTCCCAGACTGGTCTTGAACTCATGATCTTCCTTGCTCAACCTCCTAAGTGCTGTGATTATTGGCTTATGTAATATTTAATGCTCTTTCTGCATTTCTCATTTTTTGTGATTGCTTTACTGTCAGATAATCTCCAAGATTTATATGCTTGTCATAGTTAACTCTTCTGCAGAGTTCCCTGGTATTAATGCTGTAATTTAGCAAACTTTCCAGCAGAGGGCTCTGTACTTCATGACTTCAAGCAATAAATTTAAACCTCATTCTTTGAAATGCAGAAATGTTCTTAATCAGACATATGTTTTGCCTGGATGTTAGAGTTATTATATTTTGCATAGGAGGCTGACATTCTGTTTATTCATGCCAAAAAATGCTAAATTTTGCATATTCAAATTTATCTATCTTTGCTCTAGATAGTCTTCTCCTTGGAAAGAGACACATATATGTGAAAGCAGGAAAGACAAAAGCAAATAACACGAGTTTGCTTTGGCTACCAGTGCCTCATAGTATCTCAGAACTCATTCTGTGCACCCTAGCTCCTTCACTCAACCAAGCAGCCATTTGTGGCTTGGTGTATAAAGAATATTAATGCTTAGACTGCAAGGCTACAGTTTATTTGTGCAAAACCAGAAATGTAGCTAAACAAAAACCAATTTCTATATTTTTGTTACCAGCAATGAAATCTACATTGCTCCCTCAGGCGTGCAAAAGGAGCGCATTCAGGTATGCTAAAGGGTCTTTCGTAAGCCTCTACCTCCCCTTCACTGCTGTTCCCTGAAGCAGAATTGCTTCTAAAGGGTTGTGCTAGTTTTGAATGGTGGTTTGGCTGTGATCATTTAAATAACAATTAACAAACATTCGCTAAGTGACTTGTTAAGTAATTAAATACTTGTTAAGTAATTACAATTTTTTTTGTAAAGTGGAAGGTATGCTCCACATGACCAGTGTGTGTTTTAAAATCTCCTGGACAAGTGGCTTACTGGTTAAGAGCGAGTACTCTTAATCTCTGCTCTTGCAGAAGACCTAGGTTTGGCTCTCAACACCTATACAGTGACTCATAACTACCTGTAACTCTAGTTTCAGGGGATCTAAAGCCACTCTTCTGACCTCTCAGTGGGCCAGGAATGCACAGGGTATGCATATATACATGCAGGCAAACACATAAAAATAAATATTCAAAATCTCATCCAGAAAACTGTAGCAGGCAGCAGTTAGAAGTATGATGTCAGCCGGGCGATGGTGGCGCACGCCTTTAGTCCCAGCACTTGGGAGGCAGAGGCAGGCGGATTTCTGAGTTCGAGGCCAGCCTGGTCTACCAAGTGAGTTCCAGGACAGCCAAGGCTATACAGAGAAACCCTGTCTCGAAAAAAAAAAAAAAAAAAAAAAAAAAAAAAAAAGAAGAAGAAGAAGAAGTATGATGTCATTCCATATTTATCAGATTAGTGAACTTGGCCCACTGATAGGCTCGGGTCACACAAACTAGTTCATATTTTCAGTGGCAAAGCTATTTCAATTTAAAGAGGGGAAATTTTGTTTCATTTTTAAGAAGTGGCATTCCATATCAGTGCTAGAATAATACCCTCCAAATAAAACCCAATACATAAAACATTAATTTAAGGCAAGAAAAAAGAAGAGTTTTTCTCTTAACAAAAGTTTATATTGTAGTCTGTGATGAGCCCTGGCATTTGGAAGTTGCAAATCAGAAATACACGGACATCGCTAAAAAAATGTTGGATTGATACATTCCTGAATACTTGAAGAAAACGTCATTACTGAGTTTCTGAGGAGATATGAAAATTCTGACACCCATCTGCAAATGTTGATTTCTTTATATGCTTTTTCTGAAAAATAGTTGTGAAACAACAGACCTAAGTCCATAAACTAACCACATCATTACTTATCTAATAGTTTCTACATTGGATTTTATCCCTCAAATTCTAAAAGAAGTGATTTTTAACTCTCAAAAGTTTTTGATAATATAAAACTTTATTTTTTAATTTTATTGATTTGCACTTTAGTGTTTTGCCTGCATGTTTATCTGTTCACCCTGTGTGTGTGCAGTTCCCATGTAGGCCAGAAGGGGGCATCTGGTCTGCTGGGACTGGAGTTAGAAGGTTGAAAGCCCAGGATAGGTGCTACGCACCACATCCAGGTCCTCTGAAAGGGCTGTCAGTGCTCTCACCCACTGAGCCATCACTCTGGCCACAGCATAAAACTTAAAAAAAACAATGCTTTACCAGTACTAAAGTTATGGGAAACAGATATGAACATTTAATTTGAATGTTAAGCATATTTGCATATGCATATACAAATACACACAGTAGAGACGTTTTAAGTAGTTTGTTTGTTTTTAAGAAAACCTTCCTTTCTTTTTTCCTCTCTATATAAATAGCCAGAAGACATGTTCGTCTGTGACATCAATGAACAGGACATAAGTGGGCCTCCAGCATCTAAGAAGCTTAAAAAAAGCCAGTGCACTCCTCTCTTCATGAATGCTTATACCATGAGAGGTATGCAGAAAGGAAGTGGTATAAAGAACATTTGCAGAGTCGGCCTCCCTAAATCAAAGTAATTATGACTTCAGTTAACAGCTCTCGAGTATCTATGTGTACAAGAACTTGAAATGTTTCAACCCATCTCACTCTCTCATCAGCCTGTGAAGAAGGTCCAGTGTTATTCCACTCTCCTGCTAGTTAGTTCTTGTCAACTTGACACAAGCTAGAATCATCTGGAAAGTGGAACTTCAGTTGAGGCCAGTCTGTGGGGACATTTTCAATGACTGATGTTGGCTTTGGTCAGCATTTTATCATAGCAATAGAAATTAACTGGGAGACAGTCTTACCCACCACCAGCTCCATAACCAAGCACAAGTACATAGAGTTGCATGGGCATATATGTTGATTTTCTTTTAAAGACATAAGTTCTCTCCACTGAGCATCTGCCCCTTCATCCTGCAGGAGCAGGCGCAGTGATTCATACCCACTCTAAAGCTGCTGTGATGGCTACCCTTCTGTTTCCAGGACAGGAGTTTAAAATTACACATCAAGAGATGATCAAAGGAATAAGGAAGTGTACCTCGGGAGGATATTACAGGTATACTGTTTTATTAAATCATTTGGCATGCATTTTCCCTTCTCTGATAAGTCAGACCATGATCCTTTTATGATTCTAATGAGACGCAGTGGGATCTGTGTTCAGTGATACCCCACTGAGCATTATATGTCCACATGCATTCTCGGTGACAGACGCCTCCTCCCTTCCCCAGCTGTGGAGAATTATTAGCAACACAAACACTAGTGTTTGCTCTATTAATGTGAACAAAAGTCTGGTCTAGAATGTCTGTCAAAACAGGTGGGGCAGCCTCTGTTTTCAGCACCAAGAAAACAAGATCTCACCTCCACTTTATCTTCAGGAAGCTTTAACTGGGACCACCATTAGAATTCATATTGACTTAATGTATTTCTAGAATATGCTCCTGATTGTTTAATAAGAAGAAGAAGAAAGAAAGTGAAAAGAAAACAACTTTCTATTCATTTTAATTAGATAGATGACTGTCTTAGGGTTTCTATTCCAGCACAAACATCATGACCAAGAAGCAAGTTGGGGAGGAGAGGGTTTATTCAGCTTACACTTCCACATTGCTGTTGATCACCAAAGGAAGTCAGGACTGGAACTCAAGCAGGTCAGGAAGCAGGAGCTGATGCAGAGGCCATGGAGGGATGTTACTTACTGGCCTGCTTCCCCTGCCTTGCTCAGCTTGCTTTCTTATAGAACCCAAGACTACCAGCCCAGGGATGGCATCACCCACAAGGGGCCATCTCCCCTTGACCATTAATTGAGAAAATGCCTTACAGCTGGATCTCATGGAGCCATTTTCTCAACTGAGGCTCCTTTCTCTGTGATAACTTCAGCTTGTGTCAAGTTGACACAAAACCAGCCAGTACAATGACTGTATTTCAAAATTTGTGATGTAACTGACATAAAATTGTAGAACAATGGCTTTCTAAATTTAAGTAAATCCACTAGTGTACAGAAATGTAGTCATTATATATAAATCTATACTTGAGTGACTTGAAGAAGCAGGTTCCCAGAACCCAGGTACAAGTTGAGCCATGCTTTTGGTTAGTAGCATTCTTCTGAACTTTCACCCTTCTTAATTTCCTACAGACCCTGGTTCCTCCTCCCCTTTAGAGAAGAGTCCTCCTTGTTACTAAAGACACCATGTGACTTACTGTGACTACAGGGAACAGCTTGGACTTGTTTAAATCAGTGTGCTGGGAAATTCATTTGATTTGATTTGATTTCCTTGGCTGTTTATTGTGTACCTAATGCCATCCTCAGCACTATGAGAATTATGTAGAAAAGGTAAAAGTTAAAGTGGTGGAGTATGGGCTGAGCACTCCCAAGGCCCTGGGTTCAGTCCTCAGCAGCAAAGCCAAGCAAAACAAGTCAGAATTAAGCACTTCCTCTTAGCAGGTGAGGTGAGCACGCATTAATGTAGCTGCTGTCCATTTTGGTGCTATGCCCGCACCTTCTAGAGTGCAAAGGATACTAAGGGTCAGTCAAAGGACTTGTGTGGCTCTGTTTAAAATGTATTTAACTTGTGAGAATCAATGTCCTGTTGGTGAAGTGAGGGATGAGCTTGAATGTTGTTTCTGGTCTCACTGTGCTTTGAAATTATTTTGTGCCTGGAAATATTTCTGACTGTGTGCTGTATGCTATGGGAAAATACAAGTCTGCCACTCTTCTGGGTAGTATCAGGAAAGATGTGAGACCAACAATTCACTCTTTCCACACTATAAACATTGTATAATCACTTCTGTCTGAACTACAATGGAATCATGGGCAAGTCTATACTACTGTGATAATTGTTGCCGAAATTATTAATCACACAACAGCTTCCTAGTCTATGCCTGCCTGAAAGTGGTCATTTCTGATAACACTTTGAGCGTGCTTATTAAGTTTACTCACTGCTTTGGTGAAAAGGCAGCATGAGAGAAATGCATGATTAAACAAACACTTCTCTGAGTTGTCATTGGATACAAGAGACCTCAAGAATAGACTTGGTTTTACTTGTAGCGAAGTTGCTTGGTTGAACCTTTCTATTTTCTGACTTTATCTTGTATATTTACTGAGGAAAAAACTAGAAAGTTCTAATACAGCAGACTTGAGATTATTCTGAAAGGATTATTATAACCATGGTAATTGTTGCTAGAAGGATCTTTCTATCCTGGTGCCACAAACCACACCACTATTGATTGGTTTGCCTGCCAAGACATTTTAGTATCCTGCAGAGATGAAATAAAATGACTTATTTTTATATTGTTGGGAAATATTCCTACTGTTTAACATATAGTTCAATGTCTCTTCCTTTCTACACTTCTGTGTGTGAGGTGTATCATTTCCTATCTCATGTTTAAAATGTTAAGATTATCTTTGCTTCAAGGAAATACTTGTATGATCTTGATTTCTTTGTTAGGTTCTGGTATACTGTACAAGTTTCTGCCATTTAAACTTAGGGCTGCCTGCCAAATTCCAAAGGTATCTTTTGGTATAGATGTTTATTCAAGATATACAGAATTCTTGCAACATCTTGTTTTGAAGTTGGAGAAATTGGAGTGCTATTTAGAGATAAAGAGTATCTGACTGGTTACTAACGGGAAAAATCAAAACTAGAGTATTGATACTTTAATGTGGGAAAATGTCTTGTTCTGTCTTGCAGATACGATGATGTGTTAGTGGTACCCATTATTGAGAATACTCCTGAAGAGAAGGACCTCAAAGAACGGATGGCTCGTGCCATGAATGAGTACCCAGACTCCTGTGCAGTTCTTGTCAGGCGTCATGGGGTGTACGTGTGGGGAGAAACATGGGAGAAAGCAAAAACCATGTAAGACCGAATCTGAGACTATTTGGTTTAAATCACACTCAGAATGTGGAAAGGAACTCAACACGTTTAGGATTTAGAATGAAGTATGAGTCTTTTATGTGTTGTTGGTCAACTGGTTTCAACTTCGATAATCTGTCATTGTTATTTGTGGAGAGCTGATTTTCATTCTATTGAATCACCAAGGAATAGTAATTAGGTCAGCTCTGAATTAGGAAGCCTCTGAGGTTTGCTACAAAGGAAAAGGAGACAGATCCTAAATAATAAATATTTTATTTAGAAAATGTAGTATGTAATATTTGTACTTTATGTACAAAAATGTAGCTTTATGTGAGTAGTATATTTGCTGAGAAATAAATGATGTAGTTGCACAATTCAGTGTGATTGCAGGTTTGAAAATTGTTGGGGTCAAAACGGAAAACCTTTGATATGAGATAAGTAGAAAACCATAGGAAGAGCAGAGCGGTGCTGACATTGGGAGATGTGGTGATCAGGATAGCTCTGTCCTGACACACGTGTGCAGGCCTTTTGCCTTTTCTTCTACAGGTGTGAGTGTTACGACTACCTGTTTGACATTGCTGTGTCCATGAAGAAGATGGGACTGGATCCAACACAGCTCCCAGTTGGAGAAAATGGAATTGTGTAAGCCAAGTGGATGCCCAAGTATCTCCCACAATAAACAAACTCAATTATGCCTGAAATAAAAATCAGCTGCTTTTAAATGAGTTGGAAATTTTCTTGATGTCACTAATTTGTCACGGAATACTACCAATGGTCACATATACTGAATACTACAGATAATCTTCTCTGGCATTAAATATTTGCTTATATTTTTACCGATTTGGATAACAGGGAGGTAGAATAAAAACTTATATTTAGTATTTTCTCATTTTAAAGATTGTAAGAGAAAAATATTTGCCTTTAAGTTAATTCCTTTTGTATACATTCTCAGAGAATTCCCTTTGTCTTTAAAACACTGGTAATCATAAAATTTACTTGAAATTTTCTACTTATTTATGGGATAAACATTTTATTTTAATTTGATGCATACAATGTACATGAACTATTTAAGATTAGTGTATCCTTACTTGACATAAAAATAATTGTATAGATTCCCCTATATCTTGTAGAACTTCTCTAGACAGGTTAAGTAAGTACCCATTATCTAAAATTCAGAGTCCAAAACTTTGAGTACAGACAACAGAGTCACAGATGGAATCCATACCTCGCTTCATATGGCAGGTGGTTCGATGCATTAAGAGCATTGTGTGAAATTCCCTCCAGTCTGGGTAACAAATGAAGTCTGTGCTTATCCTTGGTTCCCATTCCCAAGATACCTCATTGCGTATTCACAAATATCCCTGTATCTCAACACTCAACCTATAACATGATATAGGGCACTTACTGTATATTGCTATCAGTTGTAAGATTCAAATTAAATGATACCCAATACAGGGTTTTCAGTGGAGTGGACAAGTATCCTACTGCTGAGCTACTCCCAGCCCTGCTTCTCATGAGAGAAGCTCACTACCATCTCCTACCTGTCAGGTCATCAGCTTCCAGATCATTCCCTTCATCTATTCACTCACCTTGTCCAGACTTCCAGACCCTGTCTCTACCCATTCTTCCTTTAAATCCTTGCTTCATAAAAAAAAGAAGAGTGCACGGACCAGTATTTGTACTCTTCACAGGGAGCATCCTAACCCCTGATCTCAGTCACATTCATCTGGGAAAGACCTTCATCTTGGTTAAGCTGCCTACTTGGCACCTGCACCTAAGAAAGAAGGCCTGATGGAGACAAATTAACAACTATGTTGAGTGATATCATCTCAGACCTATGACCACGTATCTCTGTTGAGCACTGAGTCAAACAGTCTCTCCAAGTATCTAGTAAGTAAATCCATTGTGCCAACCTCATTACTGTCAAATGAAATGTTTTCCTTTATAAGAATTCCTGTGGTCATGACATCTATTTAAATTGATAAAACCCTAAGATAGCTTCCAGTTATAAGTATTAGGGACTTAGGACCCAGAGAATGTTTTATGTGTTTTCACAAAGAAATAGGCTAGCCCTATGGACCCAATAGTTCTCAAAACTAACCACTTCAGGAATGATTTATTGACGGTGTATTGGGTTTTCGTTTTTATTCGTGCATGACTGATTTTAACCTGTTTAGTATAACTATAATGCTATCTTACTTCTATTTTTTATGTATACTTTTTGAGTACCTACTTTATATTTCTTCATATTCACCCTATATCATACTTATTTTTCTAGTAGAGGTTCTATCACTTCAAATGAAATTCTCTTCTCTGTCCTCTCCAACTATTCCCTCCTCTTTGTTTTTGGTTGTGTGTCTGGATGTGTGGATGTTTGTGAGGGTGCACATGAATGAGCAGGTGTCTATGAGCAGATTGGCCCGGAGGTCAGCCTTAAATCTTGTCTCTTAGGAAACATCCACCTTAACTTTTTGAGACAAGATGTCTCACTGACCTAGAGTTCACTGAATTGGCCAGTAAAACCTCCCTGCCTCTTTTTCCCCAGTACTGTGTTTACAAGCATGTAGCACCTCACTGGTTTTACCTTGGTTCAGGGGATCGAATTCAAACCCTCATATTTATGTGACAAGCACTGCACTGGCTAAGCCATCTTTTCCCCTCCTTATCTGTCTGCTTGCTGCCTGCCTGCCTGCCTGCCTGCCTGCCTGCCTGCCTGCCTGCCTGCCTTCCATCCTTCCTTCCTTCCTTCCTTCCTTCCTTCCTTCCTGTTTGTCTTTCTTTCTAAGTGGGATTTTTCTGTGTGCCCAGGCTAGTCTCAAAAGTCAGATTTCTCCTGCTCCTGCTTTACAAGTATCATGGTTATGTGCATGAGCTCTTTACACATGGTCTTGAATACACCCTTGAAGGTGTTTATCAAGCCATTAGCATCATTTGCCTATTTAATGTTTTCTAAAATCATTCATAATTTTTTCCCATTGGTTTCACAAGTACTCACAGTTTCAGGGTTAATTCCATTCACTGCGTTCAATATGAATACAGCAAAGGGGACACTGCTGTGGTATTCAGTCCCTTTGCATAAATGTTAAGTGCATCAATTACTTAATATTCGCTAGCTAACTGGTCACCCTTTTCTTTCTTTATGCATAAACTTTCCTGTTCATACTCACATCTCATGCTATGAGTGTAAAACTGAGGGCATGTGTATATAATTTTTGCTCATTTAAGCTTGCATTGTTTTCTTAAAACAATAGCAATAAAAATACTCTAGACCAAGAAAATGCAATATGTAAGTCAAAGTCCAGGCAAATGAAGTGTCCAGATCAAAGCTCTGATGACTGTCCATACGCTCATGTGTCTAATGTACCTAATCTAGAAATAGCTCTGAAAGGGACACAACAAGCAAGAGAGTGGCAATAGACATCCTCAGCATCGGATGTTCCTGCCCAAGACTGGGTGCAAATGCTGTTGCTGTGAACTTGGTAAGCCTACATCACCTTCCCCAAGAATCGTATTTAAAATCAGATGCCAATAAATATTGAATGGATGACTCTTAATATTAAAGAAGGAAGAATCAAATAAAATGTCAACCTTGCTGCCAATTTTACTCTGAATTGAGCTTAGAAAAAATGCATATAATGTTAACTTTTATGTAGACAAAATGACATATTGTCACTATGTATGATGACATAATTGGCCGTTGTGGTTAATGGAATAGACTGGAAAAGTCTTTAATCCTTTGTTGGAACAGAATTAGGAGGGGGATTTTAAATAAATCAGTAAAATATTACAAGTCAAAAAAAGAAATTTGGAGAAACAGGGTTATAAAATCTGACCAACCCAATGAAGCTTATCTGGTATCTTTGTTAGATGTCTTTAAATTATATGAGTCTTCCTATTAGCAACCATAAGTCAATGTGATTATACATTATAACCATAATAATGGTTGCATAAAATCATACAAGTTAGCAAGCATGTTGACTTCTCAGGTCATCTTTTTAAGAATTAGTGGTTTAGCCACTATCCCTATCGTTCAAAGAACACATACTTCTGTGATTCAAGGCTCGGTCTTGTCTGTTTTCACAACCCTGAGTCCATTCCACTCATTGTTGACTATTTAAAAATATTTTGTTTCCAATAGCCCTCATGTTACAAAGGATTAGAAGGGTTGATTTATTTGAAACTTTGAAGCCACAGAACTAGGAATTTGTTTTAAGCTACCAAATTCCCTGACATTTGCTCAAACCAAGGAAATAAATCTCTCTCAGCAAATGTGCATGTATTTTGTTAGTGATTTTTAAAATTATTCAAGATAGCATACATGTAGAGACATATTCATGTTGACCTACCTGTTCTCATTTCTTGTGTAAAATTCAGGTACATTCTCTCTGACTTTTCAGTAAAAGTGCATACATATCTTTACGATATTCATACAGATGATTAATACCACAGTGTTAGAATTTGAGGGTGCTATCAAATAAGCAACTATTTCTATATCGTCTACAGTTTTTCTTTGCTTCATGAGACAGTATCTCACTATGTCAATTAGGCAGGTCTCAAACTCACCAAGATCTGCCTGCCTCTGCCTCCCAGGTGCTTGGATTAAAGGTGTGGCCACAACACCTGGCTCTTCCTCTGTAGTTCTTGTATATCCATACATGTGTATCAACCCCCCAACACACACACACACAAATACACCACAAAGCATCTATTTCCACATCTTGGCTCTTCTTTCTATGCTTCTCTTTGTGTGTCTATCCAGTTCTTTTTAGCCTCAGTCAGATGTTCTAGTCCTGGAAGGGCAGAGGGAGCTAGTCAGAAACCTAATATTTAGAACAATCTTCATGGCCAGAGAAAGGTTTGTTATAATCTGCAGGCCCAGGTCTCATGCAGGATACTCAGGAGATAGGGACAAGGTGGAGGGAAACTGGCGGATTGCTAACAACGGCTTACCACTAGTACATATTAATTCCCAAGAACTAAAGAAGTATTAAGTGTTATAGACGAATGGCTGAAATGAGTGGGCAAAGACCCTTACTGCCAGCCTCAAAGGAGGAGAGGGTTAAGTGATTCTGCTCAAGATCATTGTAAAAAATATTTAAAATGATAACACTTACTGAGAAATAAGATGCCTCATCTCTGGCCCAGATACCGGTGGCTCGAGTAGTCTCCCAGCCGATCTGCTCCCCTCTGGAAACTGAGTCCTGGAAACTGAGTCTGGAGGCACCCTAGGGAAGGCACGGATAGCAGAGCAGAAGGTAGGAGAACCCGCCCACAGCCCTAGGCCTTAGAAGCACAACTGGCAGTAGACAGCCCCCCAGAGGGCACCTGTCAGCCAGACCCTGGCCCTGTGGAGAACCACTCCCACCTCTGGCCCGGATACCAGTGGCTCCAGCAGTCTTCCAGCTGATCTGCTCCCCCCTGGAAACTGAGTCCGGAGGCACCCTAGGGAAGGCACAGACCACAGAGCTGCAGAGGCACCCAAGAGAGGTCAAGGACCCTAGAGCTGCAGGCATCCTAGAGAGGACACGGCCCACAGAGCAGCAGAGCAGGGGACACCATATCCTGAAGCATCCTAGAGGAGCAACTACATTCAGAACAGCAAAAACCTAGCTGGTCTACCACTGTGGAGACTCCATATCCTGAAATATCCTAGAGGAGCCACTGAACCCAGAGCAGCTGGAGCTCAGGATCATAGAGTCATCCATACCCCGAGGAGTTCTGATACAACCAAGATAACTGGAAAGGCAGACTCCAGTCAGAACCAGTGAGTGCGAGTAGAACTACAGCTAACCAAATGGCAAAAGGCAAGCACAGGAATGTAAACAACAGAAACCAAAGTTACTTGGCATCACCAGAACCCAGTTCCCCCACCATAACAAGTCCTGAACACCACATCACACCAGAAAAGCAGGATCCAGAATTAAAATCACTTCTCATGATAATGTTAGAGGACTTTAAGAAGGTCATAAATAACACTCTCAAAGAATTTGAGGAGAACACAGGTAAACAGGTAGAAGCCCTTAGAGAAATGCAAGAAAACACAACCAAACAGATGAAGGAATTAAACAAAACTGTCCAGGATCTAAAAATGGAAGTAGAAGCAATAAAGAAATCTCAAAGGGAGACTACTCTGGAGATAGAAAACCTAAGAAAAAGACCAGAGATCATAGATGCAAGCATTACCAACAGAATACAAGAGATAGAAGAGAGAATCTCATGTGCAGAAGATACCCTGGAAAACATTGGCACAACTGTCAAAGAAAATGCAAAATGCGAAAAGCTCCTAACCCAAAACATCCAGGAAATCCAGGAAACAATGAGAAGACCAAACCTAAGGATAATAGGTATAGATGAGGGTGAAGACTCCCAAATTAAAGGGCTAGTAAATATCTTCAACAAAAATATAGAGGAAAACTTCCCTAACCTAAAGAAAGAGATGTCCTTAAATATACAAGAACCCTACAGAACTCCAAATAGACTAGACCAGAAAAGAAATACCTCTCGTCACATAATAATCAAAACATCAAATATACAAAACAAAGAAAAAATACTAAAAGCAGTAAGGGAAAAGGGTAAAGTAACATATAAAGGCAGACCTATAAGAATTACACCAGACTTCTCACCAGAGTCTATAAAAGCCAGAAGATCCTGGACTGATATCATACAGGCCCTAAGAGAACACAAATGCCAGCCCAGACTACTTTACCCAGCAAAACTCTCAATCAATATTGATGGAGAAACCAAAATATTCCATGACAAATCCAAATTTACACAATATCTTACCACAAATCCAGCCCTTCAAAGGATAATTGGTGGAAAACTCCAACACAAGGAGGGAAACTACAACCTAGAAAAAGCAAGAAAGTAATCTTCCAACAACACTAAAAGAAGGTAGCTATACAAACATAACACCACCGCCAATAACAAAAATAACAGGAAACAACATTCATTTTTCCTTAATATCTCTTAATATCAATAGACTCAATTCTCCAATAAAAAGACATAAACTATCAGATTGGATACATAAACAGGACCCAACATTTTGCTGCATACAGGAAACACACCTTTGTGAAAAAGACAGACACTACCTCAGAGTAAAAGGTTGGAAAACAATCTTCCAAGCAAATGGCCCCAAGAAACAAGCTGGAATAGCAATTCTAGTATCAAACAAAATCATTTTCCAACCAAGTAATCAAAAAAGATAAAGAAGGACACTTCATATTCATCAAAGGAAAAATGTACCAAGAGGAACTTGCAATTCTGAACATCTATGCTCCAAATGCAAGGGCACCCACATACATAAAAGAAACTTTACTAAAGCTTAAAGCATACATTGCACCTGACACAATAATAGTGGGAGATTTCAACACCCCACTCTCAGCTATGGACAGATCATGGAAACAGAAACTAAAGCGAGACACAATGAAACTAACAGAAATTATGAACCAATTGGACTTAACTGACATCTACAGAACATTCCATCCTAAAACAAAAGAATATGCCTTTTTCTCAGCACCTCATGGTACCTTCTCCAAAATAGACCATATAATTGGTCACAAAACAGGCCTCAACAGATACAAAAAGATTGAAATAATCCCTTGTACCCTATCAGACCACCATGGACTAAGACTTGTCTTTGACTTGGACAAAAACAACGGAAAGCCCACATACACGTGGAAACTGAACAATGCTCTACTCAATGATAACTTGGTCAAGGAAGAAATAAAGAAAGAAATTAAAGACTTTTTAGATTTAAATGAAAATGAGGACACATCATATCAAAATTTGTGGGACTCCATGAAAGCAGTACTAAGAGGAAAAATCATAGCTCTAAGTGCCCACAAAAAGAAAATGGAAAGAACGTACATTAATAAATTGACAACACACCTGAAAGAGTTAGAACAAAAAGAAGCTAATATACCCAAGAGGAGTAGATGGCAGGAAATAATCAAACTCAGGGCTGAAATCAACCAAGCTGAAACAAAAAGAACTATACAAAATATCAACAAAACCAGGAACTGGTTCTTTGAGAAAATCAACAAGATACACAAACCCTTAGCCAGACTAACCAAAGGGCACAGAGACAGTACTCAAATTAACAAAATCAGAACTGAAAAGGGAGACATAACAACAGAAACAGAGGAAATTTAAAAAATCATCAGATCCTACTACAAAGGCCTATACTCAACAAAATTGGAAAATCTGGATGAAATGGACAATTTTCTAGATAGATACCAGGTACCAAAGTTAAATGAGGAGCACATAAACCATCTAAACAGTCGCATAACCCCTAAAGAAATAGAAGCAGTCATTAAAAACCTCCCCAGCAAAAAAAGTTCGGGACCAGGTGGTTTTAGTGCAGAATTCTATCAGAACTTCCAGGAAGACCTAATACCAATTCTCTTCAAACTATTCCACATAATAGAAACACAAGGAACAATATCCAATTCGTTCTATGAAGCTACAATTACGCTCATACCTAAGCCTCACAAAGACCCAACAAAGGAGAACTACAGACCAATCTCTCTTATGAATATCAATGCAAAAATACTCAATAAAATTCTCAAAAACCGAATCCAACAACACATCAAAGCAATCATCCATCATGATCACATAGACTTTATCCCAGAAATGCAGGGATGGTTCAATATTCAGAAATCCATCAATGTAATCCACTACATAAATAAACTCAAAGAAAAAAACCACATGGTCATCTCACTAGAAGCTGAGAAAGCATTTGACAAAATACAACATCCCTTCATGTTAAAAGTCTTGGAAAGATTAGGAATTCAAGGTCCATACCTAAACATAGTAAAAGCAATATACAGCAAGCCAGTAGCCAACATCAAACTAAATGGAGAGAAACTTGAAGCAATCCCACTAAGATCAGGGACCAGACAAGGCTGTCCACTCTCACCCTACCTATTCAATATAGTACTGGAAATCCTAGCTAGAGCAATTAGACAACAAAAGGAAGTCAAAGAGATACAAATAGGAAAGGAAGAAGTCAAAATTTCACTATTTGCGGATGATATGATAGTATACTTAAGCGACCCTAAAACTTCCACCAGAGAACTCCTAAACCTGATAAACAACTTCAGTAAAGTGTCTGGATATAAAATCAACTCAAACAAATCAGTAGCCTTCCTATACTCAAAAGATAAACAGGCTGAGAAAGAAATCATGGAAATGACACCCTTCACAATAGCCACAAATAATATAAAATATCTTGGAGTGGATCTAACTAAGCAAGTGAAAGATCTGTATGACAAGAACTTCAAGTCTCTGAAGAAAGAAATCGAAGAAGATCTCAGAAGACGGAAAAATCTCCCATGCTCCTGGATTGGCAGGATTAATATAGTAAAAATGGCCATCTTGCCAAAAGCAATCTATAGATTCAATGCAATCCCCATCAAAATTCCAAATCAATTCTTCATAGAGATAGAAAGAGCAATTTGCAAATTTATTTGGAACAACAAAAAACCCAGGATAGCGAGAACTATTCTCAACAACAAAAGAACTTCTGGGGGAATCACCATCCCTGACCTCAACCTATACTACAGGGCAATAGTAATAAAAACTGCATGGTATTGGTACAGAGACAGGCATGAAGATCACTGGAATAGAACTGAGGATCCAGAAATGAGCCCACATACCTATGGTCACCTGATCTTTGACAAAGGAGCTAAAACCATCCAGTGGAAAACGGACAGCATTTTCAGCAAATGGTGTTGGTTCATCTGGAGGTCAACATGTAAAAGGATGCAAATTGATCCATTCATATCTCCTTGTACAAAGCTCAAATCCAAGTGGATAAAAGACCTTCACTTAAAACCAGATACACTGAAACTAATAGTAGAGAAGGTGGGAAAGACCCTTGAATACCTAGGCACAGGGGGAAAGTTCCTGAACAGAACACCAATGGCTTATGCTCTAAGATCAAGAACTGACAAATGGGACCTCATCAAATTGCAAAGCTTCTGTAAGGCAAAGGACATTGTCAATAAGACAAATCGGCAACCAACAGATTGGGAAAAGATCCTAACCAATCCTACATCCGATAGAGGGCTAATATCCAAGATATACAAAGAACTCAAGAAATTATACTCCAGACAACCATATAACCCTATTATAAAATGGGGTACAGAGCTAAACAAAGAATTCTCAACAGAGGAAACTCGAATGTCTGAGAAACACCTTAAGAAATGTTCCACATCCTTAGTCATCAGGGAAATGCAAATCAAAACAACCCTGAGATACCACCTCACACCAATCAGAATTGCTAAGATCAAAAACTCAGGTGATAGTAGATGCTGGCGAGGATGCGGAGAAAGAGGAACACTCCTCCATTGTTGGTGGGATTGCAAGCTGGTACAACCACTCTGGAAATCAGTCTGGCGGTTCCTCAGAAAGCTGGACATAGCATTACCTGAGGATTCAGCTATAGCACTCCTGGGCGTATACCCAGAAGATGCTCCAACATATGCTCCACTATGTTCATAGCAGCCTTATTTATAATAGCCAGAAGCTGGAAAGAACCAAGATGTCCCTCAACAGAGGAATGGATACAAAAAATGTGGTACATCTACACAATGGAGTATTACTCAGCTATTAAAAATAATGAATTCGAGAAATTTTTAGGTAAATGAATGGATCTAGAAATTATCATCTTGAGTGAGTTAACCCAATCACAAAAGAACACACAGGGTATTTACTCACTGTTAAGCGGATGTTAGCCCCAAAGCTAGGATTAGCGAAGACTCAACCAGCAGACCACATGAATCTCATGAAGAAGGAAGACCAAGAGGGCATGCCTCAGTTCTACTTAGAACAAGTAACAAAAATGCTCAAGGGAGCAAATAAGGAAACAAAACATGGGACAGAAACTGAATGAGGGGCCATCAGGAGACCACTCCACCTCAGTATTCATCCCATGTACAGCCACCTAAGCTAAACACTGTTGTGGATGACTGGAAGTGCATAATGTGAGGAACATGATATAGCTGTCTCCTTAGCGGTCTGCCAAAGACTAACACACTCAGAGGACGATGTTCACAGTTAACCACTGATATGATCAGGGGTTTCCCAATAGAGAACTTAGAGAGAGGACTGAAGGAGCAGAAAGGGTTTGTGACCCCAGGAGGAAAGCAACAATACCAAAAACCAGAGCCCCCCAGGGTCTAAACCACCAGCCAGGGAACACATAGGGAGGGACCCAAGACTCCAGCGGTATATGTAGGGGAGGATGGCCTTGTTGGGCATAGGTGGGAGAGGAATTTCTTGGTCCCATAAAAAAATAAACACAGAGTGTGGGGGGGAATGTGAGGGTGGGGAGGGGATAGTGGGGGGGGGGTAGATGCGGTCACTGCCTCATAGAAACATGAGGAGGGGGATGGGATGGGAGGTTTCTGGGTGGTGGGAGGAAGTGGGGTTAGGGGATAAAATCTGAAATGTAAATATTACAACCAATTTTCAAAAGGGGGGAAAAAAAGAAAAGTTGTTAGAACCAACATCTTTAAAAAAAAAATGTCAGCCCCCTGGGGGGGGATTTTTTTTCTTGATACTAAAACTTGTTCTGAGAATTGTATATTGTAGAATATACAGTCTTGGTGTATCTACTCATCAAGCATACTGAGCAGGCCTGCCCAAACCTCCGATGTCCTGGAATTCCATCTGGATTCAGTGAAGACACAGCATCAGAGGCTTATCAACTTACTCTTCCCCCCACCCCTCTTCTAATATCTCAACGCCCGTAATCAGCTTGAAGAAGTTAAAGAAGAGTCAGCGCCCCTATTCCCTGGGCTTGGGGACTAATGTGGTTAATAATGGTCTGTCTTTCTAGGGAAAAGTAGTGGTTTTGTTGGAACAGGGAGGATTAGCTAGGACTTATTGCATAGCCATAACCTATTGGTAGAAATCTGTATAATTATTATCAAGATGAAGTTATAATTTCTTAAATGGTACAAAATTTACTTTGATTTCAAATTTAAGATTTTCATTGGTACAAGCTCCTTATTAATATAAAAGTGAGATGAATATTGATACTCTCATGGGCAATGTGCCTGTATAACACATTTAGGAATACAAGGCCTAGACCCAGTCCTTCCTTAACTTTTTTAACTGATTTGGGACAGTTAACCTATGAGTTAAGGGACTATAGCGAATTCAGGACTTTGAACTTATTGTTAGGAGGTTTCCCATATTTTATTTAGAAATAGCTGAGAGGAGTGTACAGACAACAGTCCAGGTGACCTTACATGGATAGTTGGTTTTCAAAACGTCAGAAGTCCATAGAATTGAAGCTACAAAAATTTATATATTAATGTCCATTCTGATTAGAGACCTGTCTGCTCCTGACAGCTTCCTATTGTGGATTCTAAGAAGAAATTGAGCATCCTTGGAGATATGCCAGTTGTGTGGTGACAGCCACTAGGCAAGAATTGCCTCTTTCCATCTACAGACAAATTACTGTCCAGAAGAGGACACACATGCAGAATAGTCGACTGATTATATCTGCCTAGACAGAGTAATCAGCCCTTAATAATCCTGCATCACTAAGGTCTGTCAGATGACTCTGGGCCAGAAGGCTGAAGATTTGATGCTTCAACGTTTGGTAGCATAGGGGCTTCTCAGGTGTTCAGCTGTCTCTATAAATTGGCTAAGTTTTAGAAGCTATGTTTAGTGCTTCCCATAACTTGAGTTAACTCAGTCATTCTGGATTTCTGACGGGGTTGAAGACCCATAGTCTCATAGCCAATCCTGGCTATTTACTTTGAGAGAAAAGATATGAGTAGATAGTTTTCAGCTGACATTCATTCTAAAGCCAAAAAAAAAAAAAAAAAAAAAAAGCCAGGATCAAAAGTAAGTGTTTTAGTTAGAAGAGATGACAGAGTTTCTGGTTAGTCAACAAAATGATGGACTGGGTATTAGGACTATCTTGTACCTCACTGGTACAATTAGGAATAAGTATGCTCTAACTGTATTTTGAGAGAAAAGTTTTACTTTAACAGGAAGAGTGATATGTAGGAGGAGCTAAGTGGGAAGGAGTATTGAGAGGAAGAGATGGAGTAAGGAGAGAAGATGAAGGAGAGGAGAAGCTAGGTGATGAGAGAGAGAAAGAGAGAGGGGGCATGGAGGCAGATGTTCACATGTCTCCACCAGTCAAAGATAGTTTTTACATCTAGGTTGGGTATTGAGTTACGCTTCTGATTGAGCATTACCAAACTTATAAATCCTTTGATTAACATTAAAAAAATTGTATAAAAGCAAAAAGGAAAGGGGGTATGGGACAGGGGTTTTCTAGGGATGGGAAAAGGGGAAAGGGGATGGCATCTGAAATGTGAATAAAATAAAATAAAAAACAAACAAACAAAAAAAGAGAAACAAGATGCCAAGAAATAAAAGTTCATAGGGACAACAAAAGAATTTAAGAAGAGGTATGAGTCTAAATAGTTAATGAGGCAAAGTGGTGGTAAATGCAATTTCCCTATTAAGTATCTGTGGGAGGAGGAAATTGGGAACCAGGAAAGGAAGTAGGAACTTGAGTCTCTTAATGACAGTTAAGAAAGAAGTGAGTGATGAGATGTATTGTGGATTTCTTTTAAGGTTAAAGCATCTTATTTCATAACAGAACTATAGACAGTGATCTGCTTCTTACGTAGGAAGAACACTTGAAGAACATATGAGTGACATAGAATCTTTAAAGGTTAACAGCAGCAATGGAAGCATTTATTTCAGATCACACTCAGTGTCTGTCAAGCCTGAGCCACTACATATGCTAAATGGCAGTTATCATCAAACTACCTGAAGCATAGCAATGTGCCTCTGAATGCTAGCTGCAGTGCAGCCAGCCAGGCATGCTGTTCCTGGTCGGAAGGGCAATGGACAACTCAAAGTCAGAGTTTTGGGTGAGGGGTGGGGAGGCAAAGAAGAATATCAAAATAGGCTGTGGGATATAGGAAGAGGGAAAGAGTCTCTTTGAAGTATTTCTAGGAGACATACTGAATGCTGGGGTGTGCCATTGATTAGTGTGTACTGAAATGAGCTAATTGCTTCTACTGTGGGGTAACCAGAGAGTGCTGCCATATAATTAACTGCGATGATGGTTAGAAAAGAGGGGATTTATGCACGGTGCCTGCACCCTGCACCCATGTGTGTGTGTGTGTGTGTGTGTGTGTGTGTGTGTGTGTGTAGGCCAGAGGACAGTCCCCTGAGTTTATTCAAGAGCCTTATTTTGAGACAGGGCCTGGAACTTACTGAAGCTCCAGGAATCTTCCTATCTCTGCTCCCCAGCCCTAGGATTTCATGCACAGCATAAGGCTTAGAAATAGTTTTTACTGTGTCATTCAGTACTTGAATTCAGAGGCCTTTGGATTTCCTTCACTGTCTTTAAGGCAACCACGGTGTTTAAGTTCACTTCTTTCTAGACTTGTTTTGAAATGGCTTCTTTCATTAGATGACCTCACTTTTCATGGTTACAAACATTTTCATAGTTACTGTGACAATATGCATTAGTGCCTAATTAACTGTTATGTAATAACAGTTAACTAATACAGTGCTCTGTCATGTGGCAAACCAAATGCTGTGCCCTTGTATGACATGGAACCAGTTCTTGCCTTCCTGTTGTAAAGAATGGTCTGTTCACATTATGTACAGTGTGGGTACACAGAAGAATGATGTTGGTAAATTGGTGTGACATAGAACTTAAGTGTGTTCATAGATAACTTTGCTAGGCATGTTGCTTTGAAGAAATCAGGATATGATTTTTTGCAGTTAACAAGAAAGAATCAGAAATAAAATCTGCATGAATTCATTCTTTATAGCAAATAAGAAGAGCGATTCCGCAGCTCCAGAATCCTTCTCTTCACTACCCTGGGTACATAGAAGGCTCAGAACAAAGACGCTGAGAAGGCTACAGACTTGACCGAATTCTAAAATCTGATGAAAGCAGGGTCTTTTAGAAGCAAAAGCCCTCCTACACCCACATCTTAAAGGAGGAAGGGCTTCCTCGGGAATCATAAGGAAAGGAGTAATTGACAGCAGCGAAAACTGAAGAGCACTAGCTCTACTCGCAGTTTTACTGGCGATATTATTTATTCTAGTGGTCTCGCTACATGGTTTTATAAACGTTAGTGTCTTCACTAACCCTGTCTATCCCATTTGCTTTGCAATGTTCAGATGCATTTTATTCTATGTGGATATTTCAGGAATATATATGACACTGGAGTGTTTAATCACATTAGTATCTACATGATGTACATGCATTAATTCCCAAAAGGATTGAGAGCTATTTTAAAAAAAAAAAAATGACCCAATAACATGAGGAAACAGAAATGCTGGCATTAAAGTTGAAGGGCAAGATTAAGAAAAACATAAAATGAGTGCTGGAGAACCTGTGTTGGTAAATATACCCGCTTGGACCTTATGTGAAATAAAGTGGAATAATCTATGTAAAATAAAGTCCATTTAAATTGACTTTTTAATACTCCTATTGAATTCATACGGCTTAGATTGAAAAGTAAGGCAATGAATTCAGCAGAATTAAATAATGTTACCTATCTCATAAACAGGTCTGCAGTGAGTTCTATGTAAGGTGACTAGATGTTGCCTCTGTGTAACCTGATGTCACACAGAAAAAGTGTGCAGACATGTCCAGACATGTCCAGACATGTCCAGAGGCATGATAGGATAGCAGCCAACACAGAAACCCAGAAGAGCAACAAACTAAAAAGAAGAAAGACAATCACAATACAGTTTCAGCTACCTGGCTTCCCCATTCAGAGAGGGATGCAGACAGGTCATCCAAAAATAAGGTGGAAGGCCCCAGTAGAGGCTGGCAGGCAACCCACAAGACAAGCTCACTGCTCCCACAAACGTCAAACTCAGAGAATTCATCAATGGGTGTAGGGAGGAGCTCCCTCCTGTCAGGGGCCATGACTCCTTTTGTGCAGGGAACTGACACAAGTCTGGATTCAGCCTCACACAACCTAGGGTAAGAGACAGCACTGAGAGTCAGTACTGGAGAGTAGGAGGGCTGGACAATAGCAAGTCAAAGAAAACAGGGAACAGGAGGCATGGGCCAGTATACGTTATATGGAGAAAGGTACCACCTTGGTACCCAGGAGTAGATGTCCTCAGATAAGACTCTGGAGTTTGAGAACCTTGAGCATGAGGTCAGCAGGTGGCCCAGCATTCGGTTGGAGTCACCTGTCTGCATAGGGTTCATTGCTGGGAACACTGACGGTCCAGTGGATTACTTGAAGTTCACACCCGTCTCCATCAGGTGATTAATGTTGGTATGAACTGGAAAAACTTCAGAGTGGGAGAACCTGCCCAGCTCACATTGCCTAATGTGCCTAGCAGAGCCCGATGGTGATGGAGCCCAATGGTGATGGTTTGAAAAACGGGAAGTCACTACAGTGAAGACAGCACTGCTGACCTCCACTTCAGGCTCAGCAGCACAGAAAAGACAGAGGCACCGAGCTCAGCTCTCACTCTGGCCTTCCAGCACATCCTGGCAGTCTTCAAGTTTCAAGAGCTAGAGAAACACCCCTCTCTTTCCTCATTCTGTGTACTCTTTCCATTTTTCTTATAATTCATTTTACTTTTTCTTTCATATGTTTATTTAATACCATTTATGTGTTTCTTCCTCATCGGCCAGTTCCCTTCCCCTGTTTTACCACTTAAGTGTCCTCTCTTCTTTTTTCCCTGTTCATACTCCCAGAGATATATTAATTTTATTTTACCTTTAAAAAAACTTTTAGAAATTCTTCCTACATTAATTTAATTTGAGACGTTTTGTTGTTTTGAGTGGTAGTGTGTGTGTGTGTGTGTGTGTGTGTGTGTGTGTGTGTGTGTGGTTAGCTTTTAGTAATTTAAGTTAATATACAAAAGGTGGGTTTCCTTGTGACAGCTTCATATATGCTGCTTGACTTTGTTCTTCCTCATCCCGCCTCTTCTTCGTGTCCTGCCCTCCATTATCTCACCTCTTGCTGGTTCTCTCCCCCTACTCTTCTGCTTTTATGTTACATAAATTTTATTACCCTCCACCTCCTTAAGATCTCTCTCTCTCCTTTCCTTAAATCTAGGTTACTTATATGAAGGAAATATGTGGCATTTTAATCATTTTTAGGTCTGCCCATTTTTCTGAAAGTGTTATGATTTCATTTTTCTGAAGAAAATGAGTATATTTCATATATGAGGGTCCTGATCTGGTCCACATATTAGGTGTCTTAAGAGTTCATTAGCTTCTGGTACAACACAGGGCAAGAAAGTGTTCTGAAATTTGCTCTGTGACATTAGCGATGAGTGAGTGGAAGGCCCTGTAATTTCTGAGTTTATGATGGAAGAAGCTATGATGTATAGTTTATGACAAATCCCAGTGGCAGTCACTATGTAGGGTACTGGACTTCTGATCAAGGCCATACTATGTACAGGAGAGAATTTCTTGTCTTTCAAAAACTCTAACATGCTGTTGGATCCTGGCAGAAAGAGCCTACCTAAGAGACACCAAGAGAGCGAGGGTAGTTAGGTGTTTAGTCAAGCACTAGTCTAGATGTTACTCTAAAAGTATAAATCTGATTGATATTTAAATTGATATTAACTGTTGAAGAGAATCAAATTTTCCTTCATGACACAGGACAATGAGACTTAAAGAAAAAGACCAGTATCCTGTCCCTGGAGGAGGAAGGACATCTGCCTCCACTCTGCCTTGAACCACAGATTGCAACACCAGCTTTCCCAGTCTCCAGCCTGTCCTGATGCCTGCAAACTGTGGGTGTCCCAAACACTGCAGTGATGTGGACCAATTCACTAAAACTCTTTCTCCCCCTCTCTCTTTCCACCATTCCTGCCTTTCCTTTACCTCAATTTCTCTTCTCCCTCCCTTTCCTCTCTTTCTTTGTGTGTATATGTGCACAGAGATATTCCTTAACTTGTGCTGAGATTGCACATGATAAAACTACTATAAATAAACAAAATATATTTTAGTTTGAAAATGCAACTTGCTGAGCATCATAGATTAGTCCACTTAAATGTGCTGGAAACACTTTAGTTGCTCAGTTGGGCAAAATCAGCTAACAGAATTCTTTAATTAAGTATGGACTGTCATACAGCTTATCAAATGCATACCATAGAATTTAGTATTTGTCATTTATCCTCATGACTTTGCAGGTTACTGGGAGCTGTGGTTCAGTGCAACTGCAAAGCATCACATTCATATCAACATAAAGTTTTAAAAAGTCATTAAGTAGAACCACTGTAAATACCACCTGTATACATTAAGATACTTACATATCCTATTGTTATCTGTTTCTTGGTATATCTTAATATACCAAGTGGCCATGTAGCTAAAATACTCAATGCTAAGAGCTGAATTTTATCAGACCCAATGAGTGGTGGTTCATTCAAGAACCTGTTCAAAAGTGGGTACATCGTGTCAATCATGAGCTAGTCCAGAGGTCATAAGCAAGTTGCAAATGCAGATAGTCCGGGCTTCCACATCATTCATTATTATTACATCAACACCCTTCTCTCTTAGCTCCTAATGGCCACTTGGGGGAATACTTAGAACTGACTGATGGAGGAAGAGCAAACCTGGGCTTTGTTCATGGATAGGGCATTTTGGTGTAGGGATGCGAGCCAAAAGTAGGCAGAAGCTATACTATAATCTGCCTTGGGCAGGGATTTGAGAAAATTGAGGTCAAATCAGCCAGCTATAGAAGTATGGAGAACAGATACATCAATGGACACAAAATGTTGAAAATCTTGGAATCATGATAATACCCATCACAGGGCACACACTGCAGAACAGATATGAAGCAATTGGATAGACAGGATGAATCAGACAGGAGATGCCATCAGTCTCCACGTCTCTCTCTCTCTCTCTCTCTCTCTCTCTCTCTCTCTCTCTCTCTCTCTCTCTCTCTGACAATCCTTCCTCTAGTTAATTATTGCAAGCCACATAAGTCTTCAATGTACCACACACCTAGCAACTAAGGACATCCTCCAACATTGAAATTCACAGCCAGGTTTTATGGGCATATAAAGAATCTGCAGGAGCAGCAAGAGGAGGCAACCAAGAGGCAGATCTGGAAGCCCTGATAAGATCAAGACTTCATGGGTATGAGCTCATTGTTCTCCCATGTCTAAACTTGACCTAGAATTATATTCTTCTGTGCAATCAATACAAGGACACATTTGCCCAAATGAATGTGATAATATTGTCATCTCAAATGAGCAACCAGTTGTTTTGGATGTGCCTACTAGACTCCTTCCATGTTTATTTAACAAGAATGTCACACAGCTTGCTTCTTTGGGATCTCCCTCCCCAATAAAAGATCTCAGATCTATATCATTGGAAAAATTGAGCTAGGAATCCAGTAAGGAAGTCCATATCACGCTTTGGTAATCCAACACACAAGAGGACCTAACTAATGTTCAAGCCCAGAAAACTTATGGAAAACTTCAATATTCTACCAAAGTCTTTGTACCAGTTCACAACAGTGGTAGAATGCTAAGTTGGAAATATATAATAGCTTCTAGAAAGTGTGGGTCTGAACTTTGGGTGAAAGTAAGAATTTTCAGCATACCAGTGACTCACTTGTCTACTTATGCACCTGTTCACTCCATAATATTTATTGAACAGCTATTATGTGTCAAGCATTCTTCAAGATACTATAGTCCTGTCAGAAAGCAACAGTGATTGGGTGCTCATTGTTCTTGAATTTGGAATCTGGTGGGATGGTGAAAGAGATGACTGAGGCCATGGGTGGGGATAATTTTCCCAAGGATATAGAGAGACCCTAAGTTAGTGGGGAAGCATAAGAGAGAGAAAAGGAATCAGTTATAGCAAAGGAGAAAGAGGACATATGGGGAACCAGAAGAGTATAGTGATTAGATTAAGATATGGGAATATCGGGGGCTGGAGGGATGGCTCAGCACTTTAGAGCACTTTCTGCTCTTGCAGAAGCCCAAAGTCCATATCTGGAGACTCACAACCATCTGAATCTCCAAAGGGTATGACTTGTCTTTTCGGCTCCATGGACACCTGCACAGGTTAGTCGCACATATCCACAGATTCATAGAGGACACATAAATAAAAACTAGAAATAAATCTTTAATATAGGAAAATTTTAAAAGGAGTGGAAGATTGAACATCATACCCTGCTTTGAAAAAAACTCAAGAATATAAAGGGGGCAGTACTTGCTAAAGGACATTTGCTTAAATTCCTGAAACTTAAATCCAACATGCTCTTTCTTATAGAATTTTCCAGTGGCATACAATTTCAACCCAACAGTCATCCACCCTGCACCCTCTGATAAGAAGTTGGGGAGGGGCAGTGAAAGGGGGCTTTTCTGAAAAAAATTAGGACCTCGTGTGTGAGTGTGTGTGTGTGTGTGTGTGTGTGTGTGTGTGTGTTCAGATGCTATGACCTCTTAGCTGAACAATGTGGTCAGCCACACATCCACACATTTTTGGTTGTGAGCCTAGCCTTTAATGGCTGAGCTATCTCTCCAGCCCCCACACATTTAAATAGAGTATACATCTCAGTCCTCACAACTCTGAAGTTGACAGTACCTAGGACACTGACTTTCCCAGTCCTTATAGTGGAAGAACAGTGTTTTGCCTTGAGTTCACAGGATTCCAACTCACTTTCTTCTGTCTTAATTGGACTTTGGCAATGAGGACAGAAGCACGGAACCATTTGGGAAACATCAGGGACAATTGTAGAAAGTACTAGCAGCTGCAGATCCAGCAGAGGAGGGGACCTGATGTGACTAGTATCTGCAGGTGGTATGTGCTACAAAGAGGAGTCTGCCCCCACTGACATTGCAGCAGAGATTAAGGTACTCAACTCTGGTATATGAGAAAATCAGGCCCTGAGAAATAGCTGAGGTGGACTGCTTGCTTGGTAAACAACTCAAGTGAGACTGGTGAGATACTGCCTTTATGGATATGCCTAGGCCACTCCTTAAAGAAGTGTGTCATGAAGATGGAGCCAATTCTGGCTATGCCACCACCAACTCAAGCTTAGCATAAAGCAACTATCTAAGCTATGTCCTGTTTAATGAGTCAGTTTACCAAACAAGCAGTCCACCTCAGCTATTTCTCAGGGCCTGATTTTCTCATATACCAGAATTGAGTACCTTAATCTCTGCTGCAATGTCAGTGGGGCAGACTCCTCTTTGTATCACACACCGCCTGCAGATAATGATCTTTGTTTAGGCAGTAGACAGCAGTTAGAGTATCAGGTTTTGTCCTGGTCCCAGGTGTAGAAGAATTGCATTATGCATTACCTTATGCAAATATAGAATTCACTAGAAGTCACACCATCTGCAAAGACGTGAGGTATGATATCAGGACCTGGGATGCAGGTGGGGAGGCCTCTTGGCTAATCTGTGTAAAGCTAGCCTTTGGGTGAACTTTAAGATCCACTCATTTGCTCTCAATTAGAAACTGGTCAATGATAATACAGTCTTTACTTTGGCTCGACAATCTTGATATCCTCAGTCTGTCCCAACACACTCTCTACTGTGCCCAGCTGGTCCCAAGTCTCACCCAACCTACACAAACATGTTATAGTTCTGCAAAAAAAAAAAAAAAAAAAAAAAAAAAAAAAAAAAAAAGGCCCCAATCAATGAGGGTCCATGTGACTACATCCACCACAAGGCTTTCCTTTGCTGTGTGTGCTGGCCAGAGTTAGAGGTTCTCAAAGTGTTTGTGCCAGCAGTCAGAAAGCTCAGTGTTTGCATGGTTACAAGCTATGTTGCTGATAGATTTTTAAAGTCCTACCCTACAAAGCTTGATATTACTAGCTTTGCAACCAGACAAAGAAATGTCAACTCTTGTCATACTTGAAAACATTACTTGTAACCAGACTTTTGGCTACTTTATTGGATTCCCTTTTTCTACCAACCAACTCCACCTAATCCCTTCCAACCCCCCAACACTAGGTAGGAGAGAAAGACTAGAAGGGAAAGGGGACATCATTATCGTTAGACATCTTCCTGATGAATAGGGACATTGAGTTCCTTGGGGCAAGTTTGGTCTTCATCACCAGGATATCTCCACCCAGCAACAGCAAATAGCAGCAGCAGCAGCAGGAGGAGGAAGATGATGATGAGGAGGACGATAACAACAAGGAGAAACAGCAGCAGCAGCAGCAGCAGCAGCAGCAGCAGCAGCAGCAGCAGCAGCAGCAGCAGCAGCAGCAGCAGCAGCAGCAGCAGCAGTAGCAGCAGCAGCAGCAGCCTCCGCTCCTCTCAGGGATCTAGCATTTTTTTATACCTTGTCAAGAGTTCCCAGAATTCCAAACATCATACACTTGCAGAAACAATGTGCAGCTGGCAAAAATCACACCCTTTCTAGTACATGAGGCAAATCATAGTCTGCTGCTGTGGACAATCTAAAGCCGAATCTCCCACCTTGAATTAAAACAAAAATCTATTCCTATAACATTTCTGTGTTTAAAGAAAGTAAAATTCTCACTACAATTACTACCTGGCATAGGCTACTGGCTGGCTCCACTAAAAGCAGTAAAATAGGACCTACTTATTTCTACTCAAATTTAAATGTGAAGAAAACATGCTGACATTAGCTTAACTGAATGAGGTGCCCGGGATTCCATAAGCATATCGCGTTTTGTTCTGAGTCTGGTGTTTATTCGCTGGTTTAACATGTTTGTTGTTATCTATCACATGGAAGGCTGGGTGCTGAAAGTGAAGTATGAGCAAAAAAGGTGCATGGCACCTAAAGGACAACACCTAAGATACACAAGCTTGTTCTCTCATCACGCGCACTCAAGCACACAGATTTATACACCCTCACAAACATGGGAACGCTAACACGTGCACATAAACACTCATACATACACAAGTACTGGGTAGAACCTTAAGAAACTGATGATAATTCAGACTTTGGCTACAAGAAAGGACCTATTTACTGTGGCTCATGTCGTCTGACATGATAGTCTTTCTGATAAAGAAACTAAAGTCCTCATACTTAAGAACAGATTACCTCAAGCTATAAAGTAAAGAACAGGAAGAGGTTATTATTATTATTGTCATTATTGTGATTATTATTTGTTTGCTTGCTTTCTTGCTTGGTCAAGTTATTTAATTTCACCCATATTTCATTTTCCAAGCTGTAAAACGAACACAAGCTAACATCTTGTATTAAGGGCAATAACATTTGTAAAGGGCTGAAAATTATAGCTAAATTGTAGAGTATTCACCTGGTATAGCTAAGACCTTGACTTCAATCCCCAGCACTCAACAGTAATGCTAACGATAAACTGCATATGTAAGTGTGAGAATAGAAAGCCGGGCAGTGGTGGCGCACGCCTTTAATACCAGCACTTGGGAGGCAGAGGCAGGCGGATTTCTGAGTTCAAGGCCAGTGAGTTCCAGGACAGTCCGGGCTATACAAAGAAACCCTGTCTCGAAAAACAAAACAAATGTAGAACAGCACATGTCTCTTGCTCAGAAGTCAATAAACATGAGTCATTACAATTGCCAAATCTAGCTTGAATTTTATATTCTAGAGTATGCAGCACTTTAGAGAGATAGGCTTTCAGTAGGAAACCAAAGCATCAGAAAAGCGATCGACACAACTACCAGATAAAACAAATGCTAATTAATTATTGAATATTTTCGTCTCCCCCGTTTCTTAACAATGTACTTTTACTACATACTTAGCACCTAGGAGCTGACTCCAGTGGATTAGGGAAAAAAAAAAAAAAAAAAAAAAAAAGCCTTTCTTAGGTCCAGCTTGGATGGCGACACGCATCAGCTTCTCTGTGCTGACTGACATGAGCATATGTAGAGTGCCAAAGCGCTGCACCTTCCGGCAGAAGGGCAAGCAGTAACCACAGGGGCTTAGGCCCACAGAGGGATTGCCTGTGAGTGAGGTCATGATTCAGGGGTTCAACAATCAACAGTGCTGACAAAGGCACACTGTTTCCCTGACGGTACAGAATCATATTACTGTACACACAAGTGCCTCACACCTGAGAGAGATGAAATTACACAGCTTAATCCCAGAACCAGCTCAGCAAGAAGTCGCTCTGACATTTCAGATAGGAGTTGTCTTCTGGCAGAGAAAACACAGCATGGCAGCTACCGGGCAGTTTTGAGCGATGAGAAGGACCTGCGCTTGTCCACTGAAATGGTCTTTGATGCTTGGTTTCCTTTATTAGCTCTGCCTGAGAGGTCCAAGCACAGTCCACTCTACAGGGGCTCTTGCTTGTTCTGTTTTTGCCCTTAGTTTTCATTGAGGTCGCATATGAATCTTAAACCAAACCAGACTGATAACAGATAGTTGCCAAAAGTTCATCCTGGTCAGCAAGCTGGAACTTCACACTGATGAAGATCTATGAAAAAATTACTTCTGTGCTGGAATGTGTCAGGGAACATACACAGGGATGTCCCCCAAACCGAGGCCAGCCAGAAGTTTCATAGCCTCCACCTTAGAGTTTAAATACTGACTGTTTGAAAAAGTATGTAAATAAATGTCTTCCCAGGAGCTCTGAGCACCTTGCCTGAGACACACTGCATGTGTCACTGACTGTGTCATAGGAAGGCCAGGGACATGGAAAGCTACCAGGCAGTAGACAAAAGCAGCTGTTCCCTAAAGTCACCTTCTTCCTGTACCTTGCAGACTGTACTCCGACTCTGCCCTTTCCCTCTCATGGGAAGCTACCTTCGCTGAGAGTTACATGGAAAGTTAAATCTATGAGACATATATTAATTGACTTGCCTACCAAACAGAGAACAATGTGATAAGGGTGAGCCAACATTTCAATCCAGATGATGTATGACAAAAGAAAACACAGAACTAAAGATAGATCATATGAAGAAAAAAAAAAGAAAAGAAAAAAAGAAAAAAAAAACCCACCTTCAGAACACACAATAAGTAGATTTTTATGTTCCCTTTCTGTTCAGTGACAAGATTTCTATTAGAGGCCAGTGGGTTTGTTTTTTTGTTTAGTGAGTCTTCCTCAAAACTATATATACATACACATACATACACACACACATATATATACATATTTACTAAAGTCGGCAAGCACACTGACATTGAGCTACTTCCTAGCCTATGTTTTCCCTTTTATTGGAAGTAGATTCTTTTCTTACATAATATAACCTGATTACCTCCCTCTACTCCTTCCAGTCCCTCCCCACCTCTCCTCCAACCCACAATCACTCCCTTCCTGTATCTTTTTAGAAAAGAACAGGCTCCTGTGAGATAACAACAAAATATAACAAAATAAAATATAATAAGATAGAACAAAAACTATCACATCAGAGTTAGGACAACCAGAAGGGAAAGACAGAGGCCAAGAGAAGGCACAAGAATCTGAGACTCACTTCTTTAATGAACAGTCAGGAATCCCATAAAAACACTAAACTGGAAGCCATAATGTGTGATACATGCAGGGGACTTGGTACAGACCCATGCAGGCCCTGTGCATGCTGTCTCAGTTTCTGTGAGTTCTCAAGAGCTTTGGTCATGTTGCTTTAGAGGACTTTGGATTTTTGTGTCCTCCAGTCCCTCTGGCTCTTACACTCTTTCTGTCTCTTTTCCCATGGGGACCCTAGCCTATTGAATATGTTCTTTATCCCAGTGGTTCTCAACCTTCCTAATACAGTTCCTCAAGTTGTAGTGAATCCCAACCATAAATTATTTTATTACTACTTTATAATTGTAATTTTGCTTCTATTATGAATCACAATGTAAATATCTGATATGCAGGATATGATATATAATTCCCAAAATGGTCATGACCCATAGGTTGGCCCATGTGTATATGCTTCCTTAAATGCACACACACACACACACACACACACACACACACACACACAGGGTGGCACACTCAGACCATTGTTCTTTTTTATCATTTGTTAGAGACTCTGCTAATCTGAAGTACATAGGGTAGACTTGCTTTTTGTAAGAGAGTAGAGAATTTCAGGTTATAGATATACCACAAAAGACTTGCAACAAGTTACCCCAGTAGGGGATTTTAGGGGTCTAGAGAGATAGCTCAGTTACTGAGAGTATGCAACTCCTCTTGTAGAGGGTGCAAGGTCAGTTCCTAGCACCCAAATCATGTAGTTCACAACTGCCTGTAACTCCAGTTTCTGTTGATCCAACAATTCAGGTCTCAGTGAGTATCTTCACTCAAGTACAGATGCCCACACAGAGACATATATGCATAATTAAGGATAGAATGAATGCTAAATATAGTGCTTTAAAAATGGGCATTTTTAGATTCATCAACATTTTGCCATAACGCTGTGATTTGGAGATCTTACATGGACAAGGACTCATCACGTTTGAATATGCCTGGAGTGGGACAGCTACATTAGAAACAAGCATAATTTTGATAGCAAATGCTTTCAGAAGAGCTGTGCTGACTTACTCTCAACATAGCAAGGTTGGGGTGTAACTGGTTTTCCAAACACTGACCAGACCAGTGTGTTCTGAGTTCTTTGAGTTTTCCCAAACATAGTGTAGCAATGATCTCTTGCTGGTTTTATCTGCATTTCTCCTATAGGGAGCATAATAATACTCCTGATACAGTGAGGCTTTGACTCAGTTTCCCTTTTCTTTCCTTTTTCTTTTCTTTCTTTTTTGATTTTTGTTTTATTATTTATTTATTTGTTTATTCACATAGCTGCATTTATCAAGATGTTCCTTCATAATTCTCAAGGAGTAGAAATTGAGAGAGGAGAGAGAGAGAGAGAGAGAGAGAGAGAGAGAATATCAACAGTCAGCCTGCCAAGTCAAAACTGATTAAAAGCCAAACAGCTCATCATGATCAACGGCATTCTATTTTCCTTGGTCCTCTTTCAATTGCTGTCTCTATTAATCCTCTCTAAGCAAATCAAATTCCAATCATAGAAGCGATTTGTATCTCCTACAACAAATCACAGAACCTGTTTTACCTACACGGACTGACAAGGGGCCTTCTTTCTGCCTGGAATACCTTTTCAATCTCAAGCCCAAAATATGTCTGTTGAGCAAGTTTGTATTTGATGCAAAGCAGTTGATGCAGCCCTTCTTTGTGAGACTTCTCTGCTTGTCATCCTCCCTGACCTAGATCAGCGCTGCAGCATTTCTTACTAATCTCAATGACTCCGGTCATACTGTAGAAGTCCGGAGTGAGGGCTCTGAAGTCAGGCCAAATCTTGCTTCTGTTATGTATTTCCTTTTTGACCGTGAACTTCAGTGTTGTCAGCTGTACAATGAAGTTAACAGGAGCATCCAGGAGGACTTCTTTAAGAATTAAATAAGCTAAGACTTGCAAAAACATTAAACGGTGCCTGTACTAAAATAGTGCCACACATACACAATGTTCTCACAACTAAATTGAGTTCTCACAACCGAGTTGAGCTCAGTGCCAGCTTCAGCAACAGCGTTGCCCTTCGAGAGGCGGTCGGATCTGGTTTAGCAGTTCCTCTAGCCCCTGGATGTTTTAGAATACAGGGCCAAACTACAGGACTTAACACATGACTGTTCTATTCAATAAACAAATAAGTATATATTTTTAGAGATGAATTTCTAAGGCCCTTATTTTAGTTAAAAGATAACATAAATATGTAAAATAGATTTAAGAAAAATCTCAAAAACAAAACCAGGAATGTATGTTGTCTCTAACATAAGCAAATACAAAGTCTGTGCTGAATTGTTAAGAATTAAGGAGAGGTTCATGGGTGGGTCTTTATTACGGATATAAGGTAGAAAAAGAATGGAGACGGCAGAAGTCATTAGGAGAATATCCAAAAAGGAACAATAACCCCCAGCAGGGGCTCCTGGGAGATTCCTGAATCTTAGGTAGCTTCACTCACAGTCTTAACAAACTTACTGAAATGTACCCACATCCAACATAACTCTGGGGCAAAATATTTTCTAACTTGGCTTTTGAAATGATTCTTATGTTAGTAACTCCTTTGATTCATAATTGGTTACATTTTTTATGTAATTATATTTCTATATGAAATTATTTTAATTATTTCATAATTAGCTAATGATTTCTTTCAGCAATCACTAGGCACCCACGAGAAATTTTAAGTTAAAAAAAATAAACGCATCCACAAATTGTTTTCGACTAAAATAAGATGTTTGTGAATATTACATTTAATAACTAATGAAGTTGATGTCATAACCTGTAGCTATGTCCCTACATATTTTAAATTCACAATGTTCAATGAAAACGAAGCATTCCTTTGTTTCCTTTCCTCTTTGGGTCTTGAAATGCTCTTGGGCTTTCACTGAGGCACTATGCCTGTAGAGCCATGATCACAGGTAAGGCGGCCCAGTTTGCTCAAAGGCCTGCAGGCAAGTGCAATCAAGTTTTACGCTGAATATGGCAAACTCATTGTCTTTGCTGAAGCCAAGAATCTATGTGGAGGATTAATTGGATACATACCTCTTAAGGGAACCAGCTGTCTTTATAAGTAAAGGCCTGTTACAAGAACAAACAAACCTATTTAGGCTGGGGAAAGTGGGGGACACCTTATCCGTTCTCATCACTTGCCAAGAACACCATGCCCTCATTTCATTTCAGACACCAAGGCTAGGATCTCAAATACTATTTTCTAGCTGGGTGAAATTCATGGTAGTGAATGCCTGTCATCCCAGCAATGGAGAGGCTGAGAAGGAAGATTCTGAATTCAAGGCCTGCCTGGGCTACATAGCAAGACTCTGTTTCAAATAACAACAACAAATATAAACATATTAAGTATAATATTATATATATATTATATAACACGTATATGACCAAAAAGCTGGTTCTTACATCTTCTACAGGGTAAATGTTCTAGCATTTTAAAGTCACTTTCTCTTTCTCCCCCTCTGTTATCACTGGGTGAGACATTGCTTGTTGTTATCATTATCCTTGACACCAAGGCTGAAAAAGTCACACCTCAAGTTCTGGGAAAAGAACATCCACATGGAATATCAGACCTGGACACATCATCAGATTTGGTAGGAATGTATGCCTGTGTTCCTATGATGAAGGAATCGGGTATTTTGTCCACCTTTAGCATCCATTCGTATGATGTTCCCTGGATTTTGTAAATCTGGGTACCATGCTTGTACTCTCATTTCCAGGGAGATGAAGAAAACAGCCCAGGCAAAAAGAAAGCCTACCGAGTCACAGGTAAGCCACAAACAGTCTAAAACCTGCAATTGATTTTATGCCCACTTCTTGCTACACCTAAGATTTGCATAACCCAGTGCTAGGGAGATTTGGGGGGAAAACCAGAATTCCAGCCCTGAAACCAAGCCAAGCTTCCAATGACTAGAGACCGGGAAAGCTGCCTTTTCCCAATGCAATCTAGTTTCTGTTTCCCAATGGCATGTAAGGGACAGACGTGTTCTGTTCTGCAGCCCTGGAACCTGCTCTCAACGATTAAGCCATTATCTGTGAAGACTGGGTAAGGACAACAGGAGTTTAGCTCACAGTCAATGTCTTGTGATTTGTGTAATGAAACCGGCCTCTTCCTTAATTATTTACCTTATCTATTGTGAGCATTCTCAGTCAGTGGTTTTACTTAAGTGCACATCTATAAGGCTGACATAGCCGTGAAACCCTTTCAAAGCCCTCAGAATGAAGGCTTTTTCTTGCCTACACCTAAACAGCAGCTCACTAAAAACAATGAATGGTATTTCATAATCAGAGTGGGTGTACTTCACCTAACCAATATGTAAATAAAGGAGTGGCCGGGTGAGACCAGAGGGGCCTCTCCAGAAAGCTTTCCCCCTCCACTATGTCCTGGGACATTGTGTGGAACCCAACAAGGATCAAAAGAAAGACAGAGGAATTAATTTTTTTTTTCTGATGGTCACCCATGTCCAGAGAGATGGGATAGGTGGGACTTCATAGTTAATTCTGAATCCAGCCCTCCTCCCTCAGCCCCCTGAACAAAACCAAACCAAAATCACACACACACACACACACACACACACACACACACACACAGCTTCAGAAATTAAGAGACATTAAATGTTGCACTTGGGTTTTGGGTCTTGCCTTCATGGATTCAGGAAGCAAAACCACACAGACCCAATAAGACAAAGGGAAACAGGGACCTGGCAAAAGGAGAAAAAAAGAATGATAATAAGCACTTTAATATTAACAATTCAAATGTCAGCAGCTATGCAGGGCTCACTTTAACAAAAGCGTTCCACCCTAGCAAATTCTGCCTACCCTGCAAGGCTTTCTGTGAGTGCTCAGATGGTGTCCCGTAGGATTTGCAAACAGTTCTGGCCTCTCTGTTGCTGTTTCATTCTCTCTGCCTTCCCAGACAATTCCAGAATCTGGGCCAAGGCTGTGTCTCTCTTTACTGGCAGATTTGCTAATTCAAAAGGAGCCTAATTAACACTGTCTTCCTAATTGAGCATCATGTCCTTGAGCAAGTGACTTGGCCTCTTCGGGGACCTATCAAAGGGAGATAATAATAGGACTTTGCTCACAGGGCGTTTAGAATTTCCTGAGATCATACACTTATTTATCCCCTGTATAAAATACTTTACCAAGGACCTGTGTGTTGTCTGCACTGTTCTAGATGTAAATACAAAAAAGATACAAAGCTTTGACCACACAGACTAAAATTCCTGTGCGGGAGACAAGCAACACCCAGCAAAAGAATGATGTTGGGTGGTGATAAGTTCTAAAGTGTGTAAAGCCTGATTAGGGCTCAGAGGATTAACTGGCAGCTTATTTGCCATAGGATAATGATAAAAAGTCATCTTCGAGGAGGAGGCAGATAAGCAAAGATCTGACAGCTCAACTGGGGCATCTACATTACTTTCCAGGCTCTCAACTTCAAGGTGCTGATGGGCCATGAGCTTAGAAATCTGAGAGGTGCTTTATTTTTCTCTTCAAATGTCTCTCTGAGCAACATCTGCCTTATTTTTAATTTTTTAGTTGACACCTATTTAATTTTTTAATTCATTTATAATAGGTATGGGGGAGGGTTGTGGGCATGGACAAGGACCATGGCATGCATTTGAAGGTCAGAGGATAACTTACAGGAGCCAGCTTTTTGGTTCTTTCTTTGCACCATGTGGGTGCTGGAGACCAAACCACTTGTCAGGCTATCCTGCAACCACCTCTGCCTGATGCTGAGGCATCTTGCCAGCTATGACCAAACAACATTTTAATGCATCATCGCAGATCAAAAACATAACTCCTTTTAGTTTTAATTATTGTATCTCATTAACACAATTCTTTAAGGCCCAAAGATGGATCGTTTGATTGTTGGTCTATTAAGCCCACAAATAACCTGTTAATACCTCAGAGTGGTAACAGTATACTCTTTACAGTGAAGCCACTGTCTTTTCTGGAATAATCCAGGAAGGAAGTAATGAAGGGGAAGGGTGCACTTAGCAGATGCCACCTCGAGTCACTCAGCAGAGCAATTCTCCAGCTGGTGAGAAGGCAAGCATGGAAGGCATCCCAGAATTATCTCAAAATACTCACGAACCATTGAGCCCTCCCAGGAGCAGTTTATTGTAAGGCTAGTTTTTCTAAAGCATTTATTTTACACATTGATTCTATGTTCAAAATCTTGGGGAAACATTATGAACTTAATTTCTTTGCCAGATATTTGCAGCTGTAAGCAACCTATTAACTTAAAAGGCCTGAGAAATTCTGCAACCCAGAAATCTAATGAAGCTTTATCACTAGAAACTGCTTTGACTACAGATCCCTTCTCTTCTTTGACACTTGTTACTTTGAACTTTTCAGAATGCTACAAGAAAAGAAGGCAGAAAAATGGAACCAACTCACCACATTCAAAAACTCTAGACTCTTCAAAAATAGCATTGGGACTGGGCTTTCAGTACACAGAAAATGAGTGACTGGATATAGCTTCCATCAGTTCTGTTGAACACTTACACTCAAACATCTATGAAGTGTTTCCATGTCAAGTATCACAGAGACACTGACATTATACAAAGGTTTCAGAATTTCTTTCCAAGGAACTTATTTTCAGAGCTTCAAGCATTAGAAGCAGAAATCACTCTTCCAGAGGCTTAAACTCCAGGTTCTGAACCATGTCAAGATATGCCCATTGTGAGGTTTATTCAAGGCAACTCTTTGAAAGCACATTCAACTACAGCAGAATTGGAACAATGTTTTAACAAGTCAAAACAGCATTTGTGAGTCCTCTCTCACATTGTCCCATCTTTATGCTCTGCACTCCGAGTATCTCTTTTTGACCGAGAGGGAGAGGTGGGGTCATTACCTGCCTGCTGGGAATTGTACGTAACATGCAGCCTCTCTTATGGGTGCCAAGGTGCACACCCTTGGGAGTGTGTCCTGTGTGTAAATCTTATCTGTCATGTCTGTTATCTGATTGGAGGAGGTTAAGAAGTGCTGAACCAACACAAACCCCATGTTTTACACTTGAGAACACGGAGGCCCAGAGAGGTAGCAGAACATGTCTGGATCTCTCAGATGGAAGAAACTCGGAGCTAAGATCCAAGTGTTCTGTCCCCCAGCTCAGAACAGCCTGACCCTCTTCTGAGGTACCTGTGTCAGGTCAGCTTCCCTAGAAACAAAGCCTAAGAAGAAAATGATAACTTAGATTTATGGAGCGAATATTAGACTCCTCTCCATCTAGGCTTCTTCTATTTCAGTTCCTTAAAAGACTAATGCACTAGCACAGCCTTCTGCTTCTTAAACCTAGAGACATCTACTCAGCATCGTGTCACTTTCTATGTGGGGGAGGATATCTCTTATTATTTGACAATCTCATATCTGTATACATAGCATCTTGATCATATCCATGCCTCTCTCCATCCCACTCTTCCCCGACACTCCCCCCCAAGCACATCCCCTTTCACTTTTCTGTCTTTTTCTCGTTTTTTATGTAACCTATTGAATCCAATCAGTGATGTCCATGGGAATGCTATCAGATCCTGTTGGCTTGATGTTAGACGTGTTACAATAGTTGTGGTGGGTTCATGAGTGTTATTACTGTGTCATGTCCAAAAGACACTGTTCCACAGCGCTCCTCCCACCCTCCAGCTCTCACATCCTTTGCACTTCCTCTTCTACAGTGAACCCTGAGCCTTTGCAAGGGAGTTGATACAGATGTTCTATCCAGGGGTCAGCACTCTAATGATCCACTACGTTTCTTTCTTAGTTGCATAAGGTATAAGTACAGAAGCTTCTTAAAACAATTTCACATGTCCCCATTGACTGGACTCCTGAGAACATCATCATGTGGTGGGCATTATCTCCCATGCCTTGAAACACGTGTTTCTTGCCAAGACATCCAAAAACTATACCACTTTCTCATATGACCTCATCACCACGCTGTGGATCAGTGCAGTGCTCTACTGCCATCACTATGTAGTTTAGATATTTAGGGATTACACAGAAAGGGGGAAACAAAAGCATCCCTGAGACAAAACTGGAGATGTTTAGGTTGTAGATCATCACATCTGCATGGCAACAACGCCAGCTCCTTCTGAGGTTTGTTTGTTTGTTTGTTTGTTTTGTTGTTTTGTTTTACTCTTTGTTTTGTTTGTTATTTGGTTGGTTTTGTAACTTTTGGTTTTTTGTTTGTTTTATGGTACTGAGGATGAGTTCATGCTAGGCAAGTATATTGGTTATTTAAGTTTTCTATATATGAGGATCTATTTATTTTCTCTAGTGAAAACCAGCTATACCTGGGGGCACTACCTGGTTAAATTCACAGTAAGTACACTGATCCCTTAAACATTTAGCTTTCCATGAGCCACGCTGATAAACTCTACAGGAATGTTATGAGCATGGCATTTTCTACATACTATATGATGTCTACGGCAATCTGCCATTGCCTGGGGATAGAGTCTTTTGCTATTCTATGTTGAACAATGGGTGCAAAAAGATTTTCCTCAGCCCTTTTAATTATAATTGCATGCATCCATGGATTCAATACAGTCCTGAGACATTCTCAGAACTCCATTTCCTACCTGATGACACTCTCACAGGTCAAGATAATCATGTTGGATCAAATAGTACTTGGAAAAATAGAGATTCCTCTTTCCTTGGTACATAGTTATTTTTGCAAATACCTATGGCTTACATTGGTGAAGAACTGAGTGAATCATGACAAGACATTTGCCACAATATTTCACAACATAAAATGGAATAAGACAACCCCTCTTGTACTCAGTAAATATGGAACCTGAGGACCAACTCGGATCTGGAAACAGCAAAAGATCTTAATTTATTGTAGATGTTATTCCTTGCTTTCTGTTCCTCCATTCTCAATCTTATTTAATCTTATACAGTGAGCAAATGTTCTGTGTGTATATATATGTGTGTTTATACATGTGTGATGTACAGGTGTGTACAGCACATGGTGTGTGTGTGTGTCTGTGTATGTCTCTCTCTCTCTCTCTCTCTCTCTCTCTCTCTCTCTCTCTCTCTCTCTCTGTAGTATGAAGACCAGAAGTTCATTTTAAGTGTTGTTTTAGGGTTTCTATTGCTACAACAAAACACCTTGACCAAAAAGCCAGCTGGGAAGGAAACAATTTATTTGGTTTACACTTCAACATTGCTGTTCATCATCAAAGGAAATCAGAAAAGAAGCTCAAACAGGGCAAAAACCTGGAGGCAAGAGCTGATGCAGATGTCATAGAGGTGTGCTTGCTTCACATGGCTTCCTCAGCTTGCTATTTTATAGAACCAAGTACCACTAACCCAGGGATTGCATCACCCACAATCTTCTTCCATCAATTCTGTAGGTGTATCTTCCTCCATCAATTAATAATTGCAGCTGGATCTTAAGGAGGCATTTTCTTGATTGAGGATCCTTCCTCTCTGATGATTAGATAGTGTCAAGTGTCTCCCTCAGTTGCTCTGTGTATATATACAGAGAGAGAGAGAGAGAGAGAGAGAGAGAGAGAGAGAGAGAGAGAAGAGAGAAGGAGAGAAGAGAGGAGAGAAGGAGAGAAGAGAGGAGAGAAGAGAGAAAGAAGGTTTCAGTGGATCAAGAGTTCACCAATTTGGCTAGACTAGACAGACAACAAATTCCTTAGAGATACTCATATTTTCAAGGTTAACTTTGGTCTGATGCTATGTATTGTGATGTTAAATTCTGTATCCCAAGGTCTAGTCACCTCAAGATGAGTGAATTATTATGTATACCAGCTTTTTGTTGTGCAAACCTTGCTCCTTAATTCAAAACTATTGGTTGAATAAAAATGCCTACAGCCTGTATCTGGGCAGAAGTAGAGTAGGTAGACTTTAATTCCTGGGCTTGAGGTCTAAGGCAGAGTCCATGAAGGAGGAGAAGAAGAGAGTGGAGGATGAAGGAAGATGTTGCTTTGGGGTAGGTGTATCATGAGTGCATGGCCATGAAGGGCAGCCTGTTGGAGTAGGAGTGGCCTAGGTGGAACATGGCAAGTGATGTATTAGATTATTGACAGCGAAGTAGACAGAATAGCACACAGAACTGATATCTGCCCAGATGTAGTGCTTTAAGACTTATTATAAATATAAAGGTTTTGTGTCATTTATTTGGGGGCTAACTGATCAAAGGTAGAGATTTCTCAACAGAGATTACAGGCATGGTCTACCATACCTAGATTTTTCAAGGGTGCTAGGAATCAAAACTCGGGTCTTCATGCTTGTATGCCAAGTATTTTACTGACTGAGTATCTTTTAGTCTCTAAGCAAATAGTTTTATTGGCCATAGTCTTTCTTGTTCTTAGAAACAGCCTTTCTCATTAGGCATTTTAACTGATTTGTTAGGTCAAATTTGTCTGGGTGCTAATGTTGCTGACAGTAATCATGTCCATGTGGCTTCTGATGGCTGAGCTGTCTCCTGGCCTCTACTGTCTAGTACTCTACTAGTCTCACTGATACTGGCAACCAGTTTCCAGAATCACATCTTCTATTGTCAGCCCCAGCCTAAAGACAACATCCTCTGTGAAGCTTCTCAGTCATTCTAGTACCCACCCTTAACCCCTCCTGGAACATTCCTTTTCACCTTGATAAAGGTAGGAACAGTCATCTGATGGGTTTTCCAGTCTTATGCAACTGACACATTCTAGTACACTCGTTTTTCTGACCCTTCCTCTGCAATAGTTCTACAAGCTCCCAAGTAGATTGATGTCTCTATCACATTTACTACAACTGATCACTCCCCTAGTAATAGACTCCCTTTAACTAACTCCATTTTAACAAATGTTTCTTTACCAAACCCTACCCACTACCACCACTACCATCACTCCTTTGCTGCATATCCTTGTGTTTCACTACCTTCATTCCTGCTGGAATGTACTGAGGGACTAAGCAGATATTGTACCTCTTTTGGCCTTCCTCTCCTCTCCCTTTACAGGCCTGGTCCTCTCCAGTAAGCTGATATTTGGCCCTAATTATGGGGATGATGGCTAGGAAAGAATATGGTTGGCTGACCTAAAAACAGCAAGCATTATATCGATAGATTTTTCTCTGTATTATTTTTGAGAAATGGAAGGAGGGTTATCCTCCAACAAATAAAGAGTCATTTATGTAGACTCAGGGTATTCAAGAAAATCTGAAATCAGAGATTGGCAGTTCTCAAGTGCATCCCAAGGCTTAAACTTAGGGCGGTCTGCTTTGGAGTTCTACATTGTTAACAACTAGGTTCTATGTATTTTGCCTCTATCTGCTGCCTGGCTGCAGGAGATGCAAGCTCTAAGAGACATCAAAGAGGTTATTCTCTGTTTTAAATTGCTAATTAATTTGAACCTTGCATTTTCTCCATTCCACAAATCAATGACACTTGACACCAGTCTCCCCATATGATCCTCTTGGAGTGACTGTTTGCTCTACCTCTCAAATGTCAGAGACACAGCATTCACGGATGCATCACCTATGTGCAGGCTGTCTGGTCCACCACAGGTGAGACTCTTACTGCTATAGCATGTATCAACCATGCTAGGAGGAGTCCTTATTCTCATCCATCAATGAGGGAACTCCCTCCAGGATCCCATATTTATGGTTCACATTCTATGGCTACTACTGATGCCATCTTAGATGCTGTCCCCCAGGAGCAGAGGCTGAGCTGCTATCTTTTGAAAGTTTACTTTAACTTTACTCTTAGGAGAAGAAAAGTGAGGGAAACAGAATAGAACAAGGAGTGGGAGGACCTAAGTAAAGCTACATCTTGGTGGAAGACCAGCAGACATCAAGTCCCACAGAAAACTCTGCAGCACAAATTGCATCACATGGCTAGGCATCCCTTGCAGGAAAGATGTCAATTTCTTAAATATTCATGCCAGTCAAAGGCAACTTGATGTTTTTAGGATGTGTGGGTGCACTGACATATGAGTGAATACATTCTTGTTTATCAGAGAGATATAGCCTCTGTCCTTAATTATAGCACTTAGGGATAAGTGTCAGCTGGGTGAGCCAGAATCTAGGCAAAGCCCTGACAGTATATGCTATGAATAACTCCTATAATAAATACTCTGAGTAGACAGTATCATCAGTAGATAGCCAAAACAAGATTTAGATCCAACTTGACAAATAAGATCAATGAGAAATATTGACTTTTACTATCAAAAACAAAAATCATATTTTAAAATTAACAAAAATATTCTGCACAAGCAATTTACTATTTTCCCATAGGCTTATAAGCTGTTTTGTATAGCATATAGACAAGTAAACATATTTATAGACTTGTAATCTAATATATTAACTAAGTGGGGGAAAGAAAGGCAGGATACAAAGCATTAGTGTTAGTGACAAGAGGTCACTTTTGGCCCATAATTTTGACAGTTCATGTCCACTTGGCTTGTGGCAGAGTAGTCCATCATGGCAGAGAGCAGAGGAAAGTCTACTCACCTCAGGACAGGATATAAAAGAGAAAAGTTAGAAGTTTCATTTGAAAGCACATCCCTGACAAAAGCTCCCACAATACTCTACCTCTGAAATTTCCCATCATCTTCCAGTGTCACTAAAATGAGGACTAAGCCTTTAATTCAAACGCCTTTGAAATACAGTCCAGGAACAAACTGTAGCAGAAAGCATGCATGCTATCCGTGCCAACGCTTTAAGAGTGGACACAGTCATGAAAAAGAATTATGCTGCACTCCAAACCAATAGTTCTCAAAATGAAAATTAGAAAATGTGGAAGAGTAGCTTGCACAACACACAGTCTATTGGAGTTGTGATGTCATCATGTCCCATAGCTTTTGGAAGATTTCTTTGTACAATTATGATGAAATAAGATCTGGCAGACTATAAGTTGATGTTATGAAATGATTTCTGATCACGTAGACCACCCCAAAGACCTCAAGAGCCACACATTGGGGATACCATAGCAAACCGCTAATTACTAGTGTAAATAATACTATGTACTTCTCTTGGTTGTCATTTATGTTGCCAACCTTTCCACAATATGCATCTTTGGTTTCATGATTACAAACATGGAAGGATCATTTAGCAAGCATGTTTCATTTATAGCCAGACTGTATGTGCACTTACTCGATTGGATTACATTCATTGAACCATTTTTTGAGATTTGCAAAAATTCAAGAATTACATGCTTTGTGCTGCTGAACTTATTTTGGATTCTTTCCATAAATCAAACCATAGATGAAAGAAAACTCCTAGGAACTGTCTGGAAGAAGGCAGGTTCTAGACAGGAAGGGATGCTGATAGGTGCCCTTTCCCTGTTGTGGGTTGGCCTGATGCTGTTGGTGTTCTGATGTTAATTCTGCTTCCTTTGGAGGGCCTGCTCCCCCCAAGAGCAGTCCATCACATACTCAGTTGATCTCATGTGAACCGTCTTCCCATTTTAACTGGTCAACAAAGTCTAGAGCCTGTTATTGGGCGGTGGAGGGGGACGGTGGGACTGGAGGTTTAAGAGTGAGGCGGGTAGAGAAGGAGAAGAGGACAAATTGCCTCTCAGCAGCTTAGATATCAATTTGAAGACACTTTCCATCCACATCATTTCTTATTGTAATGTGAGCACACGAACAACCCACGGTCATTGTGGTTTTGTTTGTGTCTATGCTTTTATCAGACACACAGTTCACCACTTGTCAAATAAAGGAGAACATGAGAGACAAGCTAACCGGGGTGGCTACTTAATGGGTCATGTTCAGTGCATGAGATCTTGATATTCATAGTTGGTGTTGGTCAAAGCACCTCTCTTTTGTTGGGACAGAGTCTAATATAGCGCAGGCTAACCTTGAACTCATTATGTAGCCAAAAAAAACTTTAACCATCTGTGATCATATCTACTCCCCCTTCAGCTCCTAGCTAGATATGGATTATGCAACTGTGATTCCATAATATCCCATGCTGTGGATCTTTGTCACAAATAAAATGACTTGTGTCTCTAAATTTTTCTAGCTAATCTGATATTCCTGGAGGGGCTGGATTCGTTATTGTTGTTAGTATATCATCATCATCATCATCATCATCATTATCATTATCATTAGTAGTAGTGGTAGTAGTATGTGTCTCCATATCCTCACTACCCATATCACTGATGATTCAATGCACTTAACAGGAGGCAACTCTTACAGGTTGAAGGATATTCTCTAAGAATCAGTTCCAGATTCTGCTCCTGCTTTACTACATTCTAAATCTATTATAGCCTTGGGGAGTCACTCAGTCTCTCTGAGCCTTAGTTTCCTCATGTGTAACATGAAGCAAAAATCCTCCACCTTACAGGGCTGCTGTAAGGATATAATGACTCAACTTAAGTCCCTGGTGCAGCTCCCAGCATACAGTGGCTGTCTAGTAACTATGCTTTCTTTCTTCCTTTTTAATCAGTTACAGGAGCAGGTTTCAGAGGAGCTAAATAAATGGTTTCCCTTTAAAAGGAACACAGGCTAGTTTTCTCTAAAGTTACCTGAGTAACTTGGATCTCCCTAGTGCCCAATGATTATCTCCCAAAAGGAGTCTTCATGGTCCCTGAAAAGAGAAGTGAGGGAACTTGCCCAGAGATAAGGTGAGATACCCTCCACACCTTTTTCTGGAGAAGTCACATGCCAAACCATGTTAACAAAAGGAATTCAGGGAGAAAACCAAACCAAAACAAACAACAAAAACAAAACCCTCAAAGCTCAAAATACTGCCTTCTTATATAATAAGAGTGGCTGTAGGAACCAGTGTTTTTACTGAGATAACTGTCTGTCTGCCCGCCTGCCTGCCTGCCTGCCTGCCTGCCTGCCTGCCTGCCTGCCTGCCTGCCTGCCTGTGTCTGTCTAATAAGCATCATCAGCATCTGAATATGGTCATGATTAGCTCACCTAGACCGCACCCCCTGAGACACAGCCCCTCTGAGGCTTCTACCCTTCTAGCCAGGTCAGACAAACTGAACATTGCAATCTAAAGGCTGGTTGGGTGAAGCCAGTGTAATGAGGGTAGAAAGGTTGTCAGGGAAGAGGATGTGGAAAGACTTGGGAGCCAGCTCAATGTCCACAGGGGTTATGAGGTCAGTTCTGCTGATGGAGTATCCATACTCAGTCAGAACCTATTCCAGACTCTATATGGTGGGTTCTGAAGACCAAGCTGCCAGCTGCAAACCAGAAAAAAAAAAAAACCCACCCCAGTCATCCTTCTGAATTGGTATCATGGCAGTGAATGGTGACACAGAGCAGGTGATGGCCTATACCTTCCTGCCCTCCCTAACTCAACAGCAATGTTGGGACATTAGGTAGACTACTACCAATAGTCTCTAGTCTTCCTCTGCTCCTTCTTCCTCAGCAATGAAAACCCTCCATATTTTAGCTCAATATTTAGTTTCCCTGAATAAAGACTACATTTCCCAACTTTCTTTTCAGCTAAACTTAGTCATAAGTTTATATATAACTTATATATAATGTAAGTTTATATATAACTGGTATATAAGATGGATATGGAGATAGATGTATAAAGTTCATAAAATGCTAAAGGTAAAGCAATTGTTTCTTCCACACACTGAATTGCAAATTCAGATATTCTGCCTGGAACTGGAGAAGTTACACTGATCCATGAGACGGGACCTTGGTGTTACAGATAACAGAACAAAAATCTAGGAGAATTCTTGAGCTTTGAAGACTGTGACATTGCCATAACAGCTGGCAACATTTAACAAGCCGCTCTAGAGCAGGTTCAAAAGCCTACATTTTTCAGTTCCCTGGGGAAAAAAAAAGTTCATGGAGCCTAATGGTGTTGAGTAACATCTTTTAAGTGTTTGCTGTGTCTCAGGCCTGTCTGAGGGACTTTACCTGTCTTAGTTCACTTAATCCACAAGAATCCCAGGAAGCAAGTGCTATGCTACCCTTGTCCTGTAGATGAGGAAACAAGCATCAGGCAAACTGGCAAGCTTGCTCAAGTTCTCATGAGCAGATAGTAAAAGTCTATCTGACACTGAATCACCAGGCTCCAAGCCTACTCCTAGCCACACATAACCAAAATGCAGAGGTGTCAGAGGAGCACAGCAGATTAGGTCTGTGGTCCTTTAAATCCTCTCATCCAGAATTATTTTTTTCTTTTACTAATTGCAAGATAAAGGAGTCTGTTACTTTCTGTAGGAGCCTATGAGACCATTTGTGTGCTTTCTTGTGTATGTTTGCTCATGTGTGTGTGTGTGTGCATTTGTACATTTGTGTGTCTGTATGTATGTGTGTGTGGTTTTGTTTTAATCCACAGAATCCATAATGGAATTGAAGTCTAGGGTAAGCAAATAAAAATGGATCTTCTTTTTAAAAACTGGGTGCCATATTCTAAACTGATCATCATTAGACTTGGTTCTGTCAAGTACCATTTAGGGGCATATAGTCTCTGAGATGTATGTGTGAGCATGTGTGTTGCATTCAAGAGATTCACATGGACTAATGGAGAAGTGAATTCTAGTGATGGGCATGGTGGAGTGCGCTACCTAGATGCCCTCCTTAGCATAGATACCCTCTCTCCTCATACCTATACTCCCGATCAGAAACTTCTCAACCTAGGTCATAGCCTCCCAGCAGGTTTCCCTGAGCTTGTGACAAGCTATGAAGGCTGGACTCCTTGACCTCAGTTCAGGACCAATCCACAGGACTATCCCAGATGAAGATGTACACATTGGCTGGTTTCCTCAACGACCCTCAGTCTGCCTTCCTTACCATCATGCAGGTATAAAGCCTGACCTCATTAAATCTGCTTATGGCATTATATACCCGAATCAGCTTCCAGAGCTCATATTGTCACACATATCCCCAAGGAAAATTCAAACCAAGGCCTGGGGCTATGACTCGGCTGGTAAAGTGCTTTACCATGCAGCATGTAGAATTGAGTTTGAGTCCCAGAACTCACAGTCCCATTCCTTGCTCTTTGGAACATTATCACGCCTATAATAACACCTTTTATTGGTTTTTCAAAAGGCTAAAGATTGAAGTCAAGTTCACCTTGTGCATGGCAGTGTGTGACATCTAAAAGTCCCTTGCACACAGTAGAGGCTCAAATAATTTTTTTTTGTTTATTTTTTGAGAAAGGTAGAAGAGTTCATCAGACATACAGATACCTGAGAATACACTGTCTCTGACTTCGTGAACCTTGCTCTTGAGAGCAGATACTCAAGCAATGCCACAGAGATAGAATGACAAACTAAGGTAAGCACCTTGAGGGAAAGAAAGTGCTGAGAATATGGCTTAATGTGTGGTGGATTTGGGTGGTGGGGGTGGGGATGGCAGAAAAGCACATCAGAGCCCACATCCCCAGAAGACATGATGAGCTTGGGCAGATGGATCTGGTCAAAATTTTTAAACTTAGTACTCCATTATTTGTGGTTGGGAGACAGTGCAGGGTAAGGAACAATATCTCATATGCTGTAGCATCTTGAGATTCAGTCTCCATCTTCTACCCACTAGATGTCAGTAGTTCCCCCACCTGAGCTCTAGTTGTGCCAATCAATCTAGTTGCCAAATGTGCCCTGTGGGGCAAAATCTAGCTGAGACTCAGTTGAGCTGGGAGAAGGGGGAAGGGGGAAGGGGGAAGGTGACCGAGTAGAGAAGGGTAGGAGGAAAGCATAAGGAGATTGTATCAGCAGAGGGCATGGGTCGGAAAGCTGTTCCTGGAGCTTAGAGATGGCCTGAGTAAGACTACCTAAAGGGCCAGACCCCATAGACTGAGAACAAAGGAAGTAAATTGCCTTCTTCCTGGAAAAGAAAACAGAACATACAGGGTGAGAGTGGGAATCTCCAACAGGGATGAAAGAATCTCCTGGTTTGAATCACTGGCATCCAGAAAAATGAAGCAGGCATCCCTAAGTCCAGAACTCTGAAACAATGTCAATGGACTTGGGCGGTTACATGTAGCCCATTCATCCAGCATTTCCCAGGACCTATGAGGGGATGACATATGAACCCTCTGTGGGCTTCATTCCATAAATCAGCAGACACTCCCCAGTATTTGCATTGTTAATGGCAGTACCTGGCCCTTCAGTGTTGCTGTAGAGACTTGTCCTGCAGCTGCCTCCCCTTCTGTAACTGCCCAAGCCAGTTGGCAAAGAGAAGCAGGTTGCTGGGTGATTAGGTCTGAAGCTCATTTTAAAATCAGAAAAAGAGAGAGAGATGGGGGAAGGGAGGGGGAGGAAAGAAAGAAAGGAAAGAAAGAAAGGAAAGAAAGAAAGAAAGAAAGAAAGAAAGAAAGAAAGAAAGAAAGAAAGAGAGAAAGAAAAAAGTCTGTCAGCAGAGATGTAGGCTTGGTGTATTGAGGAGCACCTCCAAATGAGGAGGGGGTAGAGCTGCCCTGGAACAGATCCCCAGAGCCCCCAGCTTCCAATCGACTCCTTCCCTGCCATGAAGTTCCCAGCTATCCCTCCAGTGGGTCATTGGATAATGAAGAGGAGCCCTGTGGTGCTCAGTTTCTTCTACTACCCAATACATGTTAACATAGCTCTGCTTTAGTGTTGGAAGGCTGATACTAGAACATCTAGTGAGCATCTTCAATGTACATGCCCAAGTCCACACTCCTAACAACCCCACAGACTCTCCAGGGAGTGTGCTGGTTTTGAATCCCTGGGTTTGCCTTTTGCCTTAGGCTCTATTACTGTTTGATAAGACATTGACCCTGATAGTCTTAATCTAAAATTTTTCAATGTTTTCTCCACGTTAATGTAAATTAATTTTGCATTAATTTTGATTGTTTTAAACTATAATGTTTAGGCTGGGGATATAGCTGAGTAGACATATGGTAGAGTACTTGCCTAGCATGTATGATAATTTAGTTTTGAGTTTCATCAAGTTACATGTGTATGTAAATATATGATCGCTCAGATATCTATTTAGGTGACTGAAGTTTTTAGTGTCCCTTAAATTTTATTTTATTCTGAATTGTGATGAAAATACACAGAACATATAAACTATAATCTTACTTGTCTTTAAGTATATCATTCAGGCATTGGGTACATTTACATTGTTACACAACAATCATCACAGTCTGTCTTCAAAACTCTGCCCCAAAGGAGACTACACTCATTAAACTCTGACTTCCCGTTTCCCACTCTTCTGGTTCTTAGAAAAACCACCATTCTAACTTCTGTCTCTATGAATGTGACAGCCCTCAGTACCTCACATAAGTAGATTCATGTGGTATTTTTATGACTGGCTTGTTCTAGTTAACATCATGCCCTCAAGAGTTATCCACATTGTAGTATGTGTCAGAATTTACTTCCTTTTTAAGAAAGAATAATATATATAAATGTGTATAGGTGTGTATGCATTTGTGTGCATATTTTTGTGCAGCTATGTTTTTGTGTGTTTCTGTGTATGAGTGGGTATTTTGTGTTTTCTCTCTCTCTCTCTCTCTCTCTCTCTCTCTCTCTCTCTCTCTCTCTGTGTGTGTGTGTGTGTGTGTGTGTGTGTGTGTGTGTGTGTGTGTGTCTAATTCATTTATCCACTCAGGGATTCTTGCTTCCATCTGTTAGCCATAGTGAATAATGTTGCCATGAATAGGAACATAAAAGTTTCTGTTTGAAATCCTGCTTTCAATTCTTTTTTGTTTTATACTTGAAATAGGAATTGCTAGATTTTCACGTTCTAGAGGGACTGTCCAATGGCTTTTCATCACAACTGTGTCATTTTACATTCTCGCTAGTGGAGAGCAAGGATTCCAGTTTCTCCATCTTTCCAAACACATATTCCTGTCTTTTTTCTTGACTTTTATCTGGTTTTTTTTGTACCCATTCTAATAAGTATGAGGTGGTATTGTCCCTCCACTTCTTCAGCTGAGGGGGTTCTCACTTGATTTCCTGTGGGCCAAGTCCTGCTCACTGATACAAATCCTCACTTGCCAATCTCTGATCCTGATACGGCTTTTCATCTCTGGCTTGTGGTGATGGAGGGGAAGCAATGTGGTTTGGAGTAGGAATCTGGCTCTGCCACATAGTGACCATGTGACCTTGGACAAGATAAATGACTTGTGCTTTGTTTTTCTGATCCACAGAAAGAAGGTATCATGTCGACATACCTGAGAGGGTTGTCATGAAGAATAAACGAATTAACAAAGGAAATTCTTACACACCAAAGCCCCATATCTGTGTAAGTGAGAGCTACTGATATTGTTGACTTTACCTGAAGGTATAGCTTGTTTATAAATAAATGTATTACATTGGAAGGATTTAGATTTACAAAAAGTTGCAAAGATTAAATAACGTATTCCTGTCTGCCTCTCCTAAGTTCCTGTAATGCTGCCCTCTCACTCAGTGCAAATGTCAATACAAAGGGAATTTACACAGCACATTTGTCAATACAAAGGGAATTAACATTGGCATGTTATTGATAGCTAAGCCACAATCTTTATTTAACATTTCATTGATTGTGCCATTAATTTCTGTTTTTTTTTTTTTTTTTTTTTTTTTTTTTTTTTTTTTTTTTATTATTTCCACAACTCAAACCAGGGTACCACGTTGCATCCAGGCTGAGCTGTTCCCACTTGTTTTACTTGCTACTTATTATTTCCCTGAGTGATGGTTTTAGAAGCTGGAATGTGAATATCTCTAGGCAGAACATGTCTCTACATCTGCTAGATGCTTCTAGCAGACTCAGTTGTCAGGAGGCTGCTTCAAACTCCTGCATTTACCTGCCTGGATCTGTGAGTGCTGGCATCACAGGACTCATAGTCTAGAACAGCCAGTCTCAGATCATTCCCTTCGTTTCTTGGGTTCCTCCTCCCTTTGCAGGATATAATTCAGAACCTTAGTGAACAATGGGAAAAAATGTCTAGAAAATAACCAGCTACTTCAAACAGTTCATTAGGAACTCTGTGTCTGTGACAGGCAAGGCAAAGTGCTAAGTAGAGATTTAAAAGTGCCAGTCCAATATCTAAATGACAGCAGCCACAAGATGTTTTTTCTTTTTTCTTTTTGCATTTGACCTTGAAATAGCCCATAGTCTATGACTCTCCAACTAGCTTACAGCCTTCACATCTTCGTATGTCTAGATGTGCACATTCAATGTTTTATGTTAGACATCTTTCATCTGTTTAAAGATATATTTAAAGACATTTTCTATTGACCAATATTATGGATAGCCAGAAAAAAAAATGACGAGAGGTTTGAATTTTTAAAAGAAAAAAAAAAAAGACTTCTCCCCCAACTAAGAATACTCCCCTAACTTAAATTCTTGTTCTTACTTGTGGGTAGCACCTTCAAGACGCCTCCAATTTCAGCCATACAATTACCCCAGCGCCTCTCTTAGCGCTAGCATTCATTGGGCAATAGAATGATCAGAAAGGCCGCATTGTGAATAGCAGCTTTGCAGTCACCGACTGGCTGTGTGAACTCGGGCAAGTTACTCAACCTCTTTGTGCCTCCCCTTCACCTGTCAAATGGGGATAATTGTAACACCTGCCTCCCAAGGTTGCTGTGAGGGTAAACGAAAGGCAGGTAAGGCAACAAAGGCAAGATGCTGAGTGCAGCACTGCGCGCGAGGAATAGACTCTGCAGACTTTTAGCTTTTGTTATTTAGGACGTTCTAGAAAAGGCAGCATAAGTTTGGAGGCAAGGAAAGAGGTCCATGAAGAATGTAAAAGTAAAGCTCTTGTGCATGGCTGACATCTCCTGGGCCCAAACAGCGTCCATGCTGAGTGACTCACTCTCTCTCCATTTGCCAGAGAAGGGTTAAGTTCAGAGTCCATTTAATACTTCGCTGATCATATGGAAAGAGAGGTCATATAGTTGACTTTGAAACAGAAGCAAGTTATGATTAAGCATGTGAACTCCAGTGTCAGTATGTCCGAGGAGAATGTCTGCCTGATACCCAAAACTAGCTATGTATGGAGGGGAGCACGCCCCGTGCCCTGCCTCACTTACATCATGTGCAACTGTATCTGACTTGTACTTTGTTATGGCAGCTCCAAAAGCCAAAGACAAGTGGGGATGATGATTATAACTCACTGGGTTATTAGACAGAGAGAGAAAGACACACACACACACAGAGAGAGAGAGAGAAAGAGAGAGAGAGAGAGAGAGAGAGAGAGAGAGAGAGAGAGAGCAAGAGAGACAGAGAGGCAGAGAGAGACAGAGACAGGGACAGGGACAGAGAGGCAGAGAGGCAGAAAGAGGCAGAGACAGGGACAGGGACAGAGAGACAGAGAGGCAGGCAGAGAGACAGAGGCTTGTCTGTAGCAGCATTTTTAGAAGTCTTTAAGAAAACAATAAGAGATACCCTCCTGGAAACAAAGATGCCCTGAATCTGTATCTCCTGCTCTTCGTGTAACCATTAAGCCTTCCTTTATTTCTGCTTTATAGGTGAGTAGGCTGATGCATGAAATTGGTTGGGGTTGGTTTTGTCTGTGTGCTTTAGTTTACAAAATTAAATTACGGGGGAGTTTTTTGTATTTTGTTTTTTGTTTTTAACATTTGGTGTAGGAGTGAAGAGAGGCACAACAGCAGTCAAATGGCCTTGATGCTAGGCAGAGCATCCCCAGGAATCTGAAGGGTGAAAAGGTTACCAAAACAGTGACCTCATTGCTGGCAGATAACTGGAAAGTACCAAACCATGTGGTCAAGGACCTCAAAGGCCCCCACTTCAGTCTTTGCCAAACTACCTGCCCCCACACCAGCTGTGCCATTAGCTCTTAATTCCTGCTTAGTCTCCCCCACCCCGGGGGGAATGTCCTATCTAGTCCCTTGACTGGATTAATTCTGTGGTTCCCTTCTTTCCAGTTGGCTCTCTGCCTAGTCTCCAGGCTTTGCCACCCATTCCGGGGCAGACCAATGTGGCTAGATATTCAGAGGGGGCCTGCCTACAAATAATACTGTCCTGAAGGAAGATAGTGGTCGGAAAATCAGCATGTGCCTAGTCCATGCTTCAGACTGCTCCTACTGCCCGGCAAGCTGTTGTATCTGGCTTGAGCAGGTATAGTCAGTGACCTGCAAAATGGTAACAAGTCAGATGGGGGCAGAATAAGACAGGCAAGAAAGCTTAGAGGCAGGAGAGGCTGCCATGGGAGCGGGGAGGAGAGAGGCTCCAAAGTTTGTTATCTTTGGCCCCTTGAACACTTCTCCACCCTGGCCCTGGTGAAGCAACCTCTGTAAGTGGCTGACCTACCTATACCCCCCCCCCCCCAACATGAAGTGTGTGGAACAAGTTCACTGGCTCATTCTCCTCCCCTGACAATGAGGTCACCTCCTGAGTTCTTTCCTGGGTTTCTGAGTGTAGCTGGTAAGCTGTTTGATCTCCTGTCTCCTTCTGTAGGTGACCTCTGAGTGGCCTCAGATGGAAGCTGACAGGACAGGGACTCCCAGGGGAAATGCACGGCGTCTGGGAGCTGAGCCCACTTCAGCTAACTTCAGCAAGTCCCAAACTGGATTCTCCCAGTTGGTTCTCACTTTCTTGCTTCATCCCACTCAGGGAAGGAGGTTTATGACAGCACCGAATGCTGCTGAGCTATGGATTCACATAGCAGAATGCGCCTGCATATAAACACAGAAAGTGCAGTGAGGATCTGAAACTTTGGTTCCACAGATGACTACCCTTTCTTTTCCTGGTCCACTGCACTTTCCTGGCTGTATCACACATGATAAGTGTCTCTGAGGGTAACGGAATATGTTTTAGAACCCTTCAGTTGGTCTCAGTTTCTGAGGTCTGTATGCCAGTGTGTACACCTGTATGTGGAGGTCAGGGGACAACCTCTGTTATAATTCCTAAGGCACCATACACCTTTTCCTTGGAGATTGAGTCTCTTACTGGCCTGGAATTCACCAAATAACTTGGGTTGGCTGACCCATCTGGGATCTACCTGTCTGGGATCCACCTGTCTGGGATCTACATTTCTGGCCTTCTTAGAGCTGGGATTGTGGGAGAATTACCGTGCCCCGTGGTTTTTATTTTTATTTATTTTGTTTTATTATATTTTATTATTTATATGTATCAGTGTTTCATCTGGGCACTGTTTGCATGCTTGGTACCTTTGTAATCCAGAAGAGGGCACTGGATCTCCTGGAGCTGGAAGTACAGTTCTGAGCCACCATGTGAGTGCTGAGAATTGAACCTTAGTCCTCTGCAGGAGAAACGAGCACTCTCATCTCTCAGTGCCCACCCCCATCGTTTTTTTAAAACTAGAATCTGATGATCAAACTCACATCTTCATTTTGCACAGTTAAGCACTTCACTGAGTTATGCCCCGCCCACCCAGTCCTCCTACTTTCTTTTTTATAACTAAAAAATTCACTTGTGTTACATGAAGGAGAGAAACATTTCAGACCTGCACAAATGCATACAGAAGAGCTCACACTGAAAATGATGCAATAGTACATTCCTAGCCTTCCAAGCTCTCCTTGTACTTTTTATAGGTTGAATTGTATCTACCCACCCACCCACCCACCCCTGCCTCTTGCTGCTGCCACCAATTCATATATTAAAGTTCTAGCCCTCAGAATGACAAAAAAATAACTTTATTTGTTGACTGGCTCTATACAAGGGTAATAAAATTAAGAGAGGTCATTAGAATTTGTCTGTAATCCAAGCCCTTGGAAAGATGACTTCGGAAGTTCAAGGCTACTGTGGGCTCTATAACAACACCCTGCCACGGAGAGAAGAACTAAAGTTTGTAGACAGACATGTAAAGGAAGACGTTTTTGCAAATGTAAACTTGGTGATCTACAAGCTAAGGAGAGGGCCCTAAAACAGACCTTCCCATATAGTCCGCAAGCCAAGTCATAGAGCATGGATTTGCAGCCTCCAGATCTGTGATATAATGAATCCCTGTTGCCTCATCTCTTCATTTGTGGTACTCTGTTACAACAGCCCAGGAAACTAGCATCTAATACCTTTATCATCAGTCACCTCCTTTGGCTCCAGCCTGGGAGTTATTCTTCTGTGTTTTTTACTCTATAGTTTTACATCACTCAGAATGAAATCACAGACATATTGTATGTAGCCTGAATCTAGCTTCCTTCATCCAGCGTAGCCCTTTTGAGATTCGCCCACACATTTTTTTTTCAATGATTTTCATTGCTAAGAAGTATCCCATTGTATAGATAGAGTTTGTTTATCCATTCACCAGTTGAAGGACATTTGGATCATGTCCAGGTTTTGGTTATTGTAACTAATGCTTCTGTAAATGCTCATGTATGCAATTTTTGGGTGTGAGTGTGTGTTTTGATTTCTGTTGGGCAAATACCTAGGGGTGGGATCCCTAGATCATATGATAAGTATATGTGGAAATTTGTAAGAAATAATCAAGCCATTTGCAAAGCGGCCATTCTATTCCTGAGTTTCCACCAGCAGTGGGTGAACACTTCCCTGGTATATATCTCATGGCGCTCAATGGTGGGCTTGTTTCCTTGGGGGTTTGCCAACCCACTAGGCATGCCCATCGATCTCTTTGTGGTTTTAGATTTCACTTTACTAACAACTAATAACATTTTTTCATGTGTTTATTTTCCATCCCTATAAATTCTTTTGTAAAGTATCTAGTCAAATCTTTTCCTCACTTTTCATTAGGTCATGCATGGGCTTTATTAATATTGAGTTTTGAGAAGATAAAAGTACCTTATCAAATATGTTTTGTTATTCTTTTCACTCAGTCTGCACTTTGCCTTTTCTTTATATTGAAGAACAAGCTTTACATTTTTTTTTAATTCTTTTAAGTTAGCATAAAAAGCAATGGGTTTCATTAGGGCATTTTCATGCATCGATGCCATGATACTTTGTTGTAGATTGACCTTTCCACCACAACTGATCACCGTGCCCTACATTATTCCTAAAGTTTGTTTAAAACTCTGTTAAGTCGTAGAATGCTTTCCACTTTTATGTAGACCAAGTTACCAGGTTGTGTTTTTTGTTTGTTTGTTTGTTTTTTTAATGAATCGATTTGAAGAATCTTGCCCAAGGTCACAAAGGTTTTCAGAGCCTCTGCTTTCATCATGAGTCGGCCAGTGATGCCCAACCTGCTCAGGTCATGTCTTCATCCTCAGTGAAGTCCGGACACTGATGTAGATTAGTGATTTTCGGGCTTTTGGGGGTTTAGAGGCTTTTGTTTGCTTTTGTTTCTTGAAACATGGTCTTATTATGTAGTCCTGGCTAGCCTGGAACTCACAGAGACCTGCCTGTATCTTCCTCACAGGTGACAGGCTTACAGGTGTGTATCACCATCCACAAGTAACCTGCAACATTTTTTGAAAGTAAAGGAACCTACTTTCCCCTGGTTCATATGCGACACTGGCAGATACAAATCAGATGGTGATGTTCCTAGGACCCACGCTCCTAAGGTTCTGGAACATAAAGATGCCGTCCATATCCACACAAATCCCTCAAGGGCCACCTGAAAAATCAAGGTTTTTATTAGTGCCTAGGACATGGCTGAGGTTCTACACTTCTGAACAGTAGATTATGTTTACGGCTGGCACGAATACCTCACTGTGAGTGAGTGCTCGGGCTCCAGAATCTTCTATATTCTGAAGTGGCTAGTTTACCACCGTCAATATAAGACTCTTATGTTTCTACGGTGTGTTTCTTCCAGGGACAACAATGTGTTTCTACATCAGTAGTTCTCCCTTCTTCCTATCTATTCCAGTGCAATCACCACCTAACTGACATCAGTGTCCAGGTTTGAGCCAAGTTCATCATGTGGAGGAAACTAGTGCACCTAGCTGAAGACTGCTGCCATAGTGGGCTGTGAGAAAGTCATTGCTATACAACAACCTTGTCCTGTTACATCAGAAATCCAAACTGCCAAAAAGAATATGGGGAGGAGAGAGTTTCTTTTATGTAACTAAATGCCCGAGGTTGGGTTGGCTTTTGGTGTAGACAGAGCTAGGTGTTTGGATAAGGTCAGTATGAATCTGGTTCTCTGAAATTTCTCTTTCTACATTCCTCTAAGTCCATTCCCCCCCCAGGCAAGGAAGTCACTAGTTGGCCTACTACTACCTTTTCAGTGGCTTAACCCCTCCGACAGAGAGGCAGCTCTCGCCCCCAGTCATTTTGGTTTAAGCCCTACACTGTAAGTTCATTAGGTTAGCTCAGAACAGTGCCTGTTTATGAGATAGTGACTCTAGTCAGCGTGTCTACCAGATGGGGTGACTGGATGGACCAGGCCTAAATGATACCTTGAGCTCCAGAGGGAGGTCCTCCTCTGAATCACAATGGGAACTGTGAAAGGGAGAGATTCCCAAAAGAGGGGAAGGGATGTACATTGCTTGGTGGGTAAACCTCATAAGAATCATTATGAATCTATATATTTGAATGTCTATTTTCATTGTTGTATTTTTTTTCCCTTTAAAAAACAAACAAACAGGAAACAAGAATCTTTAACTTGGACCACCCAGGAAATACTCCTGAGGTGGCTCTGATGCCACAGGAGCCTCCAGACTCCTCTTTGGAGTCAGCCTCCCTTGGTCTCTTGGGCCTCTCTGTCACCACTTACAGTGTGGCCCTCTCCAACATGCAGGATTGCCATGTTGCCTCTCCTAATCACACAAACCCACTCACAAGTCAATGCTGGAGGCTTCTACTAGCAGTGTCCCAGAGTTACCTGGATCCCACGTGACAGCCACCAGGGAGGCAAGGGAAATGCGGAACACAAAAATGGCATGTCAGGCAGTGAGGATTTTTTCATTTGTCCCAAGAGAAGAGGGTCTCTGTGGGCTTGGGAAATCATTCCACTGGCTTCACTGACCCATAGCCACAGTCAAGGTCATAGCCATCTAGCCCTGAGCAATCCCCTCTGAACGGAGGCGGCAATAGAAACAGGTGGCGCCACAACCGGGCTGATTAAAGGCATCGTCGGGACTGTCTTGGGAAGAGGTGTGCAGGTGGCAAACCTTGCTTAATTATCGATGTTAAAGGCCTGTAAACTGAGACCTCGGGAGGGGAACATTCCTGCTTTGTCTCTGGTAGGCAGAAGGGGCTGGTTGGGACCTGAGAGCCATTAACTCCATCCATCCAGGCAGTTAGAGACACCCCCACTGGTAAATCTGCAGACAGGCCTGCACGATGCCCCAGCAAGAAGAGGATGGCCCTCAGTATGAAAGAACCAGTTCTACCCAGAGGCAGGAACAGCAGTTGTGGGATCTCGTTGATGTTCTGTAATGTCAGGTTAGGCTGATAGGATATTTTATTGAATGACAGGAATTCCAGCTCCAGTAACAGTACTCCAGTGTCAATAGTGAATGTAAATAGATTATCTTATAAAACAAGAAAATATGTGCACAGTGTCCCCACCTCCCCGCTCCTGAGCCCATGAGCTGTGAGACCACACTTGGCACCTGCAGGCTCCTCTCCCTTTCTCCCCAAACACACACAATGGCACCCTTTATGCACTGCCTGCCAGACTCCATGGGAAGGGCATGCTGTGTGTGCAGTTGGACTGCAGTAGTACTGTGCTCGGTAATCATTAACCTGAAATGGCATTTACGATGATGAGGTGGTAGTGCGTGCTGCTCTGCCTTCATCCCTCCAGCAAACAGAATGTACTGACTTGAAACAGGTAGGACCAGTTATGGCCAGGCCCTCAGAGACACGGTGTTCTCCTGTGGAGTGAGCCATGCATAATGGGTCCATTGACTAGGCAGCAGGTGCTTGTTTTCTGGACTGTTCCAATAGTCATTTGGGCTTAAAATTCATTGGTGTGGGTTTGTATCCTTTTCTTTGTTTCAAGACTCACCGAATAGCCTAACCTGGTCTGGAATTTTGTATGTAATCTATGACAGCCTCCAAACTGCAAACCTTCTGCCTCAGTTTCCCAAGCGCTAGAGTCACAGGTACATACCACACCTGTCTACTTTGGAGTTCTCCTGAGCAGGGTTTTGCTCAATCTCTGGGAAAGAAATAACCTAAGCACAGCACACATCTCTTTGGATGGAGCTGAAAGAATCAAAAGGAATCCACGAGGAGGAGACAGTTGGGTAGTACCACGGTGGCTGAACAGGAACCAAATTTTGTCACCTTTGCACAAATAGCTTGAGGACAGAAAATCCTTAAGAATATCTTGGGATGAAGAGGGGGGGAGTTAGGCAGTTTCTCCAAAATCACACAGTCAGCCTTGACTGAAGTGTGGCTTCCTGTTTCTCGGATACTGACCTCTTTGAATGCTGAAGTAAGCTGAACCTTGGTGGTTCAAGGCTAAACAAGGCTTCTCCGGTTCTGAGTCTAGGCACCGCCCCTTACTTGTGCCCCTTACATCTTGGATAGAAAAGAAGCTGGGTATAGCAAACAGAGTAAAAGAAAGTGGGTCCCAGCTCAGCTTAGTGATCCTCGATATAACGATAGATAGATCCTTTCCTACCCTTGAGCCTCAGCATCCTCACCTGCAGAGAGAAAGGGCTAAGGGCAGTAATTGCCACAGTACTCACATTCAGCAGACACCCTCTACTCAGGTTCCCCAGTGTCCTCCCCACCCAGCATCCTGTGAAGATAGGGCAAGAGGTAAGATTTCAAGTGAGGTAAAAAAAAAAAAAAAAAAAAAAAAAAAAAAAAAGCCCTGAGAAACAGAGTATGGTGGACCTTGTGTTTCCCTCCCAGGCACTAATTTGAGCCCTCCCCCCCAAAAAAGAAAAAGTGACCATTGACGTTCTGAGTTCATTTCATTTAACTCTTTATAGTCAGATCCTATGTTTTCAGATCTGGTGATCTGCCTAGCGTCACGGGAAGAGTTAACGGCTGGTCTGTGTCCTGCCTGTAACTCACTTCACTGATTTCAAGTGCACTTTGCTCACTAGTCAATTTGACTCTACCTCCACCAGTAGTAGTATTCTCGGCAATAGGAATTGAAAACACATCATTCCACAGACCACGTGCAGTGTGGAATATTAATGTCAGAGCTCATGGACCATGTGAGGGGTGGGATATTAGTGCCTGAGCCCATGGACCACATGCCAGGTAGAATATCAATACCTAAGAGCAGTCACCCAGTCGCCATATGCATTACCTATATCAACACACTGATTTTTAAATTTCAGAACTATAGTGGGAATATTCCTCCAAGCTCCACACCAAAGCTGAGAGAGCTACAGTCTACAAGTTTCAAGGTTTCAAATCTGAATAGAATCTGCCACCTACACAACAGCATACTCCTTGCTATGGAGAAGATAAGGACCCAGGGCTCTGTGTTGGTTGTTCTTCTTGCTGCTAGGACAAAATACTTGACAAAGGGCGAAGTAAAGAATATTTCTTTCGGCTTCCAGTTTAATAGTACATTTTGTTGTGGTAGGGAAGTCAAGTCTGCAGGATCAGGAAACAGGTGGTCACATTGCATCTGTAAACAAGCAAAGGGAAATTCGAGTTGCTTGGCTTGCTTTCTACTTATTCAGTCTAGTACCCACCATGGGTTGGGACCATGCACATTCATGATGGGGCTTTCCTCCTTAGTTAAACTTTTTCTGGACGTCTTCTTAAAGGTGCGCCCAGAGGGGTATCCAGGTTGATTCTAAATCCAGCCTGGTTATCAATAAAAATCAACAATCAGAGGCTTTGATTTAGACCCAAGGTATGGTTTTTGTTTGCTTGTTTGCTTCGTTTTGTTAAGTGATCTCAGAATCCCAGAAAGGGGGCAGGGGGAGAAGGGGAGAGGACAGAGGGGACAAACAGAGAAAGAGGAAGGAAAAGGAGGGAAAGGAAGAGAAAGGAGGGGAAAGAGAAAGAAGGACAGAAGGAGGAGGGAAAAAGGAGGAGAGTCAGCAGTGGTGCCAACCAAGGACATATCCCCAGGGAGTCATCCATATCCATCTGGGATATGTTCAGATCACTTCCTTCCTCAGTCTTCACAATCCCCCAGTAGTCCATGCAAGGTAAATCTAAATCAGAGCTTTTGTGAGCCAATCAATCAATCCTCTCAACAGCTGGATCTGCCCTCTTGGTAACAAGCCTTCCAAATGCCACCCTTTGTGGATATTTCATATCGAAACCATCACAAAGGGCAATATATTGAGTTTCTACTTTTTATGGTTTAGATCTAGGTGGTAACCCCCTTAATAAGGTACATACATTAAAGGCTCGGTTGCTGGGGTGACACTATTGGGAGGTGTTGTGAACCTTTTATGGATGGTATCGAGAGGAAACTCCTTTAGCAATGTACTGAACACATGTCTCCAGAGGACTCCAGCTCATCCTCCCTCTCTGCCTTCTGGCTCATGATATGAGTGGTTTATTAATATCCACCCTTCAGGGAAATTCTAAAGCAGTAGTTCCACCAATGATGGTCTCCAATACCATGATTCAACTAAACCAACTTCTTTACAAGTTGATAGCTTTGGGGTATTCGTTATAGTAATTTCTCTTGGCTCATACTGTGCCGTAGCAGTTCTCCCATGGTGACTCCCTCCAGGTATAGCTGGAATCCCTTTACTCAACCACATTTCTATCACCATGACTCTAGGCAAATGTTTTCATCTCTGGCCTGGACTCACAAGTTCCCTGCATCTCTCCATTGTTCCTTTCATCTTTGGCCCCTTTATGTCCAAGAACTTGAGTGACCTTTTTAAAATCACAGGATGCCATTTCTCTGCTTTACAGCCTTTGTACACTGTCTGGGATATAGCCATTGCTTTCCAAGGCCAACGAGCTTGTGTCGTGTGATATTCTCCCTCCCCCTCCACGTTTCTCCATGATCTTGCTTTCACTAGCTGCGCTCCACCCATGCTGACTTTATTTTTGTTGCTATTTAAACATTGCAGGTTTTCAGTTTCTTCTGCCTGGAACACTTTCTGGCAGATCTGGCATTCTCTTTTCCAACACTGCCACCTCATCCATTGTCATGGGCCATCGTGGATAAGGTAGCCATCCCACAGACCAGCCATGCTCCATCAGGTTTATCCACCTGGGTAACTGCATGGAAATTACTTTCCCGTTTCCTTTCAAACCACGCTGTAATGCGTATGATAACAAAAGTCTCGATTTTTTCGTGGATAGCACTGTGTTTAGTTCAGTGTTTAGCACTGAAGCCATTCCCTCGTGTAGTTTGTTGGATGAATTAGTACTCACTTTCATCCAGGTGAAAGTCTCATTACTGATTTGCTCCTGAAGGCAGTACTAAAGAGAAACATATGTCAAGCATCCTAGAGTAGAGGTGGGTACCATAGCACAGCAGATGAAGACACTTGCAGTCAAACATGGTGACCTGAGTCCCATCTCTAGAGCCTCTATGATGGAAAGAGAAAACTGACTCCTGAAAACGTTCACTGAACTCTACACATATTCCATAGCGTGTTCACCAGTGCATGAGTGCACATTTGCACACACATGTGTGTTCACAGACACACATAATTTTAAAATTTCCAAAATTAAAATATTTCAGAGTATGCTCTTATAAAGGAGGACAATTGAATAGGCCAGCCAATCCTTTAATTGTCCAACATCAAGTCACTAGGAATGTCCTGGGAGCCAGCATATCTAGTGGGTCAGAACACCCAGGGATGGGCCAGGAAGCTTCTGGCTATTGGCAGAATATAGACCTGTGTGGAAAACCACTAAGAGCCAGGATTCCCGGCCAACCGCATGTCTTTACCTTTGCCCTTGCATCTGCACTGCAAGGAACTGATCCTTACCATAGAAAAATACTTTGTATATAATGGTATTTATCTCCTCTTGTTTATGAAAATGAAAATTTTAAAATAACCTAACTGTCCCAAAGTAGGAGAAATGATTAAGGGAACCATAATGCGGTCACTTACTGGACATTGGAGCTAAGGCTACTATCAGCGTGGTTCTATGTGGGAAAGTACTTGCATTTCCATTCCAGAGTATCAAATCGTTTGATCAGTGTAACGATGCTTAAATGTACAGCCTATAAGTAAGCTTACCCTGGCCACATTTGTCAGCCTGGCCAAGTCACTGCCTCTCTTTGGGCTTCAATTTTGTTACTTTTAAAGTGAGGCTGGCTATATCTGGATTCCGAAGTTACTGTACGCATTAAGTGAATTCACATAGCTCAATGTTAGACATCATTATTATGTGCTTCTATTTTAGGGGGAGGACTACAGGGCTGTCATTAGAATACCAAGAGTGACGGTTCTAAGCTTGTCGAGCTGTTTTCTCCATTCTTCATGGGGAATGGTTCCATTACTGCTATGATTCATTAAACAGTGATGACCAGGTCCTCAGGACTGGGATGAAGTGTAAGCAGAAAGAAGTTAAACACTGCAGGGAACATTCAAAACATAACATTTTATATTAAAATAGAAGATATAACGTTTGTATAAGGTAAACCTTTATTGGCACAGCTTCTATTTGCCCATGCATATATTTGGCCACTATGGGTGTTGGGGACAAGCAACATTCATCATCTGATATGATGATAATATCACATTAGAATTGCCTGACTTTAGAGCACATGCTTCTTGCTGGAAACTACATTGCTTTCCCAAAATGTTCTTATATTTCTTCTTTCCATCATAATTCAGCCCAGTGTGATGACTTTCAGCACCTGTGTATTTACTGAATAAATACTGAATGTCTACTTGAAGGGGAACAGCTCTTCCTGGATCCCCAGAGACTTTGCACATACCTATACAGCCCACACAGGTAGAGGTTTGGACTACAGCTTGTCTCTGAGCCTGGTAAAATGTCTGTGGTCTCAGAACCGCAGAGTATGTGAGGGTGTGGAGAGCTGTTAGAACCATCTCCCATTCCCCTTCTTAGCTAACTAAGGAGGCTATCATGAGCTCCTGGGGGCTGGAGAGGTGTGGGGCTTTCTGCCACACCTTTCCACAAACACGGTGGCATAATATAAAACATCTTACATGTCATCTAAAATGACATAAATCCTCGGCTGTGGAGTCTCCCACAATTCACGTGGGAGTCATTAGGCCCTTTGGTTTGCTGTTATAACTCTATTTTAAAGAGATTGTTTTAATTTGATGTACATGAGTGTTTTACCTGCATGTTTGCCTATGTACCACATGTATGTCTTTTGCCCCTGGAGGCCAGAAAAGGGCATTGGATCCCCTGGAACTGTAGTTACAGATGGTTGTAAGCTGCCATGTGGGTGTTGGGAATTGAACCCAGAGCCTCTGCAAGAGCCAGTGCTCTTAATTGTTGAGCCATCGCTCTAGACCCTGGCATTGTCTCTTTTGGGTGCTTTGGACAAGGATCACTCAGTGACCTTTGGCATTTTCTTCCCACTAAGTAAATAATGAACTTTTTAAAGGGGATAGGTTTTCATTTTGGCTGTGCAATTATGCTCATTGTGGCCTTTCCCTTTTAAAAAAATTTTTTTTTTTGGGGGGGGAGGAAAGGGTTTATTCAGTTTACATATCCACATTCCGAAGGAAGTCAGGACAGGAACTTTTTTTTTCTTTTTCTTTTTTTTTCTTAGATATTTTATTTATACTTCAGATGCCATCCCCTTTCCCCATTCCCCCCCCCCTTAGAAAACCCCTATCCTATGCCCCCTTTTCCTTTTTGCATTTATACATTTTTTTAAATAATGTTAATCATAAGCGTTATAAGTTTGGAATTGTTCAATCAGAGGTGTAACCCACTGACCGACCTAGATATAACAACTATCTTGGACTGGTGGAGATACATGAATATCTGCCTCCCTGTCTCCCCCCTCTTTCTCTCTTTCATCACCTAGCTTCTCCTATCCTTCTTCTCCTCCTCTTCTTACTCCTTTTCTTCCTCTCAGTACTCCTCCTACCTTAGCTCCTCCTACACATCACCCTTCCTGTTAAAATGAAACTTTTCTCTCAAAATACAATTAGAGCATAATTATGCCAATTTGTACCAGTGAGGTGCAAGATAGTCCTAATACCCAGTCCATCATTTTGTTGACTAACCAGCACCTCTGTCATCTATCCTAACTAAAACATTTACTTCTGAACCTGGCTTTAGGATGAATGTCAGCTGACTACCATCCACTCAAATCTTTTCTCTTACGGTAAATAGCTATAAGTTTTCAACCCCGTCAGAAATCCAGAATGACTGAGTTAACTATAATTGTGGGAAGCACAAAGCATAGCTTCTAAAACTTAGCCAATTTATAGAGACCTCTGAACACCTGAAAAGCCCCTATACTACCGAACGTTGGAGCATCAAATCTTCAGCCTTCTGGCCCAGAATCATCTGACAGACCTTGGTGATGCAGGATTATTAAGGACTGATTACTCTGTCTAGGCAGATAATAATCAGTCGACTATTCTGCATGTGTGTCCTTTTCTGGACAGTAATTTGTCTGTAGATGGAGAGAGGCAATTCTTGCCTAGTGGCTGTTACCACACAACTGGAGTAACTCCAAGGATGCTCAATTTCTTCTTAGAATCCACAATAGGAAGCTGTCAGGAGCAGACAGGTCTCTAATCAATATGAACATTAATATACAAATATTTGTAGCATCAGTTCTATGGACTTCTGATGTTTTGAAAACCAACTATCCATGTAAGGTAACCTGGATTGTTTTCTGTTAACTCCTATCAGCTATTTCTAAGTAAAATATGGAAAGCACCCTAACAATAAACTCAAAAATATGAATTTGCTATAGTCCCTTAACTCATAGGTTAACCATCCCAAATCAGTTAAAAAAGTTAAAAAAGGGCTGGGTCTAGGCATTGTATTCCTAAATGTGTTATACAGGCACAATGCCAATGAGTGTATCAATATTCATCTCATTTTTATATTAATAAGAGGCTCGTTCCAATGAAAACCTTAAATTTGAGATCAAAGTAAATTTTGTACCATTTAAGAATTTATAACTTCATCTTGATAATAATTATACAGATTTCTACCAGTAGGTTATGGCTATGCAGTAAGTCCTAGCTAATCCCCCCTGTTCCAACAAAACCACTACTTGTCCCTAGAAAGACAGACCATTATTAACCACATTAGTCCCCAAGCTCAGGGAATAGGGGCGCTGACTCTTCTTTAACTTCTTCAAGCTGATTAAGGGCGTTGAGATTTTAGAAGAAGGGTGAGGGGGAGAGTAAGTTGATAAGCCTCTGGTGCTGTGTCTTCACTGAATCCAGATGGAATTCCAGGACATCAGAGGTTTGGGCAGGTCTGCTCAGTATGCTTGATGAGTAGATACACCAAGGCTGTGTATTCTGCAATATACAATTCTCAGAACAAGTTTTAGTATCAAGAAAAAAAAGTTCCCACCCCCAGGGGGCTGACATTTGTTTTTAAAGATGTTGGTTCTGAAGACTTTTTTTTTCCCCCGCTTCTTAAAATTGGTTGTAGTATTTATGTTTCAGATTTTATCCCCTTAGCCTACTTCCTCCCACCACCCAGAAACCTCCCCTCCCATCCCCCTCCTCATGCTTCTATGAGGCAGTGACCACACCTACCCCCTCACTATCCCCTCCCTGCCCTCACATCCCCCCCCCCACTGTGTGTTCATTCATTCATTTTTCATTCATTTTTTTTATGGGACCAAGAAACTCTTCTCCCACCTATGTCTGACAGGGCCATCCTCCCCTACATATACCTCTGGAGTCTTGGGTCCCTCCCTATGTGTTCCCAGGCTGGTGGTTTAGACCCTGGGGGGCTCTGGTTGTTTGGTATTGTTGCTTTCCACCTGGGGTCATTAACCCTTTCTGCTCCTTCAGTCCTCTCACTAAGTTCTCCATTGGGAAACCCTTGATCATATCAGTGGTTAATTGTGAACATTGTCCTCTGAGTGTTTTAGTCTTTGGCTGACCTCTAAGGAGACAGCTATATCATGTTCCTCACATTATGCACTTCCAGCCATCCACAACAGTGTTTAGATTAGGTGGCTGTACATGGGGTGAATACCCAGGTGGAAAGGTCTCCTGATGGCCCCTCCTTCAGTTTCTGTTCCATGTTTTGTTTCCCTATTTGCTCCCTTGAGCATTTTTATTTCTCGTTCTAAGTAGAACTGAGGGATCCCCTCTTGGTCTTCCTTCTTCATGAGCTTCATGTGGTCTGTGGGTTGAGTCTTCGCTAATCCAAGCTTTTGGGCTAACATCCGTGGAGATATGTTTGTGTAACTCTCTTCTTTTGGGGTTTTTGGAAGATTACTTTCTTGCTTTTTCTAGGTTGTAGTTTCCCTCCTTGTGTTGGAGTTTTCCACCAATTATTCTTTGAAGTGCTGGATTTGTGTTGAGATACTGTGTAAATTTGGATTTGTCATGGAATATTTTGGTTTCTCCATCAATAATGATTGACAGTTTTGCTGGGTATAGTAGTCTGGGCTGGCATTTGTGTTCTCTTAGGGTCTGTATGATATCGGTCCAGGATCTTCTGGCTTTTATGGTCTCTGGTGAGAAGTCTGGTGTAATTCTTATAGGTCTGCCTTTATATGTTACTTTGCCTTTTTCCCTTACTGCTTTTAGTATTTTTTCTTTGTTTTGTACATTTGATGTTTTGACTATTATATGGCGGGAAGTATTTCTTTTCTGGTCTAAACTATTTGGAGTTCTATAAGCTTCTTGTATATTTATGGACATCTCTTTCTTTAGGTTAGGGAAGTTTTCCTCTATAACTTTGTTGAGGATATTTACTGGTCCTTTTAGTTGGGAGTCTTCCCCCTCATCTATGCCTATTATCCTTAGGTTTGGCCTTCTCATTGTGTCTTGGATTTCTTGTATATTTTGGGTTAGTAGCTTTTTGTATTTTGCATTTTCTTTGACAGTTGTGTCAATGTTTTCCATGGTATCTTCTGCACATGAGATTCTCTCTTCCATCTCTTGTATTTTGTTGGTGATACTTGTGTCTATGACTCCTGATCTTTTTTTTTTAGGTTTTCTATCTCCAGGGTATTGTCCCTTTGTGATTTCTTTATTGTTTCTACTTCCATTTTTAGATCCTGCATGGTTCTGTTTAATTCCTTTTCCCGTTTGGTTGCATTTTCTTGAAATTCCTTAAGGGATTTTTATGTTTCCTCTTTAAGGGTTTCTATCTGTCTACCAGTGCTCTCCTTAAGTTCTTTGAGAGTGTTATTTATGTCTTTTTTAAAGCCCTCTATCATCATCATGAGAAGTGATTTTAATTCTGATTCCTGCTTTTCTGGTGTGATAGGGTGTTCAGGGCTTGCTCTGATGGGGGAGCTGGGTTCTGATGATGCCATGTAACTTTGGTTTCTGTTGCTCAAGTTCTTGCTCTTGCCTTTTGCCATCTGGTTAACTCTAGTGCTGCCTGTACTTACTGTCTCTGACTGAAGCCTGTCTTTCTAGTTATCTAGCTTGTGTCTGATCTCCTAGGGGTCCAGATGTCTCTGTGATCTTTTCCAGCTGCACTGATTACAGTGGTACCTCTAGGATGCCTCAGGATATGGTGCCTCCAAGGTAGTAGTCCAGCTAGGTGTCTGCTGTTCTGGGTGCAGTGTCTCCTCTAGAATATCTCAGGATATGTTGTCTGAAGCTCTGAGTTCATTTGTTCCTCTGTGGATCTGGATTGAGTGGACCTTCCAGTATGTCTCAGGTGGTATCCGGGGTCCACACAACAGCAGACCTGGCAGAGGTCTGATCTAGGCCTCAGATCTGAGAACTAGTTTCTAAGACACTGTCCAAGTTAGAGCGCCTGGGATCCCTGCTTCCTCTGGGTTCTTGGAGGTTGGGGACAGAGTTGCCACCCAAGATCTGCTCAGTGCTCTGGCCCAGACCGGAAGGAACCAGTGTTCCAGGCCGGGAGTGACTTCCTGGGTCCTTTTGGTTCCCAGTTACTCCCTGTTTAGGGCGGGCCCTGCTGTCTGCTTACCTAGGATACTGCCTGAGTTGGAGTTCCTGGGATCCCTGCTTCCTCTGGGTTCTTGGATGTTGGGGGCAGAGCTGCCACCCAAGATCTGCTCAGTGTTCTGGCCCAGACCTGAAGGAACCAGTGTTCCAGGCCGGGAGTGACTTCCTGGGTCCTTTTAGTTCCCAGTTACTCCCTGTTTAGGGCAGGCCCTGCTGTCTGCTTACCTAAGATACTGCCTGAGTTCGAGCACTTGGGATCCCTGCTTCCTCTGGGTTCTTGGATGTTGGGGGCAGAGCTGCCACCCAAGATCTGCTCAGTGTTCTGGCCCAGACCCCCTTTTAAAAATTTTTATTCTTATTTTTATTTGTGTGTGTGTGTGTGTGTGTGTGTGTGTGTGTGTTTGTGTCTGACTGTACATGTGTGTATGTGTTTGACACAGGTATCTGTGGAGGTCAGCAGAGGGTATCAGATTTCCCTGAGCTGTAGTTTACAAGCCTCTCAACCTTCCAGCATGGACGCTGGGAACTTAACCCAGGTCCTCTGGAAGAAAAGCAAGCACTCTTAATTACTGAGCTATCCCTTGAGTCCTGTGCTTCCCCTACCCCTTCGTCAGTAGTATCAGTGAATAAAACAAACCAAGTTTTATTCTGCTTTCATGAAGCAGATATATCAGTGAGAGGCCCCACAACTGGACTCAATGAAAAATTGAGGTCTTGTGGGATAGAAAGTTATATGGGACCCAGAAAATAGTAGACAGGGTGAACAGATGAGTGTTTTACGGTAAGAACAGATGGTCACATTCACTGGATTCTGGTATGCAGCAGCACACTAAGAAACTTGAGGTCTGAGCAAATGACTGAGTGGCTTCAACAGCCAAAGGGCCGTCTAGACAGAGAGAAGAGCTGGAGCAATATGCCTGGAATGTTAAGGAAGACCAACTGAGTGGAATGAGGAAAGGCCTGACAGTAGAAGCAAGTGAGTGAACAGAGAGACAGCTTGTGAAGCTCTCTCTCTCTCTCTCTCTCTCTCTCTCTCTCTCTCTCTCTGTGTGTGTGTGTGTGTGTGTGTGTGTGTGTGTGTATCTTGCTGTCTGTCTGTCTTTCTGTGTATGTAAGACAGAGATCAATGTTGGGTGCTTCCCTTGACCACTCTTCACTTTACTTACTGAGGCAAGGTCTCTCACTAACCCCAGAGCTCTATTCTGCTCGTCTAGTTAGTTAGCTTAGCTTATGGGGGGTTGGGGGGGGATCTCTACCCTCTGTCTCTTAGATCATTGGGATGTAGCCAGGCTACCATGCCCAGTTGCTCATTTGGCTTTACTGTAGGTATTGAGGATCTGAACTCTCATCTTCATGCTTGCTTGTTAGGCATTTTATGTACTGAGCCGTCTCCCCAGGCCCTAGTGTGGCTTTAGGTTAAATGTATAAACCATATAATTTATCAAAGTGTAAAGTTCAGTGTTAAGTATATTCAGGGCTGTGCAGTCATTAGCATAATCTTGTCTTGGAGATGCTTTCCAGCCACATCCACCCCACCTTCTTGCTTCCAGAGCCTGGTGGTCTCGATGTCCACTCTGCCACAAACTTGTCTGGTTTTGATGTTACACATAGTTGGAATCAGGCAGCATGTTCTTTGTGACTGTCTGTTCCCATGTAGCTGCTTCTTAGGATTATTTAACTGGTAGCATTTATTGGCACTGCATTCCTTTTTATTGTCAAGTCATGTTCTGTTTCCCAGGTCCACCATATCTTGTTTATTCATTCATCAGCAATGGATACTGGGCTATTTCCACTGTGCAGTGTGAATGAATGACTCTGATATGAACATGTGTATCTAACCTTTCATGCATTGTTTTCAATTCTCTTGAGCTTATACCTAAGACTGTATTGTTGTATCCTTGGCAATGATTATCACTATCTATAACTGTGCACATAGCAATACTAGTGGTTATGAATGATATTTCATTATTGTTTTATTACAATTTTTCAACATTTAATGATTTTTAACACTTTTCACCTGCTTAATAGTCATTTAATACTACTGGAAACCATTCCCCTCTGTCCATTTTGGTTTTGAGACAGTGTCTTGCTATGTTGGCTGGACATTTTTGTCCATGATAATTTCATGATGGGTTATTGTATCTCTCGTCTATTTTTATCTCAATAGAGCATGGGCCTTTCACTTCAGTTAGTAATGAGTCGCTAGATACTGTGTGGCTATTATATGCAAATGAGAATTTTAAAGATTCAGATTACCTGAGACATATTATAAACTTGTAGGAATTAGGGCTAGTGAGACAGGTCAATGGGCAAAAATGACTCCCACCAAGCCTGATGATCTGAGTTTGATACCTTGGAACCACATACTGAAAGGAGAGAACCAATTCACACAAGTTGTCTTCTGACTTTCACACATGTACAGTGTCGTGCATTTTGCACATACACATGTGTACATACACACATTCATATATAAATATGCACACACACTAAATAGATAAACATATTTAAGTTATAAGAATTATAGCAAAGACAGTGGCATGTTGTTGTTGTTGTTTTGAGATAGGGCCAGGTTAACCTTAAACTGTCTATGTAGCAAAGGATAACTTTAAACTCTTGATCTTCCTGCCTACCTTTCCCAAGTGTTGGGATTAAAGGTCTCTGCCACTGTGCTTTGCTGTATATTCTTAACATAAAGATATGTTATAAAATGAAAAGAATAATGACAAATAATAAAGAAGAAATAAATAAATAGATAATAAAGAAAGAAAGAAAGAATAATGACAAATTGATTTTGAAAAAAGATACCAAAGAAATTTGAGGGGAAAAGAATAAGATTTTTATCACACAAGGCAGTAACTGTTGAATACCTACATAAAAAACTCATTTACCTTAGATTATATTCGAGCAATTAAATTTAGAGGAGATTATAGACATTAGTATCAGATTTTAAACCATGCAAAGCAAAACATTTTTGTGGTGTTAAATCATGAAAAAAATCTCTTACTATGATATAATCCCTGCAACTTTTCGTGTATCATAGAAAGTTGATTTTTTTTCATAATCACTCAACAGAAAAACAGCCCAAATATTTATTATAGATTTTCATACTTAGATGTAGTTCCAAAATACAAAGGAACAAGAAAGCAATGCATGAATACATTTATATGACATCTGGAAAGAGACAAAACCACAGAACAATACAAATGCATATTACTTGTGAGAGGGTGAGAGTAAGGGACTCAGTTGGAAAGTCTCAAGGGAACAATTTGAGGTGATGGTGTATGACACCAGATTGATTATCATGATTTCTGTACAATAATCTTTTTTTAAAGTTTATGGAAATGTATGGTTTAAAAGATATCCAGAGGAATTTTAATCCATCAACATGGCTGCTCTGGCAAGGGATTACATCCAAAGACCTTCTAGGTCTGTGTCATTTGGCCGGAATGCAGACATACCACACACCAAATCCTTCTGGCTGGAATACAGATACACCCTAAGTACACACCTTTAATCCCAAACAATGTGGTTACAGTTAGTTTGTAGAAGGAAGAAGCCATGTTTGAAAGAGATGTCTAATTGAGGGGTGGACAAACTGATGACAGAATAGGAAATGCCCAACTCTCATGATAACCACATAGGAAAGAGAGGCTACTTAAACAGAATAGCACAGGAAAGAAAGGAGTTAAGAGAATAGCGAAGGGGGAGAGGGAGAGGGAGGGGAGGGGGAGGGGAAGGGGAAGGGGGAGGGGGAGGGAGAGGGAGAGGGAGAGGGAGAGGGAGAGGGAGAGGGAGAGGGAGAGGGAGAGGGAGAAGGAGAAGGAGAAGGAGAAGGAGAAGGAGAAGGAGAAGGAGAAGGAGAGGGAGGAAGTTTTACTGGGACAGTTTTGCAGATACAGGTTTACACGTTGCAAGTGAAGATAGAATGAGCCAGAGAATGAGAAGAAGCCAGAAGATTAGAACATATTGCCAGAGTTAGTTTGAGGCCAAGTAGAGCAATTCAGTCAGAAGCTGAGAGAAGTTGATTTGAATCAGTCAGCTTGAAGAGGAGTTTCGGCCAGAATAACTGAATTGAACCAGCCAGCCAGAGTTCAGAAAGAGCTAGAAAGAATGAGCTTACTCAGAAGTAAGCCTCTGAGACAATTACATTTGAGAAATAAAAGTTACATTTACAAGATCAATCTTCTTTATAATTCAATTATATAATACTTTAGTTATTTACATTAAGAAAATGGTAAGAAAGTAACTATGGTGATCAAAAAGAGACAGCTTCCTTGAAAGTGAGAACAAGGACATTTACAATAGCTGGTGGGGAAGTAAGAGAAGGAAGCAAAGGTGTTACCATTTGCTTTTGGAAATTTCTCTGATGATGGAAGTAAATTTGTTGTTGATAGAACCTTTGCAGTGTTGAGAGAAAAAGTTCATTAGAGCAATATTCTACGTTCAGTGGGAAAGGTTGGAAGGCAGAGTGGTGTTCAGAGCTCAAGTAGAGCACAGACAATTTTCAGGGAAGAGGGAAGACATGGCATGTCAGTCAAGATAATGATAGCTGTGGAATCTGGGGAGTTTTTCTTTATTTTCTCCAAAAAGTAGAAAGCAAAGTCGTCAAATGAGAGAGATGCTTTATTTTTAAATGACGGCAAGGTGACCATGCCTAAATGATTCTCACCATTTTCTCAAGACTAAACCTTTCATATAGTTGTGTCACCAAGGGACACTTAAGTGTAACCAGTGGATCATCAAATTAGACCATACAATGCTTGTCTGCTTAAGCTCTTTGCTTCTGCACTGTATCTCCACCATGGCTTACAAAGTTCTATCTGATTCATATTTTTCCCGGTTTTCATACTTCATATCATGCCCTCTCCCCTCTTGCCGGCTACACTGATCCTTCATTTCTGTCAACCTGCCAAAAGATGTCCAGCTCATAGGACTTTCTCGGGCCATTAGCCTGAACTTTTCTTTCTTCTGATTTCCAAAGGCTTGCCTGATCTTTTTGCAGCATCTGCATAGTTCACACCTCTTCAGACCTTCCTTCCCTGTCTATAGTATCTGAAGATTTCCCCACCCCAACTGCCAGGCTTACTGTAATGATCATAATCTCTTTTTTCCTGCATATGTTTCCCATAGCCTTTTGAAATACTTCCACTAGACAGAGAATAGTTATATATGAAACCCTGACAGCATGGCAGCATTATCAGGAAACCAATCCTTACTGGTAATAAGCAATTCAGGATGTCAGTCTAAAAGTTAGACTTTCAGGAAGGCAGATTTCTATCTCTAGTGACAATCTAGGAGGCCAAGCAACAACTTGCCTGGCAATTTACCCTAAATGGCCAGCACCTAATTAATAATGGGAAGTTTCTCTAATTTTTGTTCCTGAGGAACAATTATAGAAAATCAAATACTTTTCCCTAATCAAACACACAGATACCTAATTCCAGTATCTTAGCTAATGTAACATCTCCATGTTGGCAGCTTCCAGTCAGAAATGTTTGATGCTATCTCCTTTTTCCACCTTGAGTTTCCTTCTTTTTCAGACTTATAAAATATAATAGTGGCTAATTCCCCTGCCTTGGGTCTCCATGAAAAGTTCAGAACAAGTAGCTTTTGCTTCTCATATGGTTGGACATTTATTTCTGTAAGACTACTGATGAGAATGAACCATGCCTTGCTTATAGCTGGATTGCCATTCAGTGATTCCTACAAACACACTAGTCACTTCATAAATACTTTTGGAATGAATGAATAAGTGAGTGAGTGAATGAAAATTCATAATCATTAGTTGTATAGTGAATCTCTCTTCATGATGGTTTCACATTCATTCTTCACTGTATCAACTCTTAAGTCCCCAAGTTAGTTTCTGAACTAACCCCTGGCCTGTGGTCATTATACATTCTTCTGTATAATACAAGATTCTTTCTTCTGCACAAAACTGGTTTTCAACATTTCTAACTCTCACCAACTTTTCCGTCTCTAATGTGTGCACCACATTCCACCTCATTTGTATTTAATTTCTTGCCCTTCACTCTATTTCTAACCTTCTGGAGTTGACAACTGACTTTTTTTTTGTATAATTCATGTTATCCACCACCTGCTATAATAGTTGACTCTCATCACAACCCCAGGGATATATCTTATATATGAGAACACTATGAAACAGAGGTACAAAGAGGAATTGTTTTGTGTAAAATAATGAATTTATAAGAGGTAGAGCTGAGATCTGAATTTGGTTCTGTCTGATATATATGACATGTGCTCAAAGTCATATACTCGGCATGATACACGAACTACCTTTTCAATGCTGCACCCATAGTAGATCCACAGGCTTCTGAAAGTTTCATAAACAAAGAGAGGAAATAAGTGCTTTGGGAGAGACATGGTGACTGACTGAGTTAAATTACTGAACCCAATTTCAAACCTAAGCCTGCTTTGACCATAGGGGGAGTATTTTTGTCTCCTAGGTTACTTCCTACACCCCATCTTACATTGTTTCTTTGGTCTGCTTTTAGGCTGGTTCCTAAGATAAAACTGAACAATGGATGGGAAATGTTGAATGATAAAACTTGGTAGTTCTTTCCTTAGTACTACACATTCACCAGTACACATCAAGCAAGCACCATTTAACAGCATCCTACTGAGAGCTGACCCCAGAGCCTCATGCATGGTGGGCAAGTGCTGTACCACCAAAATACACCCCTAGCCTTCAGTCACCCTTTTCAGGCGTGGTGCTGTGTGCTAACGTGATGTCAACACTAAATGCACACGTGGCAATTCCCTAGCAATTTGTAATAAGGAACCATGAAATACCAATCCAATGAAAATATAGACTTCGTACCCCTGCTTCATCAGATTAAGCTAGAATAAAGCAGTTTCATGTAACATAGACTTTTGTATGTTTTTAAATATATCCTGAGTAGAAGAGTGTTGGAAAAATCTCTTTGACTGCCTAAATATAAGATGCTCTATCTCCTACAAGGTTGCACTGTTAGCTACTAACTGAGCAGGCATCTTTAGAGGCAAATGCTTAAGTGTTACTTCAGCTCTCCCCTGCCCCAGCTGAAACTTTTTAGAAATAATCAAACACAACCTGAGACTTGCCTATCAGCCATCATTATAATGCAATCTTAGCATATTCCATGTGTTCACATTGCCATGTTAACCTTTTGAACCTCGTGACCTTGAACTAGGAATGCTCCAGATGTGTCTGTCCACCATCCTCATTTCCTGGGTGACCTTAAATTGAGTGTGTACATGAATAAGCTCTTTCACCAAATATGCTCAGAATGTGCCTGCTCCAAAAGTGTTTGTCTAGATGAATAAGTATAGCACCCCTCACCAATAAAATCCCCTTGCTTCATCTTTCTTGGATTTTGTTGCTTAAGAAATATCTCCTTTGTTTTTATCTGCTATACGTAATAAATCTTCCTTTACTCTTTTATTTCTTAGACATGATTGATTTCAGATTTCTTATTCAGTAAGATTTGAGTTTGGTTATTGTATCTATAATATTGTTAATAAACATCCTCAAAATATTTGAAAGCTCTCAAAAGGAGAGTTGCCTGAGATATGAGTGTAATCTTTGTTGAGGAACACGTCTCAGAAAAGTTGTAGGTAGTAGCATCATGACTGTTGGGGATGTGTGGAAACTATCATGTAAGTTAATTATAATCCCATTAACTCTTGCAATGGAGTCTACACTACCAGAGCAACTGGCACAGGAAATCCCCAGGGTCACACTCTGACAACACTCCTCCCCTTAACCCTATTGTGTTAATTAGATTCACTTCATGAGATGTTCCAGAAGAGATAAATGGTTGTATCATTATTTAATTCCTGAGATCTATAACACAGAATGACTTCAACTACTTAAAATATGTAAATATATAACAACTTAGACACATAAGCATGTACTCACTTCAACTTGCGATGATGAAAATCAGAATTCTGGAGACATTAAGCTTTAATTTTCCTTCAGCATATTTTTTTTTAATTTTATAGTCTTCAATGCACACAGAACACAAATTATCTTCAAAATCAGGAGAATTTGCTTACAACATATTTTGTCACAAAGGGGCAAATTTCATTTTGAGGGTAACTTTTGTGAAGTCCTCTCTTATTTATAAATATTGTAAAGTTTGCAGACTTAAGCTGTATTCTAAGAGAGGAACTAGCGTGATTTTGCTCTTCATATCTGGCAAGTGGTGCCCAACGAAAGACATTGTTGAAAACGTGTCAGGATCTCCTATTAAAACACGGTGGAAAGTTGCCACTTACATTTGGAAAATGCTCTCACTGGGTTTGGCAGCACACATCACTATCTTCATGTGTATTTTCTCACCATCAGTTTCTCTGTGTGGTTACAAGTTTCTCTCTTGATACTGGGAAGAGGTGGAGCAGAAAGGACCTAAGAAAAGAAAAAGAAGAAAGATGGGGTGGGAGGGTAGAAGAAAAAAGAGAGAAAACGAAGATTTTTTTATTAGATATTTTATTTATTTACATTTCAAATGTTATCCTCTTTCCCAGTTTCCCCTCCAGAAATCCCCTATCCCATCCTCCCCCTCCTGCTTCTGTGATGGTGTTCCCCCACCCACCCACCCATTCCTGCCTCCCCACCCACCCACCCATTCCTGCCTCCCCACCCTGGCATTCCCCTACACTGGGGCATTGAGCCTTCCCAGGACCAAGGGCCTCTCCTCCCACTGATGTCCCACAAGGCCATCCTCTGCTACATATGCAGCTGAAGCCATGGGTCCCTCCATGTATACTTTTTGGTTTGTGGTTTCATTCCTGGGATCTCTGGGGATTCTGGTTGGTTGTTATTGTTGTTCTTCCTATGGGTTCAGTCCTTTCTCTAACTCCTCCATTGGGGATGCTCAGTGGAATGGTTTGCTGTGAGCATCAGCCTCTGTATTTCTCAGGCTCTGGCAGAGCTTCTCAGGAGACAGCTATATCAGGCTCCTGTCAGCAAGCACTTCCTGGCATCAGCAATAGTGTCTGGGTTTGGGATGGATCCTCAGGTGGGGCAGTCTCTGGATGGCCTTTCCTTCAGTCTCTGCTTCATACTTTTTCTCTGTATTTCCTTCCTTGAGTATTTTTTTCCCCCTTCTAAGAAGGACTGAAGCATCCACACTTTGGTCTTTCTTCTTGAGCTTCATGTGGTCTGTGAATTGTATCTAGGGTATTCTGAGCTTTTGGGCTAATATCCATTTATCAGTGAGTGCATACCATGTGTGTTCTTTTGTGACTGGATTACCTCACTCAGGATGATATTTTCTAATTCCATCCATTTGCCCAAGAATTTCATTATTTCATTGTTTTTAATAGCTGAGTAGTAGTTCATTATGTAAATGTACCACATTTTCTGTGTCCATTCCTCTGTTGAAGGACATGTAGGTTCTTCCCAGCTTCTGGCTGTTATAAATCAGGCTGCTATGAACATAGTGGAGCATGTGTCCTTGTGATATGTTACAGTATCTTTTGGGTATATGCCCAGGAGTGGTATAGCTAGGTCCTCAGGTAATACTATGTCCAATTTTCTGAGGAACCACTAGACTAATTTCCAGAGTGGTGGTTGTACCAGCTTGCAATCCCACCAACAATGGAGGAGTGTTCCTCTTTCTACACATCCTCTCCAGCATCTACTGTCACTTGAGTTTTTGATCTTAGCCATTCTGACTGGTGTGAGGTAGAATCTCATGGTTGTTTTGATTTACGTTTCCCTGATGACTAAGGATGTTGAACATTTCTTAGATGCTTCTCAGCCATTCAGTATTCCTCAGTTGAGAATTCTTTGTTTAGCTCTGCACACTATTTTTTTAATAGGGTTATTTGGTTGTCTGGAGTCTAACTTCTTGAGTTCTTTGTATATATTAGATATTAGCTCTCTACCAGATGTAGGGTTGGTAAAGACCTTTTCCCAATCTGTTGGTTGCAATAAGTTTTGTCCTGTTGACAGTGTCCTTTGCCTTACAGAAACTTTGCAATTTTATGAGGTCCAATTTGTCTATTGTTGATCTTAGAGCATAAGCCATTGGTGTCCTGTTCAGGAAATTTTACCCTGTGCCCATGTGTTCAAGGCTTTTTTTAAAAAAAAAAGGTAAATGTGCCCTAACCTTGCTGATGTAGAAAATGTCAAATGAAGAGCTTGAGGAAATGTCACTGGGAAGCACTTCTGGTATTTATCTGTCATAAATTTTCAAAGGTTTGCTTGCTAATGTTAGCTACCAAAGGACGTGTTAGCAAGGGAGAATCTTAACCCATCCCCTGAAACAGAAGCTACTAGAAAGTAAAAGGCAATTTTTGAAAGTACTAATTATAATTTTAAAATATTTATTGGGAAATATTCATTTCAAATATTTTATTTATAAAAACATAAAGGACAAAGAAGGCCCACAGAAATTATATTTGAGGTTACATGCTCATTTTTCTTCCAGCTGGCCCCAGCACCGTGGTTTTGAGCACTGTCATTTTTTACTACACAACACTGCCTACCATCCCCAACCTACTATCTCTAACATCATGGGTATAGTTTTAAGTAATCTTTCTACTTACCTCTATACCCAACAATAGCTACTTTAGTAAGGAAAGCTCTCTATATTTCTATGGAAAAGAGATCCCAGTGGAAACTAGTTGTGATAATCTTCATATGATGACACTGATGTGCCCTACAGAATGTGAATCTCAGATACCATGAGGAAGGTACTGATTGCTATCTAGAATAAACACATTCAACTTATCAAATGTTGATGATGTATATTAAGAACTTGTTTAAAATTCAAATTCACAGTCTGTTATCATCACACAAACAGATTTAACCCTGATTTTTAGGGTTCAGGGAAAAGAGTCAGTGTTTTGTTTGGTATGACATTAAGAGGTGAAGAGGGGAAAGTTTTATATTTGTAGGCAGAAGTTAAGGACAATGCCTTTCTCTGGAGCCCAATGGCAAGAATCTGAATTGTCTCATCTGAGGGAAACCTGATGATTCTAATGCTTTTAATTTAACTTTTGCTGAAACCAACACTGATATAATTCTCTATTGGCAAAAATAGGGCAAGAAGTGATGGGAATGAAGTGTGGTGTGCTATGGTGTGGCATATGTGTGTTGTGGTAGTAGTCATAGTGGTGACGGTGGGATGGTGGTGGTGTTTGGGTATGATGATTTTATATTTATTTCCACTTTCATGGTACCTCTTCTTTTGTCTATCACTGAGCCTACATTGCCAAGTCAAGTTTGGCAAATTTTCCTTTATTCTTTTGGTGGGATAAAAACAGGAAAAAAAATTTCCTGTTGGTTTGGCTCTGAAAATGTGAACAGTTCTGGTAGAAAAACATGGTATAGTTCTTAGAAACCTGGGCACCAAGGTATTTATTGTACACCTTTGTCATGCCATGTGGCTTCTGATTAGATTTAGCAGAAGGAAGGTAGAGAGGAAGAAAACCTTTTTGGGAATAGGCTTAGGTATTGGCTAGTTTCATACATCTCGATTATATGATACAGAGTGTTTCTTTGGTACCAAGAAGTGTGTTAGGTTTCCCACAGTTTGTTTTTTTGTTGTTGTTGTTTTGTTTTTTTTTAAATCTATCTTTCTACTTGTTTAGGCATAAAGGTAATTCTAAAATGCCTTACTATAAAAAATAACTATAGCTATCATATAATATAGTAAAATAAAATGATCTCTTTGCTACTAAACAAATTTATATAGCCTTCCTAGCATAGAACAGCTTTTTGTATTTGTCCTGTTACCCTGAATACAGAAATTTAGCTCTGCAGTAACATTTAGAATGAAGTTACATTTACATCATTCTCAGAAATCAAATCCAAAAATGATAGAACATTAGCTTTGATTTGATTAGCTGATTGACTGATAGGGACATGTGAACTGAGGCTACTGGACATGGAAGGTCCAGCTGTAGTTACCTGATTTTTCAGGGCAAACCAAGAACTTCTCTCTAATCTTATGATCTGGTTACCTAAAGACCCTAACACAGAGATCTGAGGAAGATACTAATATCATTAATGTAATATAAAAAAAATCAGATAGTTGCTCAATATTTCCAGACTGACCAGATAGATCCATATACTACTGCCTGGACTTGTTTGTTAGACAATGACCTGGAGGCTCTTTATACAAAACAGGGCAATTCGTGTAAATCAGTTTAACGTGAAGATGTCAAAAAATTCTTCTGAAGAAATAGAGAAAATGAAATGATTCAACCCCACATCACAAGTTCCATCATGACATGCTTATCTGTGTTTTTCCTTGTGGCAAATGTCTTCACATCTCCAAAGACAGACTTTCTTGGTGGGATCGCTATTTGGAGTAGTGGGATTGGTTAAATGTTAGAAAGTGCTTATGAGGTCACTGTCTTAAAGGTATATGGTACAGATAGAATCATCTGATAGCTGGAAACCTCTTCAAGTAAGTTGTTAGCAAGATGGGCACATGGCCAAGTGTTCCATGGGAAATGGCTGTCCGTTTTGAGACTCTCTGGACACCAGTACAAATCCAATACAGGAATCAGAGTTTCAGCCGCTAGCACAGTCAGACTCGGCCACAGATTTTACCATGCCACACACATGTAAAAGAGTCAAAGAACAATAATCTTAAAAGACAAGAACAAATTTATAAAAAGAATATATTCAAATTTATAGAAAGAATAAATTATAAAAGGTTCTGCATTGAATTATCATTAGTTCAGAATTCTCATCTAGAGATTCTAGTGGGCTTTCTTTCAAAGTGATTCTCCAAATTTCAACACTTCAGCAATGATATCTCGGGGCTTTGGTGCTTTTCTCTCAAAAGGGAAATTGATGTAGATACAGCTCTTATTAGTATTTGATTAGCTAAATACTTATTCATATTTTATGACTATGAAATACTGCATTGATTGTCCTTAAGCATTACTATATCTACAATCCTTTTGGCTTCAGAAGAGCACTAGCTTTGCAAAGAAATACTCTCTATGACATTTATACTGAGGTAATATCATGCATATATACTAGCCATGGAAATTCAACTACTTGGTAAAAATATAAAAATACATTATAAGTATATACATTATAAATATATACATTGGTTTACAGAGTTATAAGCATAAAACCAAGTACATGAGACTTTGGGGGTTGTTGGTGGGCATTTTCAAAGAAAACTAATTTTGACCTATATTATCTATGGCCCAACATCTGTCCAACGGAGAATCTTCTTCATGTATAATCTACATGTCAATCATGAACAGGAAAGTGGCAAGAGCCAATGGTAACTTCTTCCCATTGTTTGTAGAGAGTATTTACTTAATTCTCACTGTATGCCAGGATCCATGCTAAGCACTAAGCATGGATAATCTATTTAATACTCACAAAGGGCCTGTCATATAGCTACATTGGAAAATCACCCTTCTTACAGATTAGCAGAAGGAAACATGAGGTGATTAGGTAGATTATTTGATATTGCACCTCCAGCAAGTGGCATGGCTGACAGTCAAGCACAGGTGGTACAGAGTCCCGGGAAATGAGTTTTCCTCCCCTCTACCAGCCCCCACTCCTGTTTTTTAGCAACACATGGGCAGTTTCTCAAAATTTTAGAGTCAACACTCTTCACTGTATTAGCAAAAGCTAAAATACTGTATGTGAAGAATGTGCGCCAATATAATGAAAGGAGCCATCCTTGAAAGCTTCTTATTCTGCAGACATATACTTTATCTTTAATTTTTATCAGAACTCTTTAAGGTAGGTAATTATTAGCACTGTTTTATATGAAATAAAATGGAGACTTACAGGGTTAGGTAACTTTGCCCAGGGTCACGCAGATGCTTATACTTGCTGGATGCAAAGCCAGAGCATAGAGTTTATGCTCACCATGCCACATAACCCTCCGACTTTTAGGGAACCAGCTCTCTGCGAGAACACATACTCTCAGTAGCTTTTTGTGATCCAGGGAACTCAAGAAGTTTTGGCTTTATCAGTAATGGCAATGTTTACCTGATCACCATCTGTCTGTCTCCTGCTCTGTCTCTTAGCTGGAGCCATAGGCGGGAGCTGGAGGGGCTTATGAAGATTATCATAAAATTTATAAATTGCTTTGGTCTTCTTAAAATAAAAGACACAAAGTAAACTGGCTGGTTATGGCCTTGGCCCCAGTTCAAGCTATCAATTTGCTTAAAGTTTGCTGGAAGTTGCTACGCAGTGATTAGCTGGCTTCTCATATGCTACCCTACCAGGTTGGCTTGCTTTCTTCTTAAAAGAGCCATGAGTCAGGGCTGGGCATGTAGTTCAATTGTAAAGTGCTACCTACTATGTTCAAAGCCCTGGGATTGATCACCAACTCTCAAAAAAAAAAAAAAAAAAAAAAAACCACCATGGGCAGACAGAGAAATAGAATGTTATTCTTCTGTTATCAATTATATCTATATCTATTATAGAAGATTCTGATTGGTTACAAAAGCCAGAACATAAACCCCCTCTTTCTTCATTACCCATTTTATTCTGTGATTAAGTATAAGTATTCTACCTATACACCACCCATATCTTTCCATTGAGCACAGTCTTATTGATAAATACCACATTCTGTCTTGCCTGGAGATTGACCCACTTTGCTTTTAGAATTTTAGAGCCTCGTAGTTGTAGGCACACCAGGGTGGTCGGCATCTCATGGCCTGGTGTTTCCTAGCAACATCTAAATGCTCCTCTGAGCTCTCATCTTTTCTATCTTTGCTTTTAGCCCAGAGGTCGACGAAACAATATTTAAAAAATAATCACAGATTTCTGTGTTGTTCCCTGTCCTTAAAATCCTACCCCTGGATTCAAACTGTGTGACTTCTAGACCCTGCCTGTGGGTCTTTGTTGTGGCTCCAATTTCCTCAATTCCTATTCCTCCTGTAGTATACCATCAATGCCAAGCTCTTGCCTTCAAAGGAATCTTGCCCTTACTCTTCACTTTGACTGAAATGACCTTTCTCCACTTCTTTCCATGTTGACATTTATGGTCATGCAGAAATATGATTCTTTAATGCCCACCTCTGAGAACTGAAGCTCATTGAGTCCTTTGTTATCATTTAATCATTAGTGCCCAGCATAGAAACTGACACCCATTAAAGCCCCATGAAACATTTACCGAATGAATCAATGACAGTGTGAAAGAATTGAAGATGAAGGAACATAGACTTGTTAATGAAATTGCTATTCAGATTCCATTATCTTGGAAGGTAGACTGCCACAGTTCAAGGAGCAAATCCCACAGGGTTGGATGAGCTGCAGAAGACAGGGTATAAAGCGCTTCATAGGCCATGCCAGTGAGTTGGGAAATTTTTCAGAGGACAATAGGAACCTATGAAAGATTTTGACTTAGGGGTGACATAAGACTGTTTTACAGTTTGGAAAAGTCAAGTTGGAAAGATAGGTAGGAGCCTACTTGGCAATCAATACCTTCAACCCTTGGCAGAGACAGGAATTAAGGTGTGTGTTTGCAATGTGTCTTGTAGAGCCAACAGGGTATTATTGCTCCCTTGGTCAACTTTTTGGAAACAATCGGCCAATTATAAATCAAAGGCCTGCATAGCTGCTCATAACTAATTGTGTTTTAAAAATGTGTTTAATCACAAGCTAGAGATTATATAAATGGCTTCATTGATGTCAGGATTGGCTTCCAGTGGGATCAAGTCAGCAGTGCCATTTGTCCAGAGTTGAATTTTATGGCATATATCACTAGACTCCTACGTGGAGAGGAACAATTCTACCTACCCTGAGCACTTGTAACCAGTGTATATGACATCAAAGGAGCTTGAGAGAGTGACTGTGCGGAGTGAACAAGTGTTAACTACAGTACATATAAAAGAATTGAAAAGGCACCACAGAAATAAGGATAGAACAAAGATAATGTCTACCTAGGTCAGAGCACCTGAGTTGGACCCAAGTAGCTCAAGGTTCTTAGAAAAATAGCTACGCAATCTTGACCAGGTGGCACAGTTCTCTGAAATTTATTGTCCTTATCTCTAAAATGAACAGGATGTTCAGTGATCTGGTTGGACACCATCTTCCCCTTCATACCTTTTTAAATTTAATTTGTAGAGCAAGTTGCTAGTCTTCTCATTTCTTGGGTTTGATTTCCTCCATACTGTATAATCTCATATCTTTAACATACTAGGTGACTAGCAATCATCCCCCAGAATCTAATTTAGGGTTTGATATATCTCTAGAAGTCTATAATTATATGAATACTACCCTAATTGAGGTGCTGAAATCCCATAGGATCTCAGAAGTTCTTAAGCTCCAAAAGCACCTGTTGGCATGGTTTCCATGTGAGCTATGGAGTCTTCTTCAAGTACATCTGAGGTATCTATCTCCCTTTTTATACCAGGCTGTGCTGACAGCTCCCATTCTGGAAGTATATAGCATGATTTGTTGTCCTTTTTGTTACACAAATCACATAATATTGGACATACAGTGGTGTATCTGTCTGTACTGCTAAATTCCAGCTTCTGTGAAGAGAACTTGGCTTGGTATGTTACAAGCGTCCAAGACAGATGGCTGTGATGACGCCTATCTTATGTGTTACTTGACCTTGGCCTAGTGAGTTATTATTCTATAGAATAATTGATTTCAGAGACTAAAATGTATGCCTTTATCAACAGGACTCTCAAGGAGGAAGTTCATCCTTTATCCTTTCTGTCTCCTTGCTGGGTACCATATTCCCCCCGCCCCGAATCTAATTTCAAAACCCATATAATACCTTACACACAACCCATTCTGTTTCTCTTCAAAACATGCTTCTCATTTTTTAAAAGACACTGCTACTGAAATGCATTGCTTTCTTCTGTCTTTGAAAATAGCACTCTGTACCCCAACAGTTACCAAGATGCTTGAAATCCATGCCTGCAATGTCTTTTATCTGTCATGGTTTCTCTCTTTCCACTGTTCTGGCCCAAGTTTCTGATTAATACTTTATAATATGGAAAACTTCAAATGTAAATAAAATAAACAGAATCATGAAAAGAACCCCCATGCACCTGTCACTCAGTTTCTAAAACTACCAATATCATAACTGCTTCATCCCTTGTGAAACTTCAGCAAGTTATTTTCATACACCAGCTGTTTACTTTTTAATACTATTGAATTGTATTCCATCATATTAACAATCCATTGTTTGCTTATCCAATATCCTACTAATAGACATTTATTTGGGTTTGATTTACAAGCATCATTTTTAAGGACTTAATTATGTTCTTATTTATATTTGATAAATACCAGAAGCACAATTGTTGTGCCACAAAATGAGTTTGTGTTTGGATTGGTCCAAAATCTTCTGGTCTTCTTTTTCTTCCATCTAGTATCAGCTTCCAAAATCTGGGCACTTACCATGTTATTCATGTCAAAAAATCTCCCTTGGAAGCCCCAGTGTTCTCCCTTCATCTGTGAAATGAAGTCATGCCTATCTGAGATGACATTCCTGATCACCTACCATTAAACTTCAGTATTAACTGAATGCTCTGTGTTAATAACCTGACTCTCCCAACTCTCTGTGTGCCATTGGAACTGCTCACTCAGCCTCTTTGACCTTAGGATTTCTGCCTACATAACACTATCTTATTTGACTCTAACATATGGCAGTACTTGGGTCTCTGTAGGACTCAGTGTGAGCTGAATGGTTAGGTAATGCTGGGATGGTATATATCTTCCATCTCTAAATAAAGATATAGGAAACGCCTGTGAAGTCTCTTGCCCCCATTCTAGCTTCCAGAAAGAAGGAGACTTAAGTATTTCTCTGGATGCTGAAATTCTTCCAACTTTGTGAACTTTACCGAATTCACTGAGTCCAGAAATCCTACATGGCTTATGCCATGGGCAGTGTTGGGAGTTTGAGTTGGACAGTGGCAAGAACAAAGGCACAGGTAGGCATACCAAATTCTAGTCTCCTTCTATCATCTACTGTGTACCCTTGCACCTGCTAAACCCATGGGGGTCTCTTCTGCATCTTTTAGATCCTGGGGAGGCAGGCGAACTGTGACTTGATCACTGATGTCAAAACCAAAATTGCCCATGAGATTGAACTTCACAAAAATATTAATCTAGATCCCCCCCCACTACACACACCATGTTTCCTGCCTTCATTTCCTCCTTTCTTTTTTAGGAGGGTAGACTCTCCTTTCTTTTGAGAAATGGGCAACTCACTGTGCCAAAGAGTGGTTCATACATAATTTCTTTCCCCCAAACCATCAAAGCCTGCTGTCCAAGCAGGGCTGGAAAGAAGAAGCCAGACCTCACCCAGTACTTACAAGAGTTCATATACAGCAATGTGTTTGCCTAAATACATCCCCAGCTTAAAGCGACTTCATTACTCTTTGTCTCAACTTGCTCACCTGTCAAATATGAATGATAAAATGTCTATCTTGTAGGTTTTAGGAAAATAAATAAAACAAATTCAAAATATTAAGAGTAATACCTATTATATCAGAAGAATTCAATAAATATTAGATAATGTCATTCCCATTAATACTGTTGTCTGCTTTCTAGGGGGGAAGGGGAGAGGGACAGACTCCAAGAACCTAAAGTGATGTGAATCCCTCCCTGTGCTGTATAAATGTTTAAACTCCCTCATCCCAAAACCATGATCAAATGAAGCTGTGTCTCTAAGTGTGTGTAACCTTTGTTCTCTGTTTTCTTAGAAATGGGAATTTTAAGGTCGAAAGCTCATCCTCTTCAGTCTCCCAGCCTATAAGTTCCACCCATGTATGTCTGCTACAAGTAGCAGCAGAAGTGGTGGGCAGTAGGCATCTCAGGAAGCCATGATGGGAAGAAGGAACTGAACCGGCAAAGTCTTGGGCCATTGAAGCCTGGCACTGCTGTGAGAGCCCTTCGTGACAAGTGAAGAAGATCTCAGAGAAGCTGAGGAAGGCTAAGAACAAAAGCAGGAATTGTTTTAAATAATAATAAAAAAGGGACCCTTTTCAGAAGCTTTCAAAGCCACCCTTTCATAAAGCCTGGCAGAGATACAGTATCGAGCCTGGGTAGGAGCCAAGCATGGCCTTAATTTATTATTGCCAAAATGTTTGTTGTCATTATTTGCCAAGACTTGCTAATTGAACTTTTGTTGGTCTGGCTGCCCCTCCAGAGAATCAGAGCCTTTGTCACCTGCTCTCCAAGTGTTTCTGTAAGATGTGCCAAAAAAGTGATCCCTGTAGTAGCTAATTTCCCTTCCGGGTTCAGGGTCATTTTTTTTCCAAGGATGTTTTCTTGTTTCTCAGTTTCTTCCCAGTAAACATTTAGACTGAGTTAAAACGAAGTTCATTGATCCAAGTTAAAGATTCTTGTTGAATGGCAGAAAGGCCTTCCAGAAGAACTGCATGGAAACTTACTACCTTGACCTTCCCATCATGCTTCAGGCACAGGTAGACCACACTCAGATTCTGCTATGTCCAGAAGGGGTATGATAGAGCAGCGGTTCTAAATAATCCAAGAAGCAGCATCAGCATTTGTTAAAACACATCTTCTTGGGCCTCGCTCCAGAGCTACCAAATTCGTAATGTGTCTCTCAATGAGCCAAGATTGAGGAAACAGTTTGTACATTGGAATGGATGATTCTTTGTAGTGGGGTAGCTCTGTGCACCGTGTGACATTCAGCAGCATCTTTGTCATGTATCCTTATTTCCATATCTCTCCTTCCATATCCCAATGTGATGACTAAAACCACCAATCATCAACAAGTGTCTCAGGAAAGTCTCCCCTTGGTGAATTAATGGGTGAGTACATGTTATTTCTCCATGCTCTGGGTCTTGTCTGAACCATATTGACAAACTGCCAGATCCTCCGCTTGTCTCCTTAACCACTGATAATAAAGAGTACAGGAAAATGAATCCACAGACAGCTTCCTGGAAACACATGAAAGGTTTTTTTTTTTTTTTTTTTTTTTTTTTTTTTAATCTCAATAAATCTTTTTTTTTAACCCAGCCTTGGGCAAGTGCACATTGTTTTCTTTTTAAGAGCTAGTTTGTTTGCTAGATTATTTGATATATTCAAATCAAAACAAAAAACATAGAAGTTTGGCCTCTTCCCCATCACTTCATTTGCTTGCTATCTCCAGGGAAGAGACGGGGGACTGAGTTCATGGCAGGTGCTTGTAACAAGCCCAGATGTATAAGTTGCACACACTAGCTCTGTCTCTCACCATCAGCATGGAAGGACTCCTTGAGCATTTCCTTTTGTGGAACATTTCTACTGCTCATTCTTGTTACATTTGAATTTGTAGAGTACCCAAGCCAGGCCATTAGCTATCAGGCAGCATTCCCTTTGGGATATTTTGACCATTGCACACTCTTCACAAAGGTGAAATTTACAAAGATCAACTTGGATGAACTCAATTAAATCTAAAGGCAACTGGTCATATAAACATCAACTCAAAGACACAATTCACTTATTCGTTGGATTGGAATTTATTGAGCACCTGCTGTGTACAGCACTGTGCTGGATCCCAAGAATATGAAGGAACCAGACAACCTCTGCTCTAGAGAACTCATCAGCAGATGAAAATAGGAGCCATTTCCAATGGGATGAAAGGCCCCTGATAGAAGAGAGAACCATCAGCACCATAGGAATATACTTCACCATTGATGCCTCTGTGCTTGGCTCATTAGAACTTAGTACCTGTTGAGTGACTCTTATAAGGAAATCATCATGCAGACATAATAATAACAAAAATAATTCTATCAAGTGTGATTGTTGATTTAACTTTTAAGGAAAAAGTAAGAGGGAAGAGTGGAAAAATTACAGCAGAGAAAGTAGAAGGTGTAAGAAGCCAGGATGGGAATAAGAACAATAGTCTTGAATGGGCTTTAGGAAGACCTAAAAGACTTGTGTGAAGAAATGTTTTCTTGCTTATCTGTTGCTGTATTAAAAATATACCTCATGATGCATAGGGAATGAGGAAGAGCTTAGCTGGGTTGGTTCATGTCTCATTAGCTTGGTGTTAGCTGGAGTGGCTGGAGCTGAATGTTCATTTTCAAGATGGCTTCTTCATGGATGATTTTGATGCCTTGGTATTCCCTGGCTTCTCTCTTTCACCAGGACTCATTCTCTATGGCTTAAATTTCCTAAATATGACAATGTCAGAATAACTAGGCTTCTTATATGGCATCCGGTAGCCCCTAGAGCAAAATTTCAAAAAGAAAATTTTGAAAGGCCAGGGTAGAAGTCAGTGAGCCTCTTACACTCTAGAGTTGGAAGATTTTGAGCATACTTCTCCCGGATCTTAATAATCAAGCAGCCCAGATCTGGAGAGACGGGAAAAATAACCTTGGCCCTTTCTAAAAGGGTAGTTTCCAAGCAGAAGGAGGGAGGAGGCTTAATGACAAATATCTTGGTCAAGTGAGTTCCCGGGATGGAGAGAGAATCATGACTGAAGAACCCAAAACAGCAAGCATAGGAGTAAGCAAAACTCTCTGAATTCTGAGAGAAGGTAGGGAAGGCTTAAAAGCACAGGGGCAGGAGCAATGGGGTTATTTAACTGGTTTCACTTAAAACTACCCATCTCCGACAGCTATGGGAAGTTCAGAAAAGTAAGATAACACTGGAGGCAAGGAGGTGAGCTATTGGGGTGTCTCTATGGCCTGAAAGAGCAAAAGTTCCAGAAGATACTGACATACACGTTTCATCTTCTGGATGATACTAAGGTAAAATTAAATAATGGAAGATGTCACAAGGAGAGGCTATGGAAAGTCAAGATTCCTGAGGGTTCCAGAAGCTTTTCCTAACACAATCATTTTCCCTTCAGAGAGGAGAAGAAAAGCCTTATTTCTTTTCTGGGAACTTATTGAGGGTAAAGAAAATGGCAGCTGGCAACTAAGTTTGCCCTCTGAAGCTTAATAGCTACACTTCTTCAGGATTGTTAGGAGAGCCCCTGAGGAAAACAAACAGGATTGGTGTGAACACCATTAGAAGAGGCTTCCAGAACAAAGAGGCCATTTGGCAGCTGTTGCTCAGAGCTGACTGAAAGAAACAAAAGAGTTTGTTGAGCAAACATGGAAGGAGCCTAATTGATGCAATTAAGGTGAAATT